>NC_142090.1:18998579-19598579 GCF_054644295.1 Miniopterus natalensis | reverse complement strand
CAGGGCAATAGGTGACAAAGACCTTTCCTTAATAACAGCCTGTTTTAAGTAGAAAATGAATTTACCCTCATTAGCAGCTATGAATTATATTACAAATTTTAAAAATTATTTTTTCCTGATTAAACCATAGATAGGAAACTCACTTTCATGGAATTGACTCACCATTAAGGTATTTAACTTGAAAGAAAATGATATGCATTGTTTATATATTGTTTCTTAATCAAGTTTTAGCCTCTTAAATAGTATGTTCAATCTCACCCAAAAGATCCTAAATCTATTAGGAGTAGGACGTTCTTATTTTATCCATATTAAATAGTAGGCATTGTAAACAAAATAAATACAACAAATGTTGCTGACTGGTTAATTTAAATAAATATAAACGGGAACACATAGTATAAATACTAAACATATCTCATACTGTGTCCTGGCAGGGTGGCTCAGTGGATTGGAGCATCACCATGTACACCAAAAGGTTGCGGGTTCAATTCCCAGTCAGAGCAGGACTGATATAAAAGACAACCAATCAGTGTTTCTCTCTCACAAAGATATTTCTCTCTCTCTCCCTTCCTCTCTCTCTAAAATTGATTAAAAACATATCCTAGGGTAAGGATTAAAAAAATATATCATATTGTTTAAAATTGAGCAAAGGTAGATTTCAATAATTTTATGAAATTAAATTTAAAAGATATATTTAACTATTCACATACATGAACATGTTTTCATATATTATTTTTATTTTTCTTCATAGCCTTGGTTGAATCACATCATAATTACTAATATATATATTTAATTAGCATATAGCAATGTATAATTAGTATATACACACATACATATTTTAAGTGTGTTGAAAAACTCAACATATCATTTAAATTCTGATCAGTCAGGGCAATTTGATTAAAGACACATCATTTTATTTAAGATTATAGTATTTCCAAATAAGCACTTATTTATTCATGTTATCTGGTAAAGGCAGATGCATCACTAAATCCTTGAAATTGAATTTCCAAATGAAGACATTTATTTTAAAAACTAAGACTGCAGATAAATTTGCAATGCTTTTAGAAATGTAAAATTTGCCATCTTACCAATGATTTTACTGTCTTTGAGCAAAATATTATATTCATAGAGCACATTTTTACTTTATAATAAAAATTTGAGGCCTGGCTTTAATAGAAGCGTTGTCCATATTGAAACCAGTCACAGTGGATCCAAGGCTGCCTGTCTCTACTTGAGCCAAATTAAGCAGAGACAGGGTTGAATCATATGTGAGCATTTATTCCAATAATGCCAGCAGCGTGGGAGAGCAGTTGTTCACCCTGAAAATTCTGCTCTGACCCACCTCGCCAGTTAGCTGATTATATGCCAGTGAAGGAGAAGACAACTACATGCAGCTTCGAGCTACAAGTGTAACAGGGAACGGGGAGGGGGAGTCTGCAGTCCCTCCTTCAGGAGCTCAAAGCCCCATAACCCGGTGGCTAATCTTCTGTGATGTTACAAAGAGCTCAGCCGATTCCTGGGACTGGAGGATGGTCAGAGTTCCTGAGGCAAACTCCCAGAGGGGGCCAGGGGCCAGGCACAGCAGCCAAATCAAAGCGTGTCCTGTCCTTGGCCTGTTCTCAAAATGTATTTCTTTTTACAGCCCTGTTTTTTTTCTTGCAACACATCCTCCAATTTCCCAGGGTCTGTAAGAAAACCTCTTATCTATAGTAAATGAGGTGAATAATTATTAAACAACTGTGACTCCATTCTTATTATGTGCCTTTCCCCACTATCAATATGTGTATTTGGTATGAATTTATCTTATGTTGTTATAAACCAAAACAAACAAAACGCCTGAGATCGAGCATGTGACCCCATGGTATTAAGAATGTATCTTGCCTAGTCTCTTGGGAGCAGGCAGAAAAGCAATCAGACTTACTCATGTAGCTGACTTTCATATTTTGGCCACAATGAGGAAAATATTATTTTTTGCCTTTTGAGTAATGTGATCTGTAGCAATTCTTTACTTCAAATACCTAAGATGAAAATGTGGGTCTCATGTACTGTAATAGGAAAAGCTTAGAAAAAAATCTATCTCATGGTCTCAGACAATCCACAGATAAACACAGTTCACTATCAGAAATATTGTTTTAACCTTCATTTCCTATATAATATCTTAGTACCATCAAAACTGATATTCTGTAGCAATCAGGTCTCAAATGATTGTGGTAAGCAACAGGAAAGAAAATGCCCAAATGTACTGTCAAAAAATACAAAGTGAGACTTTAGAAACAATGTTAAACGAGTTCAACAAATGTATAAAAATAACATTACAAACCAAGTTTAGCCATAAGGAAAGTTGTTCATGTAATAGTTGAGGGGGAAAAAAAAATGTTTTAAGGTTTTACTGTTTAGTTTTTTTGTTTTTTTTTAAATCAGAGAACTAAAATGCCAGAAATACAAGTGAACTATAGTGAGAAAATAAATATTTAAAAGCTTTGTGGGAAAAAAAACTGAAGAATTCAATGTAAAAAGTTATTTTTATTTTTTAAAAATCTATTTTTATCAATTTTAGAAAGAGAGGAGAGAGACGAAGGGAGAGGGAAAGAGAGAGAGAAACAGCGATCGGTTGCCTCAGGCATGCACCCCAACTGGGGATTGAACCCACAGCCAGGGCCTGTGTCCTGACCGTGAATTGAACCAGCAACCACTCGGTGCATGGAGGCGACGCTCAACCAGCTGAGCCACACACTGGCCAAGGCAAAGAGTTGTTGTTTTTTTTATATAATATATTTTTTTAAATATATCTTTATTGATTTCAGAGAGAGGAAGGGAGAGGGAGAGAGAAATAGACAGAAACATCAATGATGAGAGAGTCACTGGGGATCGAGCCCGCAGCCCGGGCCTGTGCCCTGACTGGGAATCAAACCTCGATTTCCTGGATCCTAGGCCCATGCTCAACCTCTGAGCCACACCCAGCAGAGTTGTTTTTAAAAATTAGGATAGAGTAAATGAATGATAACTTTATCATGAATATTTTGGGTGGTGTAAATTTTATTACAAAACGTGTTTTAGAATAAATAAATATTTCCTGGGAGTTTTTGTTGTATTTCTTACCAGGGGCCAGGATTCCACTTGGGGCACTGCAGCATATCCCATAGGGAAGGGGTCTTGCGACTCGCACAACCCAAGGCAATCACAGAAAAGTAAACTCACCTGCACGTTTAAATCAAGGACAGTGTTTTGAAAGGAAGACAGAATGAAGAAGAAAAGGGGCCAGGAGGGGAGGGAAGGGAAAACAAGAAAAGAGGGGTAGGAAGAGAGGAGGGGAAAGGGAAAGAAACCTCACTTTCTTCTTTCCTAAAAATTTAATTTAGTTTTATATTTTCCATCACCCTTTACCCTTCCGTGCCCTCTTCCACCCCCAGCCCTGGCCCACGCTGCATCCATCACACTGTCGTCCGTGACCATTTCTCCCTCTTTCCTTTTTGGTTCAATCCCCCCCCAGCTGTCTGCTTGCTCTCTGTCTGTGAGTCTATCTCTGTTTTCCTTGGTAGTTCATAATTCCCCTGACAATTTAGCCAGTCTTCGCAGGATTAAAATGATTCACTTCCAATGTATGTGTAAGTGTTGGAGCTGCTTGGACACTGCATGTGACACTGTCTCAGGAAGCTTCTGGTGTGATCTCCTTTCCCCATGTCCCCATGTCCCCGTGTCTATGCAGGATGCTACGTGCACACGGGTCATTCACAGCTGTGCCTTTTGCATGGGTGAAGTTATTGGACGTCAGTATCTTTGAGGACAGGACTGTGTCAATTTGCTGATGAGAAATGACCAGCATCAAACATGTCCTCGTTGAGGCGTGGCTTATTGCAGCAACCAGGAATGGTCAAAGGGTTGCTCCACGCATCCTTTCATTGAAGACAACTGTCTCCGCATATGTTCAAAGGAGACAATCCTTTCAAGAAGCTGGGTTGTGGAAGAGAGGGAAAGCTGTAGAGAGAACTGGCTGAAATCAAATCAATGTGTTTGGGGGGGGGGAGTTACAGGACAGTCACAGAAATGGAAACTGCCGCATAGAGAATATAGTCAACACTACTGCAATGCCCATGTGCGGGGCGACCACTCGGCGGAGAGCGTGGTGGCCTAGTCGCTACGCTGCACATCGGAGGCCAAGACAGAATCTAGAATGCAACTGAAAAATAAAAACACAAAAGGAAATCAGTGTGTACGAGTTCGAACAGCTTTCTTACTTAAAAAAAAAAGAAAACAAGCCTACTCTAATAACCAAAATTTATTTCACTAGAGCTTGGTGAGTAAAAAGTTTCATAATCTAGCATACCTACTCACCTACTTTTCCCCCAAAGGATAAAAACGAAATCCTTCCTCAGACCAGTGTTCAGCTTCTGTCTAAATATTGTTGCAGGTGAGCCAAAGTTTTCTGTGTTCACTTTGAATTGTCAGGACCCGCCAAATACCCAACGGAGTCCTGAAAATTGCATGATGAATAGAAACTGAGATAACCACAGCAACATATTCCATCGAAGCCACAATACATTTGTGAAACTTTCTAGGTGAATATCTTATTTCTCTGAAAGCACCTCAGTTACCCTATTACTGTGATGGACTTCTTTTGTCACTTGTCTTCTGGTCAGGGGTTAATTGAGCGAGCAATCTACTCCTCCATTCCCCACGGCTGTGGCTGCCTTTTCTCTCCTGCTCCAGTTCCCTGTGTATGATGCAGAAAAATACACTTTTTGTTTACTGGGATGTACAATGAGCTCCTAGAGGAGAGGCAATGTTACCATGATGAGCTCATAAATGTGATGTCATCATTTGTCGTGAACTGATGAACTCACCAGTTGAGCGTTAGAAACAATTTTAATAGCATACAAATTTTGAATACAGTTCTTGTATTTATTATTGTAGCTAAATAAATGAATGGTTTCTAAGCCTGGCATGATGCCAGAAACTTAAGGGCTAGAATTATCTGGTGAAATTTAATTATCATGTCAGGATTTTTATGACTAAGGACAATTCGGTTCCAGAGACTTGGCCTACTTTCTGAGAAGTGACAATGGCTCATCAATCTCTGTCGGAGAAGTATTAATTAGTGGCTCCTAGTCACGATGCATTGCTGTGTTGTGAGCAACTGATGAGTCAGGGGGAGAGTGTTTGAATATTTTATTCACCTTTAAAAAATCAAGTAAGGAAAGAATCAATATGGGCACAATCTAAAATTAGTATTAGAAAAATAAACTGGTTTGTCTTTTTACATTCTCTGAAATGCCATAGGGCTAACAGTGTTAAAATGGAGCATTTATAACAAAGTGAAATACCTAAAATTATAACAGGTTAGTTTAAAGTAACTCCAAGTTGAGAAATATTCATCTCTGAGCAAGAGCTTGTGAATATAGGCAACTCTTTGATTTTTGGTTTTTTGTTTGTTTCTTATTTAAGAATATGGGCCAATACCTGCAAGGTCATGGTCACCATTCAGACATATCACAGTTAACAACATAGTGTTTCTTTTCAGAGACATCTGTGGAAAGGTAAAGTGTTCTATGAATGTTGCTCACTCACTCCAGGTTTTCCAAATTCAATATTTATTGAGACATTGTCCTTGGTGATAAAGACAAGAATGACTAAATTTTAGAAAGTGTTTTTTGATGTCTCAATTTACATGATGAAGTTTATATGTTCCTGTAAACTTCTATATATGTCACTATCATACAAATTTATGTTTTTCTGTAGTTGTCTTTCTTCTTTGCAAACTTTTTCTATGGGCTAGGGTGGTGTTTTACATATTTGAATCTCTACAACATGATGGAGCAGTTTTCTAATGTTGGTTGAATGATATGAAGGTGTGACCCCCTATCTTTAAAGTCTAATGTGGGGACATCTCATAAGAATTCTCAGGTTAGAGAGAAATTGCACAAAATGCCATAGGAACACAGAGGAAGGAAGGAAGGTCTGCTGTCCTGGGGGGGGTGGAGAAGCATCGTGAGAAAAGGCTGAAGCTCTTGTTTTATAAATTGATTTTTCTGGTAGAGGAAGGGAGAGGAGAGGGCAAAGGGAAAAAGCTTTTGGTAAATGTTAATAATTGTGTGTAACTGAGTACTGAGTGTGAGGGAGGTGAAAGAAACAGAGGACAGTTCTGGATAAGTTGGCTATAGCTAAATAAAGGGGTTTTGTACACCTTGATGAAAAGTTTGGACTTTATAAAAAAAGGCAAAGAAGAATGGTAAAAGTTTTAAAGGGCACGTGGGGGATTATTATAGCATTTAGGTACGATAACTTTGCTGGAGTGTTGAGACTGGATGGAAAAGATTATAATTCCTTATAAGGCTATTTCAAATGTCAGGCAAGAGATTTTGAAGGTCTATTTTTAAGGCAGCATATAGGACCAGAGACAACAGATTTGTGAATTTATCTAGGTTTAGAGGTTACCTGAGAAGGTATGGCAAACAAAGGTTGGAACTAGTTTCAACTAATGATTAAAGTTGTTAAATTTATGACCATGGGGTAATACATAGAGAAGGGCATGAATTCAAGATGAAACTACAGAGCAAGTTTGTAAGATAGTTGATAATGACAGTGAAATAAAGTGATTTTTTGTATCTTGCTAATTTCTTCTGACACTGAGAGAAGGTTGTAAAATAATTCTTGCATTTAAAGATAATCCATCCCATTCAACAGAGTATAATATATTGTAGAGTTTCTTTTGCTATGGAAGGCCACATACCACAAAGTGAATGTGTGATCAACTTTATAGTAGTTAAGCATGATTAGTAAGAAGAAATTTTAATGAATAAAATAAGAAAGTTTCAGAATTTCATTTGCTACTTCTTGGGTTATATTAAAGGCTTTATTTGGTCTAGCTTTTGTGTTAGTGGTACTGTTAAAACTTTTTATTTACCTTTCATTTTCAGCGTAAGGACCTTAGACAATATTTCTAGAAGAGAAATTGGTGGTGTTTGTTTACAAATCAAAATGTATTATCGGATCAGCCACTTATCTATTGTAGATGCCATCGTAGTTATTTTATTTGTTTTTTTTAGTGCTGTAAAATGAGGAGTTTACTTTACATTATTTACTGAAGGAATTCACCTAGATTTATTTCATTTCCATTTATATAGCAGTATAGCGGTTGTTTTATAACAACTCTTACTTTTTTATAATATTCATGTATGTGCCTAAAATAGGATAAATAAAAAACATTCCGGAATTTGAAAGTAAAATATTAACTTTCACACGTAATAATTTTTTTTTTAAATCCAAGCTTATGCTGAAGATTTCTGACTATGATTATTTTAGTTTTTATAATGAGAAGAATTGTTTCACACATAAATTTGCCTTACAATATCACCTAAGTAATATTACCAAAATATAAATAATTATGTGCAAGTATTGATAGATGTTTAATGCATTGCAGTTATAGACTGTCAACAATTCTAAATGTAATTTTAATACTGAAACATATTAAAACTAAATGTGAAAATGTGGTGGATGATTTTTTAGGGGTTCATGTAATGCCTGGATCCATATTTGTCTCAGTCATCACTGCTCTTCTCCAGGGACAAAGAAAAGATATGAACGTGATGGTTCAGATTGGCAAAATAACATTTAATTATTAGCTGAGGCTATAACTAACTAGTTTGGACCACTTGGGAGTCCTGTTGTTTCCTTAACTAATGACGTAAGAAATGGCAAATTGATGATGGCTGTTGGCAAGAGGCCTCAGATCCTCACCCCATGGATCCTCCACATGGTTTTTTGAGTGTCCTCATGACTTGGCAGATGGCTTTTCCAGGGTGAGTGATCTAAAAGAACAAGGTATAAACTCCCAAGTCTTTTAGGATGTAGATTTGGAAGCCACAATTTGCTTGTGTCAAATCTATTCAACATGGAAGGAAACTACACAGCAGCATAAAGACCAGGAAATAAGAATCTTGGAGACTGGCTTCCACAAGGCTTCCACTTACAGAGTCTATATTAGCTGTTTGGGAACCAGTGGTGTATTTTGCATATCTCTAGTTTTTATTCATAAATTTACATGATATCTATTCATTCTCTAAAACAAAAAATGAGAACTTGAATATTTTGAATATTTTCCACATTCCTACTAATGAAAAACACTTATTGTTTAATATTATTTTCAATTCTTTTGCTGTTACTTTAAATTTTTAGAAAATATATTAATACTCCTGTGTTTTTCTTTACATTGTTGTTCTCTGATTTCTAAAATAAGAGTAACAGTAGTTCTACATTATACTCCATTTTTTATCCTGTTTCTTATATTACCTTCTTCTTTACATTTTAAAGGTTGATGTCATAGCCTGGGCCAGTGCGGCTCAGTTGGTTGAGCATGATCCCAGGCACCGAATGGTCACTGGTTCGATTCCCAGTCAGGGCACATGCCCAGGTTAAGGGTTCTGTCCCCGGTGGGGGCATGTACAGGAGGCAACGGATCAAAGTTTCTCTCCCACATTGATATTTCTCTCCCTCTCCCTTCCTCTCTCAAATCCATAAAAACATATACATATATACATATGTATATGTATATGTAAATATATATATATATTTAAATATAAATATATATATTTTTAAAGGTTGATGTCATTTACCTTCTAATCTGAAAATCACATACCAATATACTTATGCTCTGTCCTTAGGCTAAGTAAAAAAAAAAAAAAAATCAGAGAAGAAATAGCATTTACATTATTATGTCCATGCAAAAAGTATGCTAGTCGTACATGATCTTCTCTGTGGCTGGTGCCTCTAACTAAGACCTGCTGGAAGTGGAATTGGTGTCGAATAAATTTCAAATAGATTCACTTCCCTTGACATTCCATCAGTTGCTAACACAGGGCACATTTTAATTTGCTGCTTCTTTGGTTTTTGGTTCTTTGTATTCTCTTTTCCCTGAGCTTTTAATTATCTTCTTCTTTTATTTAATAATAAGGCTTTATGTCCTGAAGTCATAATATCTATATATGAAACTCTAGCTTTTGGTTCTGATTACTTGTATTACTCCCACCCCCTTGACCTCCTGTAATTTCTGGTTATTATGTGGACGGTTTGTTCTCTAAACCTCCTGCAGGACGGCCAGTCTGGGCACCACTGCTTTCCCGAGTTGCATTTACTCTTTACTGCATTCTGCCCTTCCTCTTCTTTGTTTACAATGAATTTTTAAAAGTGTCTCCTCAAATAATTTCAAAAAAAGTTATGTGATATGTTTAAAAAATGTGTTGTTTTTATTATGTCATTACATATAAATAATAGTTTGTCTTAGTTTTGTCACTTTTTTCAAAATACTGAAGAATTATAGTGTGTGACATTGATGGTTGCTCTTGATGAGTCTGATAGCAGTAAGATTATAGTTTATTTTAACTAATCTTAATTAGTTATTTTAAATGCATTTTAATATTTAAATTATTTATTTTTAAATTATCTAATAATTATTTAGCTATTTCAATTAAATGAAAAATTACAGTTGCTTCACATCTTTATTTAATGCATATTTGAAGAATTTTGATTTTTGACAAAGTGATGAATATAAAAGGCTATATCACTGTGGTTTTGATTCACCCTTAATATAGTTAATATCTATGATTTGTGTTTTTTCTTCTGTGAAATATCTGTGCTTATCTTCTTTTGCCCACTATTTTATTGTATTTTTTTTCTTTTTGAATTGTAGGTGCTTTATATATATTTTAGATACAGATATTTTTCTGATCATATGTGTTGTAAGTAGTTTATTACAGCAAAAAGCTTATCTTTTCATTCTCTTCATAGTGCCTTTTAATATAAGAGACTTTTATAGTCTACAAATGTATAGTACAATTGGCATAAGCATATATATTAAATTTTAGATAATTGGCAGAAAATTAAATCCTGAGGTTGAAATAAGGGGAATTCCATTTCTTTTCTTTTCCCTGAGCATCAGTGTCTATCATATGTGCCAGCCACTTCTAATAATAAAGAATTGATACAAAGAAGGGATATGTTGGCAATAGACAATTATCTTTAGGGCATCATCAAGATGGCAGAGAGGAATGTATCTGATGGCTTTAAAAAGTTAATACAAACAACTTTAAAAAATAATATTTATGAACAAAATGCATTATTATGATATTGATATAAGGAGTGGTTGCACAAAATATATCATACTTTCAGTTTGCAATTTGTTTGAGTCAGATATTAGCATGGCTATGTAATACTATAATCCTTTAGAAACAATTCAAATGTCAAGTCTTAGGTTATTGTATGAGAGGGCAGATGTTGATAAAGAGAGAGAAAAGACTTTTAATGAAATATTGTAAGTTAATGCTCAGTGCTAGATATATTTACATTATAGCTCTTACGTAGGAAAGTTTTTCGCTCTATAGATAAATTTTTGATGAAAAGAAAATAGTTGACCTTCCCAGGCAAAATTCTGTTTACTTTAGCAATTATATCCCCACAGTCTATTCTCAAGGTTGTTGAATATAATTTATCAAAGTGTATTATTTAGAAATTTCATTCTTTACTCATTTTAGTGAACCTTTTATGTCTGGTGAAAATGTAACTATCTGAAAAAAAAAGTGACACTTTATTTCTGTTCTGGTATAGACATAAAATACTTCCCTTAGAATATGTATATGATTGCCACTAGATCATTTAAAGGAAATGCTTTATGTGGGATCTAGTTAATGTCACTCATTAAAGAAGTAAAACTGTTGGAAAAGGAATTCAAAGGATAAATATCCATCTACAAACTCATTTTAGTTTATTTATCACAGTCTAGGTGAGCTGAATTATTCATAATAATATTGGTTTCTTGTTCATTGTTTATACTATAGAAAAATTGTTGACTGTTATTTGTTTATAACTTTACCATGAGCACATTTTTTCTATTTTTCACACAATTTATAGTAATATAGTCTCTCAATCTCATGTAAAGTCCATAGTTGGTCTGTGCCGCTCTCCAAGTCAGCTGTCCTACATTATAGACCTTGCAGCTCTACCACACGATATGAGACCTTCTTGTACCACATGGGGTGAGGTTGGTAGAGACTAAGCATCAGACAGGGGACATTCCCTGACTTCCCTGAAGTCACACATGACACTTTGATAGAGCTTCACTGCACAAAAGCAGTGATGTGCACTCACCTTATTGCAAAGGTGTTGAGAAATACAGCTTTCTAAGTGTCTATGAAAATATCTTGAACACATAGCATTATCTCTGCCACAACCTAGTCAATGAAAACCTGCCTTGCAAACTTCAAATTTACAAAGAAATAAAGTATCAGTTATAAGATTAATTAATTAATTTGGTGAGTTCTTTCCAGTGAGCAGATTATTTACTTGTATCTCTGACAACACTTCTTTTTTTCTATCAGAGCAAGAAAAGTAAAACGCACAACTGCTTTTGCCTGGTCTAGGGAAAATGGAAGCAAATAAATATCCCTGAGAAATATCCAGAAATATTGCAGCTGATCAGCGATGCTGTGATTCACCAACTGTGACAGGAGCTATTCTGTTCAGTGTTTGGTGGGCTGCCAAATTCTTGTTCTCCGGGCTCCTTTCTCCAGAACACCTTGCACACACTTTTCTTTAGAGCTTTGTTTTGTTTTCCGTGTTCATGTCAATGAATAGACAATAGATTTCCATTCACATGCAAGCGTGTCTTCCTGCCATTCCTAATCCTATTTCTGTTCCTCACTTGGTTAACAATTTGCTTTTTAATATGAATTCTGCAAATAGGATTTTGTAGAATTGATTGTTCTTTTACTCTAGTGATGCATTTCTCTTGTTTCTTTTTAGAAAAAATATTGTCAAAATTTTATTATCACATCCATATTTTCATTCCAAGACTCCCTTATATTTCTATAACCATAATGAAGTTTAGGAAAGGCAGTCACTAAGTGAATATTTTTTTTATCTTGACAGAGTGCAGTGAAGCAACTTTTGTGAAAGAGTTTTATATGCAGTCACTGGGTTTGTGGTACTAGAGACACATAACCTAAACCAGCTTGGGGTGCTCCTGGGTTAAGTGTTCATGACAGTAACTTAACCCAAGGATGAGTTTCTCAAAAACATTTTCCATGAAAAACATTTTCCAAAATATGAAAATTAGAAGCTAAAAATGCTAATGAAGTGACTGGGCACCTATAAATAGGAATGTCTTAAGGAGATTTTACTGTTGTGGTTTTTTTTTTGCTTTTATTTTAGTATGTCATTTTTAAATCCAGAAAAGGTGAACTGACTTTCAGGCTGTTAAGTAACCTCTTTTTCAAGCTACTTTCTCCCCTGGCACAAATGACCACAGGGGAGGACAAGTCTTTATCACTTGATTCTGACATCTCCACACTCATTTGATGGAATAAAAAAAACTGCTCATGCTGATTTCTTTCTTCCATGATGTTTGGCAAAGCTATAATTTTAGAGACATTTTCTATAGCTCATGGAATAATTTTAAGAATTTTACTGGTAAGGCAGTTTGGGAAAGATAGATTCTTCAAGGCTAGTTTTCATGTACCTAAGTCATAAGAGTTCTGTGTCCAACTGACTCTCCATATTAGATTATTGTAGAAATTATTGGTTGGTGTATTTAAGGTTTCTGGATTATCTGATTCTTGTTTTGCCATTTTAATATTCTGTGGTTGGCTAAAGCCAATTTTTTAAAATTGAACTGATTCTGAGTTTAAGATGGAGAGTTGGCTAATATAATCAAACACATTTTAAATATAAGTCACATATATTTTGACTTTTTTATTATAAATCAAACATTAATTTTATATTATACCATTTAAACTGGATTTTTTATATTCATTTCCAAGTATAGGATGATGAATTTTTACATAGCAGTCATCAATAACTATTCCATGTCCTGGCTGATATTATGCATTCAATTAGTGTTTGATGAATGAATGCTGAATGAATGAAGATTCAGGACAGAGACTGTATGATAGGGAAAATGTCACTCTTTTTTAAAAAATATTTTTAATTTTTAAATTACAGTTAACATTTAATATTATTTTGTTAGTTTCAGGTGTACAATATAGTGGTTAGGCATTTATATAATTCATGAAGTGATCCCCCCTATAAATCTAGTTTATACATAGTTATTACACTGGCACCATACATAGTTATTACCCTATTGCTGATTATATTCCCTGTGCTGTACTTTACATTCATGGCTATTTCGTAACTACCAATTTGTACTTCTTAATCCCTTCACCTTTCTCACTCAGCCCCTGAGATGGGAGGTAGGTTCAGGGGCTGAGTGAGAAAGGTGAAGGCATTAAGTTTGTTCTCTGTATCTACAGGTCTGTTTCTGTTTTGTTTGTTCATTTATTTTGTTCTTTAGATTCCACAAATGAGTGAAATCATATAGTATTTGTCTTTCTCTGTGTGACTTATTTTACTTAGGACAATACCCTCTAGGTCCATGCTGTTACAAATGATAAGAATCCATTCCTTTTTATGGTCAAGTAATATTCTATTTTATATATGTACCACATATTCTTTATTTATTTGTCTATTGATGGACACTTAGGTTGCTTCTTTATCTTGGATATTGTAAATAACACTGCAATGAACATAGGGATGCATATAGCTTTCCAAATTAGTGTTTTAGATCTCTTCAAATATATGCCCAGAAGTGGAAATGCTGGGTCATACAGCTAGTTTTTAATTTTTTGAAAAATCTCCATCCTGCTTTTCATAGAAAGCTACTCTATTTTCAAAGTCATCTTCAAGTTGAGGAAATCGCTGAAGAATTTTACAGCTTTTCTAACCAGGTGGAATCTGGAATCATAGCTATTGGGTAACTACTATTTAATAAAATATAATGCAAGCCAAAATGTGAGCTGCAAGTATTATTTTCTTTTGCTGCATAGTAAATTACCACAAACTCAACAGCTTGAAACAACATCCATTTATTATTTCATAATATTTGTAGGTAAGAAATATGGGGACAATAAGACTAAGTACTCTTTGCTCAGGGTTTTACTGGGCTGAAATCAGTGGGTCATGGGGTTGTGGCTTTCATCTGGGGTTCAGGATCCTCTTCCAAACCCACTGGTTCATTTCCTTGAGGTCGTAGGATAGAAGTTATTATTTTCCTACAAGCTGTGAGCCAGGGACAGCTCTCAGCTGCTACAGGAAGCTCCTTGCCACGTTACCACCTGCTATGGACTGGATTGTGTCCCCCAAAATTCAAATGTTAAAGGTCTAACCTCCAATATTACTGTTTTTGGAGATAGGGCTTTTAGAAGTTAATTAAGATTAAATAAGGTCATAAAGGTGAGATCCTAATCTGGCAGGATTGGTGGCTTTACAGAGAGAGAACACAGCAGGAAGGAGGTTTGTGTGGAAGCCAGGACAGCTCTCTCCAGAACGTGACCATGCTGGCACCTTGATCTCAGACTTCCAGCTTCCAGGACTTGGAGAAAATAAATTTCTTTTTTTCAAGCCACCCAATCTATGGTATTTTGTTATGACATACAGAGCTAGCTAAGCCACTTCATAGGCATTTCATAACAAGGATGTTTGCTTTTTCCTGGCCAGCCAGAAAACACCTCTCAGATGGCCTCTTTTGCAACCAGGTGAAGGAAATAAAGGGCTCATAGAATTAGGTCAAGCCCACTCTGATCATCTTCTGTTCTAAGGTCAAGAGATTTGTGGCTTTAATTACACCTGCAAAATCCCTTCACAGCAACATCTACATTATAGCTTAACTGAGTAACTGAGAGAAGGTATCTATATACCAGAGGCTGGGATCTTGGGGGCTGTCTTAGAATTCAGCCTGCCAGACTGACTGCACATATTTTTAAAATGTCAAATTTCTACTAGCCACATTAAAAAAATAAAAAGACAAGTAAGTTAAACTTAATCATACATATTTTATTTAGCCAAATATATCTAAAATATTATTTCAACACATAAGTATAAAATTATATTAATGAGATAATTTATATATTTTGTATACAAAATATTATAAATCTAGTGTGTACCTCAATTCTGACCATCCATATTTCAAGTACCAATAGTCACAAGTGACTACTGGCTACTATTCAACAATAAATTATAGGTATAATGTAGGTTAATTTTCTTAAGAATTTAAAGAAAGCAGAGTGACATTCCAACATCTTCTCAGACTAAAAGATTACACTGAAAGTGAACCCCAGGAATAACAGCAAACCATATTATTGGATATATTTTTCGTTCAGTTTAAATTTAGGCTTAAGTAACAAAATACAAGAATTTAATTCAAAAAGGAAAAATGTAAGTTATAAAATTCAAGTAGAAAGTAACATTTTGATATATCTCTTAAAATGTTTTTTCTTCTCTTATATTTAAATGCTTATTTGTGACTAAAACTAGATTTAAATTTATGTAGTTTAAAATTTTATCCAAATAATGCTATTTTCACAGCACCATTTCAATAATTAGTAAATATTTAATTTACTGAAAATACGAATATAGACCTTTCTGTTGTTTAACATTAACTCCAGTGAACAGGGAATTGTTTCTTTACCTTGTACAGAGAGCAATGGAGCTTCTCTGTTTGTATATTTTAGTGGTTTAATGATATTCAAGTTTTAATCT
This sequence comes from Miniopterus natalensis, assembly GCF_054644295.1. Lineage (NCBI taxonomy): Eukaryota > Metazoa > Chordata > Mammalia > Chiroptera > Miniopteridae > Miniopterus > Miniopterus natalensis. The sequence goes on along the minus strand of NC_142090.1, from coordinate 19,583,003 downwards.
TCGAGCAGGTTATATGTTGTTATTTCCTATTTTACAAACAGTGTAAAGGCTGTGTCAACAAATTACATGCATTGTGCTGACATCCGTTTTAAAAATGTAGTTAGCGTTCCAATGATAAAAAACAGATAAGGCTAATTATAACATCGATATAATATTATTCTCTCCATTATATTTCACATAATAATAATTTCTTTTTCATGAGGAAAAAGAGTATTTTAAACAACATTAGAAGACTCCAATGCCTGGAGTAATAACTACTACATGACACTTCTTACCGATGAACTTTAAATATTATTAAATAGTGTCATTATTATATAAACATGTGACATGGTCTTAGTTGATTAAAAACATTACTGATTTGGACACTTTATCTCCCAAGTTGAAATAACAATACCCGCCAGCTTCTTGCAGCATTTGACAAAAATAAGTAATTAATATTCGCAGAGATGTAACTCTCACTTGATAAACTGAAACTGTGCAGATGGTTTTGCAAAGCGTGTTGCTGAACTCCTGTCCTTACCTAGTGTGTCACTAGGCTCTCTGCCCACGGCTTCGGAACAGCATGAGCTCTTTGCTTCGTAAACGTGCTTCTAGAGTCTGCTGAGGATTCTTTGTCATTGATCTCACTCCACACCCCACCACAGGCAGCCGCTGGAAATTATGCTGCTTTGCTGGTTTTGTCTGTCTGTCTGCTTAGGTGGCATTGCGATGGGCTGGGCCCCAAAGTTCTCTGTTGTTTACACACATTCCTACCTTAAAATGTGGAGAGAGAAAACAATAACAAACTCTTACACTATTGCCTTTTGGGCTTGAGATTGGTGAGGGGTGTTAGGTTAAGTGGTGAAATAAAAAAGTGTTTGAGAAGGGGAAAAGAAAGTGAAAGGGGGAAAAGCAGTGATGAATGGAGGAGCTGCCACCCGGGATGTGTTCTGAAGTATATTCTGTCTTGAATGCCAGGCAGTGTTCAAGCAGAGCCTTCAAATGGGCGTGTATTCCTCTAGCCACACGTTTCAGTGTTTAGCTACAAAACTCATTAACTGCATTATAAATGACTAAGGAAGGTATCAATACAGTATGATTTGTTCTCGATGCCAAATTTTCCTGAAGCTGCCACAACGTCACCACCTGTTTGTACAAAACCCCTTAGGAAAGTTTTTTACTTGTTTACTTATTTTGGTTTCCTTCTTTTTCTTTTTTTTTTTTCATCCTATTTTTCTATCTGCAATTACCTTTATTTCAATTAGGACCTTGGACCTTAGTTTGTGTCATTACTGACAAATTCAGTGGTGAATTCTCAATCTTCAATTTATCTGTTAACAGCATTTGGCTGTTTTGAAAACTGCCCCTTCCTTGATTGTGTTTTCCACCTGGCCTTCGAGATGCCCATTCTGGATTCTCTTTACTTATCTGGTGGTTCCTTTTCAATCTCTATACCAGTTCTTCCAAACTCACCAACATCTAAATAGTGTGAATATCCACATGCTTCAGGACAGAGAGTTCTCTAATTCTGTTTAGTCCTTAGAGAGAATGTTTTCCCATCTTACAACCTAGATTTATATAATCTGTAAGCACATGCCTGGTGTTCTGTGCCATGGTCCTTCAGGCCACCTCTGATATCAGACTTACCTATTGTGGATAGTTCCATGCAAGCTCAGAACTATCACAGGGACAGTGGTTCCACTTCAGCCATGCCCTAAGTATATTTCTATTTTCTTCCCCAGATCTTCAGTAGTATATTTGACCCAGGGAAAGAGTATCTGGGATGCACAGGATGACTTAAAGCTCCCAGGGGCAACTCTCAAATAATGATCTAGAACAGGAGCCCAAAGATAAATTCCCCTGCCTTCCATTACTGAGGTGAGAAATTCTAGGGTATATCTATACATTTCTCTAGAGGTTCCTGTGGACTCAGACTCCCAAAATTTGCAGCATCAACCCAATGAGGAACATTTATCGTAGAGTTTTCTCCTTCTCTGTCTTGTTATTGCCTGTTTTCTTACTGTGACCTCTACTCCCCAAAGTCCCATCATAGGTGTATCACTGCAAATAATCTGCTTTTGTCCTAGCCCAAATGAAGACACTATCTCTATTTTAAAATCTTTCAAATTATATCTCCAGCATGAGTCTTTATTACAAACTCCAGAATTTTCAGCAAAAAAGCTAACTGCCTATTTAGCCTCTCCATTGTACTATTTAATAAGCATTTAAAACACATAATGTCTAATCAGCAAGTCAAACACTATTACCAGTCTGGTTTAAGCCACTATCATATCTGGCATGAACTATTGGAATAGAACTATTAGTTTGTCTCCAGGCTGCAACCGTATCCCTTCTTATAATTTCTTAATGCCAGAACAATTTTTTTTAAATCGAACTCAGTTTCCGAATTTAAACCCTCCAGTGATTTATCATCTTAAGGTAAATAAAATAAAATGTTCTTATCTTAACCTACAAAACACTAAGTCATTTAGTCCCCAACTACCCCAAACTACCCCAGTTCCATTCATACTGCTCAAGTCACACTGGCTTTATTGCTACTTTTCTTCCCCTAGATGTCCACTTGGCTAATGTCATGTCCTTCAGGCTTCTGTTCTATATCACCTTGTCAAATAGATCCTTCCTGATTATCCTTTATAAAATAGGGCACTCATATCTGGTCACTCTTTATGCCCTTGTCCTGTTTCATTGTATTCATAAAAGTAATCAAATCCTGACATAGGATTTTTATTGCTGTTTACTTATGGTTTATTATAAGGTCCATAAGGGCAAAGATCATCTCTTGGTTTTCATTGCCAGGGGTCTTTGTTCAGTAGCTAGAACAATGCTTGGTACTCAGTGGTAAAAATGGTAACATTTTTGTTTCTTTATTTTGTTTTAACAGATCTCTTGTGAGTTATATGCTGTTTTATCTCATATGTACATATTTCTTACATAAAGAAGTTAAAGTATTGCCGCATATTGTTTCTGAATTTCAGTGAGTTATTATGAGTGTTCATTCATTCACTCTACCTTCTGGGCTGAGCATGCCAGTCACTTTAAGTCCCTGTTATTACTCTCAGTGGCGTGGTGATCCCTGTGCAGCACCATAGCTGCTACTGAGATAGTGCCATGAAATCGCTCCAAGCACATCCTGTGGTGCCAGTGTTGATCCCTCACAGTCCCTGTGAAGTGGGAGCCAGGGAGCCTGGGAGAATCTAATCAAACCGTGTACACATTGCATATTTATTGTAATCCCCTATTAATTTATTAGGCAATTGGTCAAAACTGTCCTTAAACTGTAATTGCTCTTCTGAACATTGAAATAATGGTGACTTGAGAGGGGGTCAGTTGGGATTTAGAAATTATCGATAGGGTTGAAAGAGTATGGAATACCATAAACTCTTGACTTCATAAAAGAACTAAAGATTTATAAGTGGACATCACTTAGCTGTAATTTTGAACACTAAAATATTTTATTTTAATGCTAACATATACATTTCTTATATGTTACATAATATGTTAATGGTATTATATATCATATAATTATCTAACATGTAAAATATAGTTGTTAATTTTAATGCTTAAATTTATCTCCTTCAATAGTAAAAAATCATTATGAGTGAGGAAGATCACCATAAAACATGAATATTTGAATTAAAAGGTCTATTTAGTAGTTACTTCATTCAGGAGATTCTGTTCACATAATTCTTACCTCAACAATACACATATGATTGAACTTACTTCCAGAAAAGCTAATGGATTGGAATAGCATGGTATAGTAACTTTTAATATTTAGTAAAATAGTGGCATATATATATCATGTCTAATTTTTATTCTGGAATGTAAAACTTTTTAATTATAATTGACATACAATCTTAATCATATACTTCTTTATAAATTAACAGTTTCATTCTTCTTAAACATAATAATTGAGTTAAGATGTAGAACCCTTGAAGAAAAGCATATATTTACTTGGCCCAGGTTGTGATTTAATTTTGGGATCCACGGGTATGCTTGCCATTGCTGAATTATAATTCTGTATCTGTTCTCTGATTTTTTCCTATGTCCCACACTCCTCCTTCCCTAGTGCAGGTCTCAAAATAAAGTAGTTGACACAGGCCAAATAAAACTTTACAATCATGATTTTTTAGTTATATGATTTATTAAATTCTTATCTCTAATGTATTACAGTGCAGTGAAATATTACATATTATGATTATGTAAAATAATTTAAAGAAATGCATAGTTTTTTAAATAAATAGTTTTAAATAAATATTTGCATATTTACATTAAGGAGAGATATGTATGTCTTTAAAGATCAACATATTTATCTTTGAACTATAACATTGTAAACTATACAATGTATATGTATACATTTTATGAATATTGCAAAACTCCTAAATTTTATTTTAAAATTATTTATATACTCGGGAAAGCATAATGTTTTAAATTCTATTGCCTTCTAAATTAAAACCACAATGAGATATCACATCACACCTGTGAGAATGGCTATCATCAGTGAATCAACAAACAAGTGTTGGTGAGAATGTGGAGGAAAGGGGATCCTCATGCATTGTTGATCACATTGCAAATTGGAGCATTAACAATGGAAAACAGTATGGAGGTTTCTCAAGAAAATTAAAGATTTAGCTGCTTTATGACCCAGCAATTCTACTTCTGGATATTTATCCAAAGAAATCTGCAACACTAATTCTAAACGATATATTCGTCCCTATGTTCACTGCAGCATTATTTACAATAGCCAAAATATGGAAGCAACCTAAGTACCCACCAGTAGAGGATTGGTTAAAGAAGATATGATACATATACACAATGGAATATTACTTGGTCATAAAAAAAGAATGAAATCTTATCATTTGCAATTATGTGGATGGAACTAGAGGGCATTATGCCAAGTGAAATAAATCAGACATTGCAAGACAGATACCATATAATTTCACTTATATGTGAAATCTAAAGAACAAAATAAACCAAACAGAAACAGATTTATAGATACAGAGAACAAAATGATGGTTGTCAGGTTAAAGGGGATTGTAGGGGCTGGGTGAAAAATTGAAGAGATTAAGAAGTAAAAATTGGTAGTTACAAAATAGTCATGGGATGTAAAGTACAGCATAGGTGATATAGTCAATAATATTATAATAAATATATATGGAGCCAGATAGGGATCACTTTGCAAATAAAATAAATGACTAACCACTGTGCCATATACTTGAAAGAAATATAAAATAGTATTATATGTCAACTGTAATTGAAAAATAAAAAAAATATTTTTTAAAAAATCCATTGCCTGCCACTCTAAATATTTATTTTAAATAGAGTGTGTGTCCATTAGGTAGTTATACTTTTTTGGCTGGCATGATCATGGGGAAAATGGTATCCAACTGATTTTGGAAGAATAGAAACAGCTACATAGTATAGAAAATTAACCTTTCACATCTCATACAATACTCATAGCTAACATTTCTCTTATATATTGCTTCCAAAATAACATAATAATTATATGAACTGAAAAAAACACACCATAAGAAAACTCATTATTTTCATTTCTAAGAAATTAGACCATTCTCATTTTCTCTGCTGTCCTTTCAGTATTTGTCCAAATATTAATATAAATTTTATAAAACCTGATTATATGTTTAAAAATTATAATGATAAACTTACTATGATACATTCCATATTTTGCTTTTCATATATTATACTTGATAATTTTACATTTATTCAACACTCTACAAACAATCTACTGAGCACCTACTATGTTCCATAAATTGTCATAAGCGAAGTGATCAAAGATTAAGTTTTTTTGCTTTAAAGTAGCTGTCAGTGTAATAGGGAAACTGATGTGTGACAGGCAAATGTACTATAGCAAAGGGTATAATGTAATATACATATTGCAAAGGTGACAGAAACTAGAGAATAATCAACTTTACCACATTTATAACAGTATTTTTAAAGAATGCTGGTTATGGTACTGAACACAAATAAACAAGCAAATAGCTCATTTTGCAGGAACTGGATTAAATGTCCATGGCCCAATAATTAATATCCTTATACAAAATAAAATAGATTGTTAAATACTAATGTCAGTATTTAAGAGAAGAATCCTTTAAAATAAGGTGTAAGTTTTATAGACGGAATGTTTATATTCTCCCCAAATTCAGATGTTGAACCCTAATCCCCAATGTAACACATCTTAGGAGGTGAGGCCTCTGGAAGGTGATTCAGTTTAGATGAAGTCATGGGGATGGGATTAATGTCCTTACAAGAAAAGTAAGAGAGTATAGTTTTCTCTCTGTCATGTGAGGCTACAGCAAGAAGGTGGCTGGCTACCTGCAAACCAGGAAGAGGGCTCCTACCAGGCACTGGATCAGCTGACACTTTGACCTTGAACTTCCCAGACTCTGGAACTCTGAAATAAGTGTCCCTTGTTTAAGCCACCTGGTTTATGGTATTTTGTTATAGCAGCCTGTGCTTACTAAGACAGGGGCTTAATAATAGCATAAATTTGAGAGGACTCTTTTATACGTACAGTATATAGTGGAATGCTCAGTTGTTGTTTTTTTAAATATATCTTTATTGATTTCAAACAAAGGGAGAGGGAGAGAGAGAGAGAGAAACATCAATGATGAGTCATTGATCGGCTGCCTCCTGCATGTCCCCAACTGGGGATCGAGCCCACAACCTGGACATGTGCCCTGACCGGGAATCGAACCAAGACCTCCTGGATCCTAGGTCAGTGCTCAACCACTGAGCCACGTCTGGCTGGGCGATGCTTAGTATTCTTGAGCCAAAGGGATTAATTTAGATTTGCATAATCATTAAGTGCTGATCGAAGTCTGGAGTGGCTGGAGCAACAACCTGTTCAAGCTACAAACCAGAATGGGGAGTGGCAATAGTGAAAGTGTCACAGTTGTGTGTCCCTGGTTTGGTGTGCCTAGAAGCTGAGCTCGGTGGCACTGAGGAGGGCAGCTCCAGTGTCTGCCTGTCAACCAGGCTGACAGGCATAAATCAGCTAGGCTCTCAGCCATTCTCAACCCGGTGCAGAATTCCTGTCAAGCCAGGGAACAGAAACAAGATACACTGACAGATATCACCAACAGGAGGTTACGGACAATCCCCCACAGGCCACACACTGTCTGTCACAGCTCCTTGTGGGGACGGAAAGATGGAACTGGCAGGCATGGCAAATCGAATCCACTTTACTTATTAAGACATGGTCACTTGGGCAAACTATTTGTGTCCAAGGGAACTCTCTAGTTATCTTTGCTAGAATAGGTTTCCACTTCATCCCCCCACCCCCAACAAAATGTTTTCTCTAAGTGGCAATACCTCTATCAAAATCCCATTTACTAGAGTGACAATAAATTGAATATGTAAGAAATAGAAAGATTTTGCTTTTCCAAGACTAAATTAAACTTAATCTATATTTCAAACCATGTAACGCCATTTGCAATTAAATATTGTTGTTAATTTTTAACAAATATTAAACAATGGGCTATAGGACACAGCCTCGAGGGGAAGTTCACAAATGCTGGTAACATATTGCACTTTATTCTTTCTCACTCTAACTGGTTTAAAGATTTATCCCTCCTTCTGCTACCTTTTATTACAAAGGAATTATTATTATAGGCCAAAACAAACTGTATGAAGTTAACAATGCAATACGTTTTATTATTTTTATGGAACATTAATTTTTTCCTAAATTGTATTCTGAATCTGCATTTGCTGTTGTATATTGAACAAAAAGTTTCAGTCCTAAATACTTTATATATGAGTATGACCCTTTATAATAATTTCACTAGCATACACTTAAAAATAATTACAAAAAGTGGATATTAAAATAGCAGTGATTTAGTTCTAATTTAATTGATACCTTGATTTTTTTATCTGATCGTACTTCAGGATAATATTCTCTTCAGGTAGCATTGTTCAACTTCTCTTCATGCATGGAGATATAAATGACCTAAAACCAAAACACTAAATTACATTTTTAATAGTTTTTTCCCCTTTCGTATATAATAAGATAGTGTGTGTGTCTGTTTGCATCTTCCAACATCTAAAAATAATATAAGAAAAGACAGTGTAATTTAGAATCAATAAAAAATGTTAAATGGCACAGCTCCCCACTTCATGATGTTGAATAGGTAGAAAGTAAATGAAGCACTTGGTCACTGGCTTTGGTAAATGTATTAACACTACATTTTCATTTTCACCTTTCAATTGATAATTTATTTCTCACTTAATGTACTTGGGCCTCAATTTAAACTCCATATCATTCAACTTATTAAAATAAAGTTTCATACTTACTAAGAACATCATCCCTGACTCTCTGCAATTCTCACAGCTTTTATTTTTTTTCCTATCAGGAAAGCAAAGTGAATGAGAAGAAATTATTGGCAACAGTGTTTTGTAAGTGGAATGATAGTAGAAAAGTCACTTAGTTACAAGAGGGGTGTTTAATTTGAGAGTTTCTGCTTTGTACATCATTGTTTTTAGTTCCTCACTGTTATTGATGTTTTTAGTCAATATGAAATTTGAAATATAAAACTGATCTAATACATGTGCATGTAAAAAGACCTAGGTTTAATCAATATTTATATATTTTATTTCTATATCTGTTTTTATAAGTATACCTAAAATTATTTATGTGCACCTTAATATGCAATATTTTGTAAGCCTCAGCTTCCATTTCCATTTTATATTCTAACCAACAGATGGCAGTTAAACTGATGGCAATATATTTTTCATTACCACACTCTGGCCATTTTAACTATTCAGTTAGAAGAAATAGGTGAAACTAAGCAATGAGGTCTGATTGACATAGGGTCCTACACCACTCAGGGATGGCCTGGGAACAAATAGTCTTGTTTCTCAGAGTTTCTGCACAATTTTTACTGCTATGTGAATATATTATTATGCACTTGAGGTGCTTTTTCTAGGTCAATATTCAGGGAAGTAAATTAGGTGGGAAAGAGTGGTTTTCTATGGTACAGCACCCATTCTGGATGCAGACATTTTTAAAAAATGATACCTTGACATACGTTTCTGGCTCAAAGTTCTATTAATGATTTCCTGGAATATTATGGAACACTAGCTTTTGTCGTTTAATTCAATTAAGTTTTATTGAACAGCAATATGCATAACATATTTGGCATTCAGTTGTAAAGAGCAAATTATGCCTAAAACAAAATATATCCACCCGATTAGAACAATATTATTTTTTTAGGATATCGCTCTCATTTTCCTCTCTCTATCGCAATGGGGGCATGTATGGGGTGGAGGGGGTCAATGGGGAAACAGGGGGGACATCTGTAATACTTTCAACAATAAAGATAAATTTAAAAGAAAATAAAATAAAACTGTATAGCTTTTTTACCCATTTCTTTTTCTTTGTCTTACCTCTATTGACATGTTATATAAAACCAAAGGCTAATATGTATTTTGTAACTTCTTATTTTCATAAGATTTCACATTTACAAAAAAATGCAACATAGCAATGAGTTCTTGTGTAATCTTTTATTTAAATTAGCCAGTTGCTAACATGTTGCCCCATTTTTTATTATTTATCTGCTCTCTCTCTCTCTCTCTCAATAGATCCAAGCTGTATTTCTGGCAGAAAAGCACATAACCTTACCTGATGTTATGTCATTCTTAGTACATCATATCAGGTGGCATATGATGTAGGTTTGTCTAAATATTTAATTATATTAACTTTACCTGGTTAAAGTGGCATCCGCCAATTTTTGTTATAGCCAAGCCCATTTTTCCCCTTTGTAATTAATAATTATATTTAGAGAGATTTTTTAGGACTATGTTAAATATCCTGTCTTCATTAAATTTTCACCCAAGAATTTTTAGCTTTCTCAGTTCAATATTATAACTCTATCATTCCAGCTATATTTTAAGCAGTATATTGCTAAAAGTTTTTTCTTCTCCATTTATTTATTCACTCATTTATTTACCACAGCATGAGTCATAGATGCTTATTTTATCCAGTGTTATAATTCATTGCTATTACTTATTTTTTTAATACTCAAAATGTTCTGGTTTTGGCCAGTGGGAGTTCCACTAAGCTGGTCTTTATGTCCTTTCTCACGCACCCCTCACTCCTGGAACACTTCCTTATTTTCTTTTATGTCAAGATATTCCAGGCCTATCTGTGTTCCTGGTCCCAGGTCTGAAATCAATCATTTATCCAAGGAGCCTGTTCTTTATAATAAAGGATAATATTTAGAAACCAAGATCTTAGTGCTAGATGTGGTCATTGGTTTGACTGGGTCACTGTGTCTGGGCAAATTCAGCAGACAAACTAGAAATAAAAAAATAAATAAATAATTCACACATATACAGTCATTTTATATATGTTTTTTTAGTGAACCTATCACAAATATTGCCAGATCTAATCTATGGAATGTGGAGGGCATGGTGCAAATAGTCCTTTTTAATTGAATTTATTGGGGGATATTGGTTAATTTATATAGGTTTCAGGTGTACAATTGTATAACCCATCATCTGTGTATTGTAATCTGTGTTCACCACCCCAAGTAACATCTCCTTCCACCACTATTTGCCCCCTTCACCCCCATCCTCCTCCCCCACCCCCTTCCCTCTGGAAAAGGGGCCACACTCTGTCTGTGTCTATGAGGGTTTTTGTTTATTTTTCTCAATCCTTTTTCACTCAGACCCCAAACCCCCTCTTCTCTGGCAGCTGTCTGTCTGTTTTCTCTGTATCTATCTAATAAAATTGTTAGTATATTTTGTTTATTTCCTCATACAATGAGATCATGTGATGCTTGCCTTTCTCTGACTGGCTTACTTCACTTAGGGTAATACTCTGCAGGTCCCTCCTTGCTGTTGCAAAAGGTAAGATTTCCTTCTTTTTACAGCTGCATAGTATTCCATGGTGTGGATGTCCCACAGCTTTTTATCCACTCATCTACTGATGGGCACTGGGGCTGCTTCCAGGTCTTGGCTATAGTAAACAATGCTGCAATGAAAATAGGGCTGCATATATTCTTTCTAATTAGTGCTTTGGGTTTCTTCCAGTATATTCCCAGAAGTGGAATTGCTGGGAACCCAATGAATGGGAGAACATAGTTACCAATGCTACATCTGCTAAGGGATTAATATCCAAATTTATAAAGAACTTCTAAAACTCAACACCAAAAAATCCCCGAACAACCCAATTAAAAACTGGACAAACTTGGATAGACACTTCTCCAAAGAGGACACACCAATGGCCAATAGACATATGAAAAGATGCTCAATGTCACTAATCATCAAAATAATGCAAATTAAAACCACAATATTGTGATGTGAGGCCCAGGCTGGTGTGGCTCAGTGGATAGAGCATCAGCCAGCTCACCAAAGTGTCAAGGGTTCAATTCCAAGGCAAGTGCACATTCCTGGGTTGCAGCTTTGATCCCCGGGCCTGGTCGGGACTTATTTGGGAGCCAATGAATCAATGTGTTTTTATCTCACATTGATGTTTTGCTCTCTCTCTCTCCCCCTCCCTTCTTTTCACTCAATCTAAAAATAAATCAATGGAAAAAATATCCTCAAATGAGGATTAACAAAAAAAAAGTTATATAAGGCAGGGGTCATGGTTTATTTCCTGTGTTTTATTCCAAATAGATATCGAAGTTTTCTTGCATCACTTGTTAAAATACTTTCATTTCCACATTGAATTTCTCTAACACTTTTTAAAAGTAAATTGGCCATGTATGTGTGAGTCTATTTCTGTTCTATTTCTATTTGTTTATTTCATTGTATATTACACTATTTTGCTTACTGTAATTTTACTGTATATTTGGTGTCCAGCTTTGATCTTTTTTCAAGAATATTTAGGTTCTTTGCATTTCTATGTAAATTTTAGAGTCACTTTGTTCATTTCTACTAAAAACTTCCTGTGATTGTAATTTGGATTACCTGGAATCTCTAGATCATGTTGGGAAGCATGGACATTTTGATAAGATGAGTATTTTAATGATAATGTAATATATATTTCTATTTTTAGAACTTTAATTTTTCTCAGGGATATTTTTTATATATCACTGATTTTAGTTTTGCATATCTCTGGTTAAGATTATTTCTAAGTATTATATTTTAATGACATTTTAATTTTTTTCCAGTTGTTTAATGCTAATACAGAAAGAATGTGATTTATTTTTGTTCTTAAATTATGTGCCTTGCTAATCTCACTTATTAATTCCAGAAGTTTTTCTGTGTGTTCCTTAAGATTTTTTAACTAAATAATAATGTCATTTGTGAATAGGTAATTTTATTACTGCCTTTCCAGTAATATTTTCTTACATTATATTGCACTACTTCACTGGCTAGGCATTAAGTCAAATGTTATATGGAACTGATGAGAGATGACATCCTTGTATTTTATCCTAATCTTAGGGAAGTGTGCTGTTAGCTGTATGTTTTGCCAGAATGAGTATTTGCTGGGCACTATCTAGTTATTAAGTTATTGTCTATAGATACTGTGATTTATAACATTAGTAAATTGGTCAGCATACTACTGTGTTGTTTATTTTTTCTCAGTTTTGATATTTCTATGACATTTTAAAATAGATTTTATCACGTGGGTTTTTAGACTATATTTCCCAATTTGAATTAGGCAGCTTAGATCAATTCCTTATTAGCTAAACATTTACTGAAATAAGGGTATGGGAAGATCTGAGCAGTGTGCCTGCATGTGGGGTGTGTGTTTGTGGGATGTGTATGTGCGAGCATGAGTGTGTCAGAGGTGTGGGTAGGTAAGTCAGGGAGGCGGATATTGAGAACACCTTTATTTCTTTATTTTAACTTCTGTTAAGCAATTCTGGAAGATGGAAAACACAAAAACATAGACTTTGTTTATTTTCTCCACTCTGGGCTTTCCTGACAAGACAGCAGGGCAATGTATTCATTAATAAAGAGAGCTATCAAATGTGAGAGAATTTTTACATAAATGAGAGAGGATCTGATTGTTGATGAGGAAAGATCAATGAACCTAACAACTGACATATCATTTATGATTTTCACATATGTAAGAAATTCTAACAGACATTTCTAGTATTATTATTGTCTGTGCTGTGAATTTTTGTTGGCAGATGGTTTATTTCGTATAATTCCTAACAATAGCAATTCTTTCAGTAATTAATCCACATTAGCAAAACCAGAAAAAGAAATTTTTCTTTCTCTATATTTATTCTGATTAACTAAAAGTTTGCCATGAGAATGGAGATTATTTATATTTTTTGGAAACAAAGTGTGAGAGTTTAAAGTTTTACCAACATTTTCAGAAGCCCTGCTCTTCTCTCTCGTTTGGGGAAAAGCCGAGGAGAGGAGCCTGAGAAATTTTCTACGGAAAAAATTTGCAAAGTCCAAGCCCTGTTCCTCTGTCTGCTGAATGAATATGTGCTAAGTGGCATTTACCTTGCGTCATACTTTTGCATTTTTAATGCTTCTTTAGCTCTTTGATTTATCTCCACAGCCACAGATCTCTTTATAAGAATTTTCACTGACTGGACTGATAGCTATCCCTGGGAACCGTTGGCTGTTGATAAACTGCAGGACTCACATTGTTATAACCGGTCCTAGTGCTGCTGAGGCTCCACAAATGGAGTTTGGTTGAGCAGGAAGAATAGAAAAGATGACGTACTTTGCCTTCATCCCTCAAGGGAGTCAGCAGTAAGATTGCAGAGCCTGAAATGGATTCTTCCAGAAGCCTGGTCTGCAATGCTCCTTCTATGGTCTCATTATGCAGGTCGCTTTCGGACATGGGCAGGAGGCTCAGGGTTCAGTTTGAACAAAGTGACTTCACTGCCCTCCATTCTGATGTATTGTTTTTAGAACAGTGAAAAATAATTGAATTTTCCATGTGGAAGCATCTTAGCAAACCCCTCATGAGTTTGCTTTAAAAATAAGAATATCAAACTCTCAGAAAAAGGCAGACTAGAAAAAAAATTCTTAGAAAATATTCTAGACTGTGGGATAAAGGAGTAAGTTAATGTGCAGAGGCCCAAAAGCTTCAGGTGTGTGTGGGAGAGACTTTAGCAGGTTCAGGAGACACACAATCCCATCTACTGGGTAACATGCACAGGATGGGATAAAATACAAATTAGAAAGGCAAACTGGAGCCATGAATTAGACACATAGAAAAACTAATAAAATGAGCCATTTGACAATGTGACTTATACAAACGCATTATGGAAAATTAGACCTACACAGAAAATTTGCATCTGCCAAAAAATAAAAATCTCACATAGATTAAAAGTAACTTAATATTTTTAAAATTTCTGGGAGAAGTAAAAAAAAACACAAAATTGTGAGAGCAGATTGGGGCATCTGTTGAACTTTTAATTAAAGCTTTTAATTTTGAATTTTATGAACATGTTTTCTTCTCAATATTTTCCCATCATTCATATGTTTGCACATCTGTTTGTTATCTGCTTTTAACACCATTCATGACACAAATATTGAATTAAACTACAGAAGCAAATCACATTTAATACATTTATAAATGTCATTTATACCAAATGTCAGGGAAAATGAGTGAAAGAATGTCTGGTTGTAAGTTATGTGCTTTGCATCATTTTTGGTTAGGATACAATATAAATAAAGACAGGAAAGAAATTTAAGTTGGCTAGTCAAATACCTTAGGTCATTTTTTTAATAGGGACCTATGGTTTTAAAAATATTTCTATCTGACATAAGGAAACAATGGCTGAAACCAAAAGAAACTAATTAAGCTTATATGTGAGTGTATCTTTTTTGCAGCTCCACTCATGCACCCAAATCTTCCTTCTCTTAGTCCAAAGTTGTCTATTGAGTGTTCATTATCTTTAGACACTTGTTTCTGAGTTCTGGTAATAATTCTGATATTTACCAACATCGGAGACATTGCTGGTTAAACTCTTAATAGCAGTGTTATCTTAAATAAGTAATTTAAATATTCCGAGTTTCAATACAGTTTTATGTAATATATCACCCATTTTTTCCATGTTGAGATGATCCTATGCCTTGAAATATCTGAAAATGCTTGGTAAGGTAAAAACTAAGAATATGAGGTTTTTCCTCATAATACTAATACTATCAAAATAGATGTGTTCAAGTGTTCGTACATCCAGATAGAACTGAAAGCATAATAGTTGTGTTCTCTACATTAGTACCCTAATAAGTAAATTTATAAACATAGATTTAGAAACCTTAGTTATATAGGTGACATTCTGCTCTTTAAATTGTGGACAAAGTATACCAGTTCTATTATTAATCCGATATCTAAAAACAATTTCTATAAACTCTTTCTAAAACCTTGATATTGCTGTGAAAAAAGTAGATATTAGGCTATTAGTGCACTAACTGCCTCAGAGGAGCCTCTAATTAGTGGCTTCTCGTTTACAAAACGGTTCCATGCAAACTATTGACTTGGGCCGCATTTTGATGCCCCGGTGTCCCAGCCGGGGATATGTAACAACACTATGTGGAGATAATAGGGAGCGCCATCGAAAAACTGCCACCGCGAGCACCTTGTCAGTCTGACCCTGACAGGCCAGACGTATTGACTGGCTGGAGCGGGCGCAAGATGAAGCGGCCAGGACACAGAGGCAGGTGCAGGCGGGTGGTCCAGGCCACATGGCACTTCTGCCTTTAAATTATGCACGGATCGGAAAGGGTTTGGGATTATGAGGTCAACTCACGGTGACAGTGACAGTAAAATGAAAATGGCCTGTAAGTCCCTCCTTAGAAGTAGCAATAAAGTTATGTTCAGCCTAAGGTATTTGAAGGAAAATTGCTGTCACGGGGAACAGAATTTACAGTTATCTTTGGCATTGTAGATAAATCCATATTTTTGACTTTGTGACCATTGAATCATAAAAATTAAACCTTTTAGCCCTGGCCAGGGCTTTTGTGTTAAATGGTAAAAGACAGTAACGATTGCTATCAGGAAGCTATTTCTAACCATCATTTCTTGGGGGGAAAGAAACAATTTTTAAGCATGTCTGAAGTTGTATTTACAGTTAATTGGACACTCCATAGCGAAGACTTCATAAATTGATTCATGGAGAAAGCTTCGAGAGGCCCCTCGCTCAGCTCTGTGGCTTTGGTCTGAGTGTACTTTGCTTTTATTATCGTTGCTAATGCATTGGATGAGGACCTTTTGTTGATAATAAGCTTAAAAGACATTTACTTTATTTTGCTTACATGTCCATAGAGGATGTTGGAACAGAATTTTGCTGAATTGCTGGGCTGTAAATCAGATACAGCATCAAATGCTTCCTTCAACTAATCAGGGCATTTATGGGGAGTGATAAATATAACTGCTGTTTACACCTCAGTTGAAAGCTTTAGAATACTACCATTTTCAGAAGTTAGATCCTGTAAGTTAATATTAATTAGTTTTAATAAGGCAAAATAAAATAGACACCTAAGGTGATTATCCAGATAGTGTATTTTTTCTCTCTTCCCTTAAATAGAGAGTTTTAGTTAAAACTAGGGGGAGGTATTAGAAAGATTACTTGATTTTTGTAAAATGAAAGTATGTCAAAGGGAAGTCAGAAACACTACAAGAATTCCTGTAAATTCTGGATAATAACCAGGAATAAACAAAATAAGTGTTATGCATGTCTCATTTAATTTTGAGTATAACTTCTATACACCTTCAGGTGTTCTTAAAAGTTTTCAGATACTTATACAAGTATTTGAAACTTATACAAGTGTTTCAGTATTCCAGAAGAAGGTCCAAGAGAGACTAAGAGGGCACATATTTATTGATTAGAATTCTACAATATTAGGAGAAATGAAAAGAACACACAGGGGCTTAGCTTTCATACAACAGGCACTTTCTCTTTTTTCTTTTTTTTTCTTTTCTTTTTTAATATGTCTTTATTGATTTCAGAGAGAGGGAGAGGGAGAGAGAGATAGAAACATAGTGATGAGAGTCATTGATCGGCTGCCTCCTGCACGCCCCCTACTGAGGATCGAGCCCGAAGCCTGGGCATGTGCCCTGGAGGGAATCAAATCATGATTTCCAGATTGATGGGTTGATGCTCAACCACTGAACCACACCATCTGGGACACACTTTATTTCTTAATAATTAATATCCTTGTATATCTATACTATATCATATTTTTTGTTTGTTATTTGTGTGTTTTTTTTTATTTTTAAAGTTTATTTTTATTTAAAATATTACAGATGCCCCTTTTTCTCCCCAATGACCCATTACACCCAGTCCCATCCCCCTCCCCAGTCCCTCTCCCCACCATTGTCCATATCCTTGGGTTGTGCATATATCCATATAAATTCTTTGGTTACTCTCTCCCCCTCCACCCACCCGCCCTCCTCCATCCCTCTGACATTCGTCAGTCTGATCAATGTTTCCATGTCATTGAATCTATTCTGTTCATCAGTTTATTAAGTTCTTTAGATTCCACCTATAAGCGAGATCATGTGATGTTTGTCTTTCTCTGCCTGGCTTAGTTCACTTAGCATAATATTCTCCAGGTCCATCCATACTGTCCCAAAGGGTATGAGGTCCTTCTTTATAGCTGCATAGTATTCCATGGTGTGAATGTCCCACAGCTTTTTTATCCACTCATCTACTGATGGGCACTTGGGCTGTGTCCAGATCTTAGCTATTGTAAATTGTGCTGCTATGAACATAGGGGTGCATATATTCTTTCTGATTTATACTATATCATATTTCACTAATGACAGATTCTTCTGTGCTATATTACATGGTGACACCACTGGGCAATTTTTGTCATAGAAGCATCTCCTTCTTTATCTCTCTCTACAACAGGGCATGAATAAAGCATTTGCCTATTTTATTGTACATTGTTGTTTGGTCTTATACTTTATACTTTTTTTTTAAAGTAGAAAGGAGAGAAAATGGAAATTTTAATGCATACAGATTATCAACCAATCCTGAGCTTTACAAATTTAGATATAAACTCTTTTGTGATGTGTTCAAATGCAAAGGGAAATTAAATAAATTTAAGACATTATATAGCATCCTGGGAATGTATAACTGACATTTTCATTTTAAAAATGGGGTGTGATTAGAAATTCATATCATTTTTGGAGCTCAGAGAATGAACTTCTCCACACCCCAAAACAACAAGAAAACAAGTAAAACAAAACACACATAAGATTATTTTTTAGTGTTCACATATTTGTTTTGTTTCAGAGCTCTTAATATATGTGTAAATATCTTGTATAAGTGGAATTACTTAAGATTTAAAAATAAGCAATTCATGTAAAGGAAGGAGAGTTATTTGAAACTGAGGGTTTATATTTTTAGATTAGCTATAAAACCATAGTATCTTTAAAATGACTTCAGATAATATTCTTTACATGTTAACTTTGTATATTATGTAGAAGAAAGAATGGAAAGTCTATACATTTTTAAAACTGTTATGTTCAGATGAGAATACTGTCTTAACCCAAACATGTGAGAAAGGACAATTTAAAGAAAAGGCAGGGAAAACACAGGCTTTCCCACAGAAAATATAGCTATTGAGAAATCCTGTTAAACCAGCATTGTTTTTACTCATCAGACAGATGAATAAGTAATGTATTTAATCATGCAAAGAACAAACTAGTAACATAAGTGTATTAGTTTTCTGTGGCTACTGTAACAAATCAATCACCACAAACTTGGTGGCTTAAAACAACAAAAATATATTTTCTCACAGTTCTGGATGCCAAAAGTCTGAAATTGTTATTACCAGGCTGAAATCAAGGTGTCCTGGGAACATACTTTACGCAGAGACTCTAGGGGACTCATTCAACTTCTACTAGCAGCTGGCATTCGGGGTCTGTAGCCACATCACTCCAATCTCTCAGGCCAGCATTTTCACTCTATCTCTCTGCTGCATCTTCACGTCATTTCCTTCTCTGTGTTTATATCAAATCTCTCCCAGCATCTCTCCTATCATGAGACTTGTGAGCCAGATAATCCAGTGTAATCACCCTGTTTCAAAATTTTTAATTTAATCACAACTGTAGGGACCTTTTTTATGTATAAGGTGACTCATGTTCCAGGAATTAGAACTTGATATCTTTGAAGCACCATGATTCTGCCTGACACAAAACTCAGCTCTAAAAGATGTTCTGGTCCATGAGGCTTCTGGTCATCATGATATAGAAACCAGTTTAATCCCTGGGTCTAAACCAGGAGAGCAGGAGTAGTTCTTAAAAAGACAAGGTAGTTTGAAACCTGTCTCTATAAGCCAGATAACAATAGACAGAGGGTTCTGCTCTCTATGAACAGGAGCCTGTCTGAATTTCCACCATTAGCTGCTGCCAAGATCCCCATATGACGTGACATTCCCTTCTGTTTGGCAAATGCTTGAATTCTATTAGAGCCTCAACTCCCTTCATTCAATCCCTTGTTCTCAACTCCTGGGTGTCCTGGTCTTACCATTTTCTTAAGCCCACAGTTGGATACTCAGACACATTTCTTAAAGTAAGTTTTTTAGGTTAACCAAGCCTTCCTTGGAGAGGTGGAAGGAGGATGGTATAACCCTGAATGTGCCAAAGCCAGGGAGTCAGTGCTGAATATTGAGCTTAGGAGAGATCAGTAAATATTTGTTGAATTAGTGCAGGAGAGTAGATAAGATTGAATGTGGATTGTTATACATTGGCCTGATCAATAGATTATGCGAAGACCTAGAGGCTTTGCTATCAGTTCAGCAGACCTGGGTCATACTAAAGGCAAAGTTAAGAGTAATAAGAGATGAGGTTGGCAAAGTTGGAAAAAAATAATTCACAAGGTGCTGCTGGCAATTTTGAGTCTACCAAAGGGAACAAGGAGGGAAAAGACCTGGACACACACACACACACACACACACACATACACACACACACACTTCTGTAATCTCAACAATACAGATAAATCAAACAAACAAAGGCAACTGGTAATTTATGTTTTTAGGCAGGAGTTCGTTTGACACCAGGTGGACCTTTTTTGGCCTAAGTACAAAGTACTTAGAAAAGTCAAGACTGCAGATGAAAAGGACAATTATATAACTTTTTTTATTAATATAGATGCAGCATAAAGGTAGTTTGTGCTAAATTAGTGATGATGTAGATAGAAGTAAACTGATTTGAAACAAAATTATAAGCACTAACTGATTAAAAACAATAGGAAACTTGCCAATATCTCTGAAAGAAGATTGAGAAGAATGTAACATTTGAATTGCTTATAATTTTAGCCAAATCTAGTGATCGTGTGCTAAAAGGTGACATTTTATCAAACTTATCTCACTAGTTGGAAGTGACAAGAAGCCCCGTTAAGTTTACCTTAAATTAGGGCAGATTTTGTATTGTTTCTCCCATCAGACCTCTCCTATTTTGTTTTAGGAAGTTGTAAAGGCTTATATGACTTGAATACAGTCTATATGGCTATTATTCTATATGAAATGACTATTTTTATAACTTAGACTTAAATCATTATGATAAACATTGTGATAATATTTTTGATGATGCATTTTATTGATTTATATTCAATCTATGTCACAAACACCTAGTTTTCCTGGCACAGGAAGGATAATAACCTTTGAATCTACGATATAAATCCACACTAAGAAATATCTTGAGTGCTCTAAAGTGGTCCTAGTTATTTCTTTTTAGGTTTATTTAATCTTCTGCTTAAAATGAAGCATCTTTCAAACAGGTATTTTATGAAAATGACATTTTGGCATGTGTATATACTCATCTGACATGTTCTGTTCAGTTTTTAAATCAAAACATGTCTCTGCAACTCTCCGAATCTTAGGTTCAATGTCATTTATGAACACGGAGTTTTGCTTTTTTCACTCACTGTTCAGCATTGTCAAGAGGAGCAGGCAGATAACTCGGGATATCAAATTTCATGAAGTTCACCCTGAAATTTCTTATTCCAAAGATAAGGCACAAGCTAGATAAAATTAAAATATTACCTCTTCTGAAGTATTGGGTAAAGATTAAAAAACAGCCGTGTAAAACCAATTATTTCAATTACAGCCAACTTAATGCTGATATTACGAAGACAGCGTATTTTATCTGAGCATTGCCGGAGGACAGGCAGATAGATGCAAAGTGCAGCCAATATCCATGGGGCTGTTTCTCTAAAGAGCTCGGGGGTGTAGGAAGTGACTCAACTCAAAAGGAATCACCTTACTGCAGTGACATTAAAATCAGTAGGCAAGATTTTTCTCACTTTAAGAAATTATATCTTTTTTTCTTTTCAAAGCATTATCCTTTTCACACTTAATCCCTCAGTGAACTAATGAAAGAACATAACACATGACTGTTTCATCTGTTTTTGATGTCAAGTTTCTTACCCCGAGGTTGGACTAGGGATTCACATCAATTTCAAACCCGAATCACGTAGCTTTTCTGCTGTCCAAAAAGGTGAGACCCAGGCAACCATTGCAAGGCATGGGACATAGGGCAGCAGGCAGATGGAGTGGTTCAGGAGTTAAATTTTGCCTGTTATATTGTACCAGGTATGTAAATAACTTAGCATTAAATAGCTAACTGTCTTCAGGCTTGGGTTGGCAATAATTAGAAAAAGTGCATTCCTTTTTCTTTTAGTGTTTTTAATTTTTATTTTATTGATTTTAGAGAGAGAAAGAGAGAGAGAAAGGGAAGGAGAGAAGGAGGGAGAAAGAAAGGAAAAGAGAGAGAGAGGGAGAGAGACATTGATTTGTTGGTTCACTTATTTATGCATTCATTGGTTGGTTCTTGTTTTTTGTTTTTTTGGTTTTTTTATTCTTGTATGTGCCTCAACTGGGAATCAAACCTGCAACTTTAGCATATAGAAACGATGTTCTAAATAACTGAGGTATCAGGCCAGGGCAGAAACAGCAGATTCTTAACAATCTCCTCAGTTTATAGAATTTTCTATCTCTAAAATGTATTTATCATCATAATTGACTTAGCACATTTCCTATGTGCCATTTTAGGTGAATAAAGAATTGATTGACACTAATTCTCTAGAATATTCAAAATTATTCAAACAGTAGTTAGAATGAGGTCAGCCTTTAGCCCAATTAGACTGCACAATATTTGTAGCCTTCTCTCTATTTTACTTTCTAATTTTCTATCAACATTTCTAAATTGAGAAAAATCAGAGAACATGTCAACACATCTGTATTCACCAGTAATATTTTTAATCTTTTCTAAATTATAAATTTGTCACATTTTTTTAAAATGTCTTCATTGATCTCAGAAAGAAGAAGAGAGGGAGAGAGAGATAGAAACATCAATGATGAGAAAGTCATTGATCAGCTGCCTCCTGCAGGCCCCCAACTGGGGATCGAGCCCGCAGCCCGGGCATGTGCCCTGACGGGGAATTGGGCCTTGATCACCTGGATTCTAGGCCGATACTCAACTGTTGAGCCACACCCAGCCAGGTTTAAGTCACATCTTTAAAAAAAAAACAAAACTAATGAACAACTGTCTTTCCATACAACTTTGCTGATTACATTTTATGAGTTAATTCATCCAAGCCATTAATTTGTAATGTTTCCCACAATCTGAATGCTGCAGATTGCTCTCATGGTACAGTTCATTAGATTCACTATGTATTTCTGTCTTCTGCATGTCCTGCAGGCTGGCAGCTGGATCTAAAGGCTTGCACAACCTCAGATTTAACACCTTCATTCTGGACTTTGAGCAGCAGAACAGTAAGACCCAAAAAGTGTATGTTGTTTTAAGCTACGCAGTTTATAATAATGACTTTACAATGGCTCTAGAAAACTAAAACACCAGATTAATTAATGGCATATTAGAAGTTAGAGTGCTGCTATCGACATATGTACAATAGCCCTGGGTGGAAATGACAAAAGGGGTTCACGGAGAAGAACAGTGGATCACTGAGACTCGAGTAAAATACTTCAGCACCACCTCTAGCATCAGCAGTCCTTGATGGGGTTTCAAAACTGCAAAATATCCATCAAACTACAGGCGAATGGTACTCGGTGATTAAATTTAGAAATGCTTTTGTTCTCAGCGTTGGAAAGGGGCCAACAGCAGTTTGCCTTCATGTGCGAATGAGCCCCATTTACATTTACTGTGTTCACGGGGTTATTTGAAATCACCAGCTTACTGTCATCTTTGAAAGGGCCTTGGACTCGGTGCAGATTCTGAGTGTGAGAACACGCTTCTTCAGGATAGCATGATAGTGTCAGAAACTGAAGAATCAGCTGCACCGACGTGCGCTGGGACACACACGACCGACAGAGGCCCCCTGAAAAGTCCAGCGAGGGCACCAGGTGAGGGAATTAGGAGGAGCCTGGGCAGGAGCCACCTGAAGCATCCCACAGGCAACTAAAAATGAGCTGCTATTGTTTCTTTCCCTTGCAACTAAGCAAGAGGCAAGCAAAGCACTTGGGTGGGTTACGGATTTTGAAAGATGTGTATTTTACACGCGTGAATATTGTTAGCGCCTATTCATAAACCTACTCGAAAGAAGTTCATACCTGTAAACAGCTCTGAAACAGTGGGCCATGTCTGGATTGCAGAAAACGGTGGCTCAATCAATGCCTACAGGACTGACCATCATTTAAAACCCTGGACACCAAGGCTCAGGCGAGCCCCTCTGATTGATAACATTTCACAAATGTCGACACACATTGTTGTTCAGAGAAATAAGCACATGCATACAACGCTCTGGGAGAGGACACCTGGACGCCGTGCCTGGTTTGTCCCGGACTTCCCCAGGTGCCTTTTCCCCTTTGCTGATCTTAATCTGCATCATTTTGCTCTAAGTAACTGCAGCCATAAGGATAGCTGCTTTCAGGAGTGCTGGGAATACATGTACAAACCTTCAAGCCTGAGGATATTTCCCTGGTGACCCCTGAAACAGAAGTGAGTTGTCTTAAATTTTATAGGTAATTAATTGCCATTTGTGTTGTCTTTCTTCCTTTGTGTATTCCAGATTTTTATCTGGCATCATTTTCTTTTCTTTTTTAATTCTCACCAGAGGATATTTTTTCCATTGCTTTTCAGAAAGAGTGGAAGGGGGAGGGGGGGAGAGGAGAGAGAGAGAAACATCAATGTGAGAGAGACACATCAACTGGTTGCCTGCCGCGCATGACCCTACTGGGGCCGGGGATCGAGCAAGGTATGTGCCCTTGGCCGGAATCGAAACTAGGACCCTTCAGGCTGACGATCTAACCACTGAGCAAACCTGCCTGGCATCATTTCCCTTCAGACTGAAAGACTCCCTTTAACACTTCTAGACTGTGAATATGTAAGGATTGATTCTTTCAGCTTTGTGGTTTTGAGCAAATTTCTATTTGCCCTCACTTTTGAGAGATTTTTTTCACTTGGAATGGAGCTCTCTGTCCTATAGATGCTTGGATCTCCCACGCCTCAGAGTTTCATCTCCTCACCTGAAGGATTCCACAGGGCTCTATCTGAGATCCCCCTCTTTGCATCATGACCTTGAAACTGTCCAGGCTCTAAGTAGGGACAGTCATACTCTTTGTTTCCCATGATTCAGGGATCACTGTATTTTGTTGTCTGATGCCCAGAGTCTTAAAAACCATTACTTCATGTATTTTATTGTTTATTTATTAGTTATTTCAGGCAGAAGAGTACTTTATAGCTCCCATTACTCTATCTCAACCAGAAGGAGAGGTCTTCTCTAGGCATATCCTGGGCAAATCCTTCTCACTGATTTGTGCTTCCTTTTTTTTCTGGAAAAAGTAGAGTTTCAGGATCATTTTGTGCTTTTCCTATGCCAACCTAGGAGAGACAAGTCCTGGTTCCTTTAAGTGGAGATGGCAAAAAAAAGATCTCTTGTTAGGTGTTCTTAACACATTTTGCATTGTTGCTGTTTCTAAGTCTTCAAGTGGGATAGCTAGGGAACTTTGTAGGTATGTATGTATGTGTATGTACATGTATAAAATAGCAATGTGTTAAATTATACTTTAAAAGTTGCAAAAATATCTAGAATCACAATTGCTCTAACAGTAATCAAGTAACCATAGTAGTACATACATTTAGCAAATGTTGACTACTTTTTCATTAGTGATGTTGAATCTTAAGAAAATATACAAAATATATTTTCTTATATATAATATATATTTATATATATATAATATATAAAAACTGACTCTGTGGCATAGTGTGTAAGTTCAAAATAGCGAAGATGTGAAAGTTTATTTTATCTTGTGCCCTTGCTGATATGGTGCAGGATCTTTTCCCTAGAAGCATTGTAAATTGATCTAGATATAATGCAAAATAAGTCATGAGGGGGATCAAGTATCATGATAACTTCAATTACTTCTGTTTCTACTAAAGCCTGGTTTTCTTATGTTTAAAAACTATATTTGCAAACAATGAAAAGGAATAAATGAACGAAAACCTTCCTATCATTCATAACATGTTGCCTAAGGCACATTTCAGCTATACCCATATCAGTTTCTAATAACTGATTCATAGAGCCCTGAATTTCCTTCTACAGTGATTGGGGAATGGAGTAAGTCACTTAAAGAGACTCTACAATTTCTAGCTGTATGTTGCTATTTAAATGAAAACATATGTTTGATATAATGTTATGAAAAGATTGCCTTGAAGGAACTCCACAAAAATAAAAGCTAGGAAAAAATTCCAAAACGGAATCATTCTCCTACTGAAAAACGAAAATAAGAAAAGTATAGAAAATGCAATTCTTGACATATCTACAATCCTTAGGGTGGTATCTGTAATGTTTTATTTCAAATATAATTTTAGACATATGGAGTCATGGAAACTATGTGTCCAAAGGAAGGTTGCTTTTAATTGTTCAAATAACTTCATTTTAATATGTTTTATTTTAAAATACCTCTATTTATCCTTACATTTGTTTTTCACAATCAGGTGGTAGAAATTAAATTTACTGTTTAAACATTTTTAATTGACAGCTTTTATTCAATATTAAGACGTTTATAAAAGTTATATGAGCCCTGGCCAGGGTGGCTCTGCTGGCTGGAGCATCATCCAATACACTGAAAGGTCGTGGGTTTGATTCCTGGTCAGGGCGCGTACCTGGGTTGCAGGTTCGGTCCCTGGTTGGGACACGTGCGGGAGGCAAAGGATTAGTGTTTGTCTCTGACATTGATGTTTCTCTCTCTCTCTCTCCCTTCCTCTCTCTAAAATCATAAGGATATCCCCAGGTGAGGATTTAAAAAAAGGTTATGTGGAAAGGAGTAAAAAACTACTAGTTTATTTGAAATATTAAAATAACAGAAAAACAGAAATAGCTCTAAATAGACCTATTGGCTAAAGATGGGTGATTTTTTCAAGCGGGAAGCCACAATTACATATGGCTTTTTGGTGAAAAATCAAGCTTAAGGAAAGTGAATTTTGGCATTTGTGGTGCTAACAATCCCTACCTCTTTGGACACTTCTCCCGTTCATGCCCCATCTCCAGTGTGAGGACATAAAGGTTCGGATTTGTTTGTTTGCTTAGTTCTTTGACAGTCCTGACCCCTGTGGACACTAAATCAGATTGTCTAGACCACTCTAAAACCAAGCATCCACTATTGGTTTTTCTTTTCTTGTTTGTCAGAAAGGAGTAATTGGTGGCATTGTCAAGTCTATTTACTCTTGAGTTTCTAGTTTCACAGGCTGTCAT
The DNA here is from genome assembly GCF_054644295.1 of Miniopterus natalensis. Classification (NCBI taxonomy): domain Eukaryota; kingdom Metazoa; phylum Chordata; class Mammalia; order Chiroptera; family Miniopteridae; genus Miniopterus; species Miniopterus natalensis. Next base: position 19,556,400 of record NC_142090.1, on the reverse strand, counting down.
TGCTGTTAGTTTCTCGGGTACTTTCCAACAGTGCTCCAGTTCTGCTTGTTTCTGATCCAAAATTGGACATGGCACCATCAGTTGGAAAAAGCTCTTCCCATTTTCAGATGTTAATTTATGACTTACAATACTTTCTGTAATGTCTCTATGGACTATTCATTTGTTTTATGTGTCTGTGACTTGCAGAAAATTTTATTGTTCTTCTTCCACGATTTCCCTCTAACTTTTGAAACCATCCCTTCAAATCTCTTCTTTAGACTTTATGTCAAAATACTTGCCACAAACAGAGGATGCGTAAATATTTCTATATTAAATTAGACATATGTTTCATTTGACAATGTAGCCTGAAAATCCCTTTGGGAAGTAGGTCACTTCCCTGCCAATCATGGAGGTGCCTACCTATTGCTGTGGCTCTTAGGGGCTAAGCTGTTTTTCAAGTGAATAACCCCTGAAGTTTGAATTATACAAGTTCTTATGCTGCTGCTTAAAATAATTATTTCCCTACTTCCCATTTGTAAGCAAACATAACCACCGCAAACAGAGTTATATGTTCTTTGAGGAGGAAGAAATATTTTGAATTTCCTCACTCTCCAAAGGTTTGTGTCTTATTTCTTACTCTAGTATGTGAAGGTCATCGCAATCTTCCCTAAACTGTCCCTTTTTTGCTTTTAGTTGAAAATGCATGCTATATGTACTTTGCACCCCTCCTTCCCTGATTTATTGGCAATGTCATTATTAAATATTAAATCAGTTACCACTTCAAGTTAATTTTCTCTTTGCTATTATTTCTTCAAATAACCTTAAACCAATTTACTCTGAGAAAAAGTGTACTTACTTATTTTTATTTTACTTATTTATCATCAGTATTACAGATGTCCTCCATCCCCCCGCACTTTTACCTCCCTCCACATGCTGCTATGAATATAGGGATGCATATATATATATATACATTTATTTATTTTTTCTTTTAATATATCTTTATTGATTTGAGAGAGGAAAGGAGGGAGAGAGAGAGAGATAGAAGCATCAATGATGAGAGTCATTGATCGAGCCCACAACCCAGGCATGTGCCCTGACAGGGAATCGAACCCAGATCACCTGGACCCCAGGTCGACACTCAACCCCTGAGCCATGCCCGGCCGGGCGGGATGCATATATTTTTTTCGGATTGGTGTTTCTCAATTCTTAGGATATATTTCCAGAAGTGAAATTACTAGGTCAAATGTCAGTTTCATTTTTAATTTTTTGAGGAAAATCCATACTGTTTTGCACCAGTCTAAATTCCCACCAGTAGTATACTGGGGTTCCCTTTTCTCGAAATCCATGCCAGTACTTGTGGTTTGTTAATTTATTGATGATAATCATTCTGGCAGGTGTGAGGTAATACCTCATTATAGGGTTTTTAAATCTTTATTGTTGAGAGTATTACAGATGTCCCCGCTTTTTCCCTCATTGCCTCCCTCTACCGGGTTGCTTCCATGCCCCAGGCCTTCATCACCTTCTTGTCTGTATCCATGGGTTATGCATATATGCATGTAAGTTCTCTGGTTAAGCTCTTCCTACCCACCCTCCCCTCTTCCCTCTGAGATTTGTCAGTCTGTTCCATGGGCCCATGTCCCTGGATCTATTTTGTTCATTAGATTCCACATATAAGCGTGATCATGTGATGTTTGTCTTTCTCTGACTGGCTTATTTTGCTTAGCATCATAATCTTCAGGTCCTTCCATGCTGTCTCAAAGGATAAAACGATTAGTAAGATTAAGCTTTTTTTTTTCTTCTCATATGTCTCTTGGCCATCTGTGTGTCCTCTTTGGAGAAGTGTCTATTCAAGTCCTTTGCTCACTTTTAAATTGGATTGTTTGTCTTCCTGGTGTTGAGTTGTATGAGTTCTTTATATATTTTGGAAATTGCTGCCTGATGAGATGTATCAATGGCAAATATGTTCTCCCATACAGTGGGTTCCCTTTTTCTTTTGTTGATGAATTATTTTGCTGTACAGAAGCTTTTTAGTTTGATATAGTCCCATTTGTTTATTTTTCCTTTGTTTCTCTTGTCCTAGGAGGTATATCTGTAAAAATACTGCTACATGAGATGTCTGAGATTTTTCTGCCTATGTTTTCTTTTAGGATTTTTATCTTTTTGTCACTTACATTTAAGTCTTTTACTCACTTTGAGTTTATTCTTGTGTATGGTCTAGTTTCTTTTTTTTTTTTTGCGTGTACCTATCCAATTTTTCCAACATCATTTATTGAAGAGACCGCCTTTACTCCATTGTATCCTCTTGCCTCCTTTGTCAAATATTAATTGAACATAATGGGTTGGGTCGATTTCTGGCTTCTCTGTTCTGTCCCATTGGTCTATTTGCCTGTTCTGTGCCAGTAACAGGCTATTTTGATTACAGTGGCTTTGAGTATAACTTGATACCTGGTATTGTGATCCCTCCAACTTTGTTTTTCTTTCTCAAGATTGCTGTGGCTATTCAGGATCTTTTTGGTTCCATATAAATTTTTGGAATATTTGTTCTAGATCTGTGTAGTATACCACTGGTAATTTTAATAGGGATTGTGTTGAGTCTGTAGATTGCTTTGGGAGTATGGACAATTTAATAATGTTAATTCTTCCAATCCATGAACACGGTATATGCTTCTACTTGTTTATATCTTCATCTATTCTTTTCTCAATGTCCTATAGTTTTTTGAGAACATCTTTTGCTTTCTTGGTTAAGTTATTCCTAGGTATCTTATTTTTCTGTTACAATGGTAAATAGGATTAATTTTTTAGTTTCTCTTTCGGAGAGTTAATTATCAGTACATAAAAATGCCATCGATTTCTAGATGTTAAATTTGTATCCTGCTACTTTGCCAAATTCATGTATTAAATCTAGCAGCTTTGAGGTGGAGTCCTTAGGGTTTTCATTGTACAATGTCATGTCACCTGTGATTAATGACAGTTTCACTTCCGCCTTTCCAATTCGTATTCCTTTTATTTCTTCTTCTTCCCTGGTCGCTGTGGCTAGAAATTCCAGTACTATGTTGAATAAGAGAGGTGAAAGCAGACATCCCTGTCTTATTTCTTTTCTTAAGGGAAGCCTTTTTAGTTTTTACCCCTTGAGTATGATGTTGTCTGTAGGTCTGTCATATATAGGCTTTATTATGTTGAGGTATAATCCCTCTGTTCCTGCTTTTCTGAGAGATTTTATCAAAAGTGGGTACTAGATTTTGTTGAATGCTTTTTCTGCACCTATTGATATGATTATCAGACTTTTATCCTTCATTTTATTTATGTGATGTATCACATTTATTGATTTGTGAATACTGTACCAGCCTTGTAATCCCAGAGTAAATCCCACTTTGTCATGATATATGATCTTTTTAACATATTGTAGTATCTGATTTGCTAATATTTTGTTGAGGATTTTTGCATCTATGTTCATCATGGATATTGACCTGTAAGTCTTTTTCTTTGTAGTTTTTTTTATCTGGTTTTGGAATTAGGATAATGCTGGCTCATAAAAAGAGCTTGGAAGTCTTCCCTCCTCTTGGATTTTTCAGACTACTTAGAGGAGGATTGATGTTATTTAATCTTTGAATGCTTGGTAAAACTCTGTGAAGCCATCTGGTCCCGGAATTTCATTTGCTGAGAGTTTTTTGATTACTGCTTCAATTTCATTAGTTGTTATCAGCCTATTCAGATTTTTTCTGATTCTTCCTGATTTAGTTTTGGAAGGTTGTATGTTTCTAGGAATTTGCTCATTTCACTCAGATTGTCCAATTTGTTGGCATATAATTTGTTCATAGTATTTTCTTACTCTCCTTTGTATTTATGTGATGTCAGTTGTTAATTCTCCTCTTTCATTTCTGATTTTATTTATTTGGGTCCTCTCTCTTTGTTCCTTGAAGAATCTGGCAAAGGGTCTTATTTATCTTTTCAAAGAACTAGCTCTTGGTTTCACTGATCTTTTGTATTTTTTTTTAGCCTCTATATCACTTATTTTCACTATGATTTTTATTATTTCTTTCCTTCTGCTTATTCTGGGTTTTTCTTGTTATTCTCTTTCTACTTCATTTTTTAAAAATGTATTTTTATTGTTGAAAGTATTACAGATGTCCCCTTTTTTCCATCCCCTTTGGCTCCCTCCTCCCTGCTCCCATCTCCTTCCCAGGTCTTCCCTGCAGTATTGTCTGTGCCCATGGTCTATACATATATGCATATAAGTTCATTGGTTAATCTCTTCCTGCCTTCTGCTCCCTCTTGCCTTTGAAATATATCAGACTGATGCATGTTTCAATGTCTCTGGATCATTTTTGTTTATCAGTTTACTATGTTCATTAGATTCCACATATAAGTGAGATCATGTGATACTTGTTTTTCTCTGACTGGCTTATTTCACGTTGCATAACACTCTACTTCTTTTAGTTATAGGGTTAGATTGTTTAGATGAGATTTATCTTTTTTTCTGAATTAGACTGGTAATGCTATGAACTTCCCTCTCAGGGCTGCTTTCTCGGTGTCCCATAGATATTTGGTTGCTGTGTGTTCATTTTCATTTGTTTCCAGAAATTTTTTTATTCCTTCCCTGATCTCATTGGTAATCCATTCATTGTTTAATAACGTGCCATTTAAACTCCATGTGTTTGAATGTTTTTGAGGTGTGTTTTTTTTATTATTTTTATAGTTGATTTCTAGTTTCATGCCATTGTGATCAAAGAAGACACTTGATATTTCAATTTTCTTGAACTTGTTGAGGCTTATTTTTTGTTGTAATATGTGGTCTATCTTTGAGAATGTTCTATGTACACTTGCAAAGAATGTATATTCTGCTGCTTTGCAATGAATTGTTCTGAAATATCAGTTAAATCCTGATGTAGCATGTGTTTAAGTTCTCTGTTTCCTTGTTAATTTTTTGACTGGAAGAGTTATCCAGTGATCTCAGTGAGGTGTTAAAGTACCCTGATATGGTTGTATTGCTGCCAGCCTCTCCCTTAAAGTTCTCCAATAGTTTTTAGCTTCTCCTATATTGGGTGCATATATGTTTACCAGGGTTATATCCCCTTGTGGTATCAATCCCTTTAGTATTATGTAGTGACTTTATTGTCTTTTGTTATGGCCTTCATTTTGAAGTGTGTTCTGTCAGATATGAATATTGCTACCTCAACTTGTTTCTCATTACCATTTGCATGGAACATTTTTTTCTATCCCTTCACTTTCATCTTGTGTGTCTTTTTTTCTGAGGTGGATCTCTTATAGACAGCATATATATAGGTTTGTTGTGTCATCCATTCAGCTACCCTATGTCTTTTATTGGAAATTTTAATCCATTTACATTTAAGGTTATTGGTAGGTATTTACTTTTTGTGATTTTTATTCTTTATACATACTTTCTATTTTTCTATTTCTACTTCTAATTACAGCAGTCCCTTTAACATTTCCTGCAATGCTGGTTTGGTAATGATAAACTCCTTTAGCTTTTTTTGTCTGGGAAGCTCTTTATTTCACCCTCTATTTTGAATGATAGCCTTGCTGGATAGTGTAGCCTTGGTTTCAGCTCCTTGCTTTTCATTGCCTTGAATACTTCATGCGATTCTGGCTTGTAGAGTTTCTGATACAAAATCATCTGGCAGCCTTGTGGGAGCTCCTTTGTAGATAACAAATTGCTTTTCTTTTGCTGCCTTTCAAGATTCTCTGTCTTTAATTTTTTGGCATTTTAATTATGATGTGCCTAGGTGTGGGCTTCTTTGGGTTTTTCTTACTTGCGACTCTCTCTGCTTCCTGAACTTGTGTGACTTTTTCCTTTACCATGTTAGAAATGTTTTATGCCATTATTTCTTCAAACATGTTCTCTATTCTTTGCCCTTTTGCTCACCTTATGGGCTCCTATGATGCAGAAAGTGTTACGTTTCATGTTGACCAACAGCTCCTTAAACTGTCCTCCTGTTTTTTAATTGATTTTTCTTTTTTTTTTTCTTGATTGAATGATTTTTTTCCTATCCTGTCCTTTAATTTGTTGATTAACTCCTTGGCTGCTTCTAGTGTATTGTTTATTTCTGCTATATCATTCTTCATTCCCAACTGATTGCTTTTCCTTATTTCTGTATCTTTTTCGTGCTGTAGAGCATCCTTATAATCATTACTCTGAATTTTATATCTTAAAAATTGCTTATCTCCATTTCATTTAGTTCTTCTTCTGGATAATTTTTTTGTTCTTTTGTTTGGAGATTATTTCTTTGTCTCCCCATTTTGACTTACTGTTTGGGTTTGTTTCTATGTGTTAGGGAGATATCTGCTATGACTCAGTCTTTTCTGAGGGCCTCTGGTGCAGATCAATGTCAGACACTGTTTTTGACTGGCCCTGAGTACCCTGTTAAGGCTATCAGCAATTCACAGCTTGTGGCTCCCTGTGCTATAGCTGGATGCTTTTAGAAAGGACCAAGATGCGCACCAAGGTCTGCTTTTCCTAGCCCCAGGTCTAGAAGCAGATCAAGCAGAGTGTGAAAGCACCCAGAGTTCCACCTCTGACTGCTGAGTGGTTGTTATTCTTGGTCACTTAATGAGTCTCAGGCTGTAGACCACAGCAGGTAGTAACCTCCAGAGTGGTGCGAGAGGTTTTCCAACAGAGTGGGACAATTGCTTCCCTCTGCCAGGCAAAAGCTGCCTGGATGCTAAAGGTCTGTCTGAGAGTGATGTCCTCTACAGTATGGGGGAATGACTTGGCACAGGGATCCAGATGGCTGCCTTCTGAGCTCTATCTCCAGAGCCATCAACCCTGGAATCTGCTCACACAGATCTAATCCACTCTGCCTTCCCTCTCCCGGAGCCCAAGGTGAGTGGCTGTGCACAAAACTTTGTGTTTTGGCCCTTTAACAGGGTGTCTACATTTCCAGCTGTCTCTCCCTAGCAGATAGAAACCCCACTGCTTTTACAGCCAGATATTATGTGGGTACCTTTCCCAGTTATGGTGCTCTGGGCTGGGGAGACCAGCTTGGGGTTCTGGCCCCAGAGTTTTCTGTGGGAACCCCCTATAGCTGAGATATCTCTCTGGACCGCCTAGCTGCTGCTTATGGGAACCCATCCAGCCTTCTCATGCCTCTGCACTTCCTACCAGTCTCTATGTGGTCTCCTCTTTACATCCTTGGTTATAAGGGCACTCTCCACCTAGTCTTCAGTTGTTTATCCAGGGTGATTTTTCTATATTTTAGTTGTAATTTCCAGTTTGGTCCTAGGAGAATGTCGGTGTAGCTTCCACTTAATCTGCTGCCATCTTGGAATCCCTTTTGTCCTGCATTTTAATTCTTTTTTGTTTTTGCTGCTCTAATTTGGTGGTTTTTTTCTATCTTGTCTTCCAAATAAGATTCAATCCTCTGTTTCACTCAATCTACTTTTAATTCCTTCACGTGTGTTATTGGTGTCCGATATGGTATTCTTAATTCCCGACTGGTTCTTGTTGACGGTTTCTCTTTTCTTTTTCATGCTGTTGTAGTTCCCACTCAAGTTTTTGTAATTCTCACTGAGTTCCTCGAGCATCCTTATAACCATTACTTTGAATACTATATCTGATAAATTCCTTGCCTCCATTTAACTTAGCTCTTTTTCTGGAGATTCCTCCTGTTCTTTGATTTGGTGGTTATTTCTTTGTCTCCTCATTTTATCATTCTCTTTTTTTCCTTTGTATTAGGTAGAACTGCTATGACTCCCACCCTTAATGGGGTGTCCTGTTAGACCCAGTGGCTCAGTCTCCTTGATCCCCTTAGCTGATGTTCTATGAATGTCCCTTGAATGGATTATGTGTGCCCTCCTATTGTACTTAGGTATTGATGGCTATTGGCCCATTCACGTTTGGGATCAGCACTTAGAATAGCTGACTGTGAGGCTCAACTCTGACCATATCATGTAAGTTGTTGTACAGGTGCAAGCAGTGGCCATCAGCTGGGTCTGGCATGCACAGTACACAAGGCTACCTAGGTGCCCAGTCAACTCGGGCATGAGTTTGAAAGCTGCTCTATGAAGGGGCTAAGGTTGCCAGCCGCTCCCACCCACTGCCAGCCCCTTGGCAGCCAGGGAAGAGGCCAACTGCAAGAGTGACCCCCAGGGATTCCAACCTGCACTTGCGGCTTTCCAGAGCCTCAAACATACTTACCGTTTAAGACCATTTTCAAATATCCCTTGCTATGAACATTTTTATTCTGTTAAATTATTGGCATGTAAAAGGAATTGTTTCAATGAAGTGTACTAGAAAAAAAATGAAAACCGGAATCCTAAGTCTGTCACTTACTGGTCTTTGTGAACTTTTATGGGTCATTTACTGTTTCTGAGCCTCAGCATCTTCTACTGCAAAATCCTATTTGTAGGCACCTTAGAGTTGAAAGGACTAACTGAGATAAGGTATTCAAGTTACTCACAAAGTTTTGACACACTGCAGGCCATAATACATATTGATATCTATTAATACTTATACTGATTAATATACTTATCATATTCCATGAAGATAAGTATGGGAAAATATATCTCTGTCATTGAAAAGAAGGATCACACACAAAAAAAATCTGTATCCAAACCAGGTTAAGCCCAAACAGCAGACATGATTTGTTTGACATTCAGTACACATTAAGTCCAAAATTAAATATTTTCAGTACCATTTTTCCAAGGGTAAAAATGCAATAGTTGTCAATTATTGCAGACTGCACAGGATTACTGTGGCATCGAGATGAGAAGATTATACTATTTTTCAAGGCACATCTTTTTGTTTCATTTATCAGATTTCTATCTCTATGTCAGTGACAAGGCTTGTATTTTAAGGGACTCATTTTTGGGAGAAACCTGAAATCCAATTACATGCATACAGTGCAAGTACTGATAACTGTTTTGGTGTGACTTCATGAAAATAAAAATTTCAAACAAAAGTTAAAGCTTCCATGAATAACTTAATCGTTTGGAGTTTACATTTTATACAGAAAATGCCATGGCATAAAGTAAGGACATTAAGAAGTCATCATGGTTCATTTATTTATGATTTAGTTTTAATTATTATAGTCTCTTTTAAATGAAAATATAATTTTACACATGATTTAATTTACTATAGCATTATGTCATTATGCTATAGAAAAATAGCTTATGAAGTCACTCTATGTTTATGTCACATATTACGATTTTTTCAGATAAGTAAGAAATATTTTATTGGAAAGGCAAATATGAAGAAGCAAGATCAATAGTTTGATGACCCCAAGGATCTGAACTTTGGAGTCTTAATGCTTACCCGCTATCTTTCACAGGCTTCTATTTAAGTATGTGCCATGAATACCAAGTTTACCTGCTTGGAATCTCTGAATAAAACATATTGGCTGAGGAAAAAAGATTTGAGAATAAGCATGATAAACTGGTGCCCTCTTTTTTCTAACCATTAATTATTAGAACAAGCATTTTTAAAAAGTGTATAGTAGGGAATTCTGTAGCACTTAAATTCTACCTTTTAAAGTGGACTCACATTACATTGTCCTAGACACTCACTTTTTGGGTTAGTTACAAAAAGACCAAATAGAGTCATCTATAGAAATAATTCTTAATTTATAATGCAGGTTCTCAGTATTCTAATAAAAAAGATTTTAAAAATAAATATTTAATCTGCCTTAAGAGATACATCAAAAGTATTTGAATTGGTTACCAATTTTGTAAAGTAAATTTATCAAGTAAAAGAAGTTTATAAATAATATATGGTGCGATTAATGTTTTAAAATATCATCTCAAGGTACCAGGAATCCAGTCTCAATATTGAATAAAACGTATTCCTACCATGTAGATGAAAAGGTTTCAGTGTCAAACTAGCTTCAATTCAGCTCTCAATTCTTAAACAAATTTACTAATCTTTTTGGATCTCTGTCTCTTTTCTGATTTGTCCTCCTACCAATATGTGGTTCTAACTAGAGTCATCTAGCTTCAAAAATGGGTTTCTGAAACATCTTATAAAAGGCAATTTTTCCCCATTTCCGTATGGCCCAGTATGCTCCCAGCTTATTTCTATATGTTTCCAGTATTTTTTTCCAGTCACCCTGTTTCCTGCCAAACATCCCATCCATCTTCACATTTGCTACAGAGCTCCATTTTCTGGGGTACTGAGAAAGACCCACAAGAGTAACACATCCATTTCTCTGCCTGCATCACTCTCATTGTCCCTTGTTATCTCGTAGTTACAGCTTCTCCTGGGACTGACACTGCTTGAATGTGGAGAGTGTATCAGGCTCTAGCACACCCCAGTTTAGGGATATCTTGGTATATAAGTTTGATCTTATTTGTCTGTTACCATAGTAGAAGTGAAATCTTAACCTAGACAAGCTGTAGCATGTGTAAATGCTGTACCACACATTCTTATCTCTCAACCTCAAGTAATGGGAGATTTTTTAAATACTGTTCTCAAGAAATAGTCATTTCAGTGTTATCCATCTAGGTTTATATACTTTAAACAGCTGCTTCCCATTTCCTGCGCCTGTGTGAACAAGAGCAAAACTAGCAGAAGCCACAGTACATAGTAACAAGGATATAAGGAGGCTATGGCCATGTATTTACAAACTAAGAGAATTACTCCAGGGTTCATTACTTCACCTAGCCATTGAACTCTTTGATTCTTATGCACTCTAGTGTATATCCCATTTAGATTCTCTGTTTCTTTGCTCATTTTATTTATACTGATGACCCGATCTACCAACAATTAGTTTCTATTTTCTTGCAAGATGCTGCCTCTCATGCAAATACCCATAATTTCACATTTGAGCATAGCTAATGGAGCAGACCCATCACAATGGTTACTTCCAGTTTATTTTAAAAAGTAGTTTATCATTCTATCAACAACTCCCAATCACTGGTCATTCTTCCCTTAACTTCCTACCACACTCTGATTTTCCATCTTCAGAAGGTCACAGGTATCTTTCTGACTTTCGTCATCATCACTTCCGAAAGAGAATATGCAAGTATATTTTAAGACTTTTCTTTCACTCAGTGTTGTATCCTTACTGCTATTACAAACAGAACCTGAACTAAATGCTTGACAAAACCTAAACTGGTACAGTGGTTCATCATCAAGTCAGCTCAACTGCAGGGCGATTCTGGAGTAGATTCCAAAGCTGGGCCCTTTTGTCAGGTGCCTCAAGGGCTCCCCTTTTTACCTTTGTTTTTGATGCTTTGGATATGATGGGTCAGAGGTCAACCTTCCTTTAACTTTTCTGTCTTCCCAGCTTCCATAAGATTGGTTAGCTCAAAGGCACACACACACTCACACTCACACACACATGCTACATACACATTTTTATGTCAAAATGGAGACAAGAAGTCAGTTTTGTTAAGTAAACAAATCCTGACTTTGAAAAACACCTGTCAGTTCTCAGTGTAAAATGGGTGGTCTCCAGCTTCCTTGTTCAATGCTGACTCATAAAAGACAAATATGTTAACTTATGTGAGGTCTGATATCTGAAGAGAACCCAAACTTATCATTAGTAAGCCTTATGAAATATTTTTTAGCAGTGGTCACACACACACACACACACACACACACACACACAAGGCTGACTTAGACATCCCAATCCATCCCATTCCATTATGGCTTTTTTATTGCATTAGTCTTTATTTGGAAATTTTTCCATAAACTAAGTTTAACCATAATTTTTTGGTTATTATATTGGAGCTCATTTTTTAATGGAGTGCAAATTTTGGTAAATCATGTAACAATGGAGGCTTTATTTCCTTACCTGTAAATTCAGGTAGCTATACTGCCTAATGGCATGGGAAAGGAAACTCCCAGAGAGGCTATGTTAGAGGAGCTTGGTTGAGGAACCTGGGGCTACTAGAGCAAGTGCCCAAGTTTACGTCATGCACCAATAAACAACTTGGTCATTAAGCTAATAGTACTTTCTTCCATACTGGGTTTATTCTCATTTTTTGTTAATTCAGAAATTATAGGGAGATGGGACAAGATTGAGGAGTACTACAGAGACCAGAGGAATAATGCATGAAAAAATATATATTTTTTGGTTTTTATGTACACCATGAAAACCAGAGGGAGTCACACAATGCTGCCAAAAGGGGCAACAAGGGGGAAGAGCAGCGTGAGCTCTCCTGGTACCTAGTGCTGGTGAGAGCAACTGCTACCTAAGCGAGGGCACAGCCTCAATGCACAGCCCTGAGCCCCACCAAAAAGCAAACCACACCCTGCAACTCCTGTATGCTTGGGGGGAGAAAAGCAAAGCGTCAAGATGGAAAGGAAAAGACCTGACTAGACAACAGAAATGCAATCAACAGAAGACTACCCTGCCAGAAGGCCAAGGTCCAGGGAAGGTAAAAAGTGTCACCCCTGAGACCACGCGCTCACATTTCAACCACCTGGGCGGCCACACCTGGCATCTGTCCTGCCACTGCTGGGAACGCCTCCGGGCAGCCCCGGGACTGGGGACGTGGGGAGGCCTTGGGGCGGCCTTGGGGCCTGGTTTCGGCCCTTGGCAGACCCTCCCCTGGTCCACTCCACTCTCAGGTTCCCTTGGATCCGAGGCAGAGGCCCAGGGCAGGACCAGGTCCCTGCAACTGGAACTGCAGAGGAGGAAGGTAGGTGCCAGGCTAAGGCCAGGCCTTGAGTGCTGCCCGTCTTGGGGGGTGCGTGTGGGGAGCAATGCTTCTCATGTGGCCCTTTGGTTTAGCTCCTATCCCAGGTCTGTCCAGCCCTGTATTAGGCTCTAAAGAAAAATAATTCGTTTTTCTAGTGAACGTGGCTTTAGTCCAATGTTGGCATCAGCACACAGAGTCGGTGTTTCCACATCCTGGCAGTGGTTTCACGCCTGAGGGTATTTTGAATGTTACAGTGGGTTAAAATTAAATTCGTGAAATTGGAACCCTTCTTGAGGTAAATGGAGGTATCTGAGCTGTTTGGGAGCAGGGATCATGAGCTTTTGTTAGATTTTGGTGGAATCCTGCCTTAGAGAACGGGTGAGGTTAGCATTACTGAGTGGTGGTTCTGTGCCCCACACTGTTTTGGGTGCTACAGCGGCAGCCAGAGACTTTTGAATGTTTGTAACTGCCTTTTTCCAGTTGAGTTAAGGGGCCTAGAAGTACAACATAAAAATACCTAGACGTCTTCCCTTTGCATATTAAGAACACCTAAAATTATTTAAATTTGATATCATTAAACATGATGGTTGACTAACATAGGCTTATAGGGAAAAAAGTGTTTTGTTTTGACTCTTCTTACAAGCTATTTTTGTGCAAAGTTCACAAGAAAGTACTGGCTTTGGATAGTTATATATTTTTTAATGAGTTATAGGTTTATTGATAATGGAGGCCGTTATGTTATGTTTTTAGATGTCAACCTTTTAAACTCTGGATATATTTATGGCAGTAAAAGAAAGTTATATTTGACTTGTTCTAGATTCAGTTAATTCTAACTAAATGAAACATTTCTAGAAATATTACCAAGACACTCACTATCAGTTATCCAACGTCCAATGCTAAACGAACTGCAATGTATGGAACTTTAGCCAAATAAATAAACATCAGTTACATGTTAATTTAATCTACTTTTTTTGTTTGTTTTTTACTGTCATATTAGTTAATGATAGCTATTTATTTATGACAAACACAAGCAACATCCATGGGGCAGTCTTATCAATAGCTTGATTACTGGTCTCAATTAATCTGAAAATGAATATGTCTTATGTCAGAAGGATGCTTTGGGTATCCCAATCAAGCTATGAGCTAGTATATAAATGTTTATTCCAGCTGCAGTTGGTTGATGGATATATTATCAACTCAAGAACCATTTTAGAAAAGAAACTGTGAATAATATTATCATAAAAAATTAGATATTTTACTTCTCAGTATATGATCTGATCACAATGGAAACTGACAACCGGGTCTGTAAGCAATTAACTTTTCAAAAGCGTGTTCCCGGTCTGGTGGTATAGTATCTTCAACAATCATAGAACTAACTGCCCTAATATTTAGTCCCTCATTTAAAATGATTTTTTTTTAAATTACTATTTCATAATATACCTTGTCTAACTAGTATTTATGTGCTAGGTATATATATAATTCAGAACCCAGATGAGCTAGATATTTCCTTGGGAAAACAAACCCTTATCTTTAGGGATAAACAGAGGAAAAAAATAAAAATTATGGCTATAAAGAGATGTTCTTCAGTATTACAGATTACCTCAAAGTTGAACTTGGAACAAGATACAGAAAAACTGGCCATTGTCTTCTAGTAAATTATTTGTTAATATTACTAATTGATAACAGTAATATGAACAATGATATAATCATTCATATATTATGTCTATGATTTCATATAAGCTACATAACAATCTTGTCAAATAGTTATGAGATATGGTGATGGTTATTTTCATTTTATAAGTAATAAAAAAATCAGAATAACTTAAATAAGGCATTTATCCTAAAGTGCAATAGTGTTCAACAACTTGTAATTAGTAAAATATTTGTGCTATTTCCAAAGCAATACTTTGTCTGCTATGAACCCAATGGTAGAACCCAATATAAAGGGGGCTCAACTATTTGAGGAAAAGACACAGAAGCTTTGTTATGTGACACACAATTAAACCCAGACTATTGTATGAAGCTTAATTATAATAGTGTCACAGAAAAATTCAATCTGCTTCCTCCTTGCCCACCCCCAACTTAGGTGTATTTATTCAAGAGTGAAGGGAACACCTTTACTACCACACATTCTATGTGCCTGCCATGATTCCTGACATTTTTACTTATCTAATTTAATGTGGAAAAATAAAAGCCTCTAAGGTAGGTTTAATTTTAATTAAATTCAACATATAAAATATATATTGGTTGTTTTTATTATCTTAAGATAATTGGTATTAGAAAGGGGCAAAATAAAAATAAAATGCAATAGTAATTAGCAGTTGTAAGCTTGTACTGGAACTTTTTATGTTAATATTGAAAAATTAAAAATTACGTACAATAAAGTATAGGTTATAACTATAACTTTTGCCTTATATTAATTAATCTATGTATAATATATTTAATAAAATAGGTTTTACTTATATTTTTAATATTGGGCATAATTGTTATGAAAAAGTATTTCATACTAAGATATATTTTGAGTCATACTTGACTTGCAAAATAAAACAAAGAGAACCTATTTACAAAGATATACTTGAGGAAATTTTCCGTGTTCTTAAAAGTCCGTACTTAAACCTATGATTTTAAAAATCCTGTTTGTGGCACTTATTTTAAAGCACTCATTATTTCTGAGATGTTTTCTTTTCAAACTTTATCATATCTAATGCTGAGACATTCATCTTTGTTGAACACCTTTGGGTTTAAGTGATTCTCAGCTTAATTTTAATCAAATTTATCATTTCCTTTACTTTTGGGATCATTAGAAAGTTTTCTTTGCACACTATTTGAGTGGATTATTTTATTACAAATCAGTCACTCAACAATTAGTTAACTGAGTTCTTCCTACAAACCGTGTGTCTGGCACTGTTTAGGCGCAGGGATGAAAAGCACAAAATTCTTTAACCATATGGAACATACATTTTATTTGGGGAACAAATAAATGCATGAATTAACTAGCTAATCCATTTATAAGACAAACTCAGATAATTACAATTGCTATGCAAAAGTGTAATAATATGATAGAAATTGTCTAGGATTGAGTAGGAAAACTTTTTTACCTGAGTGTGTAGGTTCAGGAAAGATCTGTTGAGCTTACTCTAAAATGATATGAGGTAGTCATGGGAGGATATTAAGAAAAATATTCTAAATATAGATATTAGCAAGTTCAGCAGGTCCTCAAAAAATGTTATTTTATTCAACACAGTTTCCTTATAAAGTTGAAGAGATACTGCAGGTACTTAACTCTTGTTTATATCAATTAGCCTAGGTTATAATTGGTTTTGTTATATGTCATTTTGCCACAGTTTCAAGAATCTATAAATGACATACAGTAAGAACTTACTGTACAAAAGCCTGGATGGGAACATAGTCATTGTGTTTGATAAGCAGGATGAACACAGGTAAAAGTTGAGTGCACAGAAGGGGAAGTTAGTAAGATAAAGCCAGGTTAGGTGGAATATGATTGATTGGCCATAGTAATGAGTTTGGATTTTATGCTAATTGAAATAAAAAAAAAGTTTGGAGGATTTTTTTTTTATAGAGAAAATATGGGATTTATTTTTTAAAGGATCACTTTGGTTGATATGTAGGAGAAAAGAATAGTGGTTGTGTTGTAGCAGGATATACACATGATTTAATTATATTCAGAACATATTTGGAAAAATATGTGGCAAAATGACATATAACAATATAATATAATAACAGATAGATTATACAAAATGAGAGAAAGAGAAGAATCAAGGAATATTTCTAGATTTATGGAAGAGAAACTCACTGCCTGATATTTCCATTTTGAGTTGAGATGACTAGGTTATGGGTTAAGGCCAGGGACTAATATAGTACTTAATTTGGATGTATATATTATATCTCCTAGCAGAGATGGTTTGTAGATACTTGGATATAAATGAAGAAGTCTAGAGCTATAAATATGAAATCATATTTTGAAATATTTAGATTTTTTAAAATTTAAAAATATGTTGATAATAGGAACAAATGATAAGAAATAATATTCAATGGCTGCTACAATCATTATGTGAAAGGTTGGTAGACTTTATAATGGATGGATAAGATCTGAACACCCCTTGTCAATGTTAACTGCTTAAAACTATAGACATGATGTATCTCTTGATTTGAAATGCACAACAATTGGGCTTCTAGTCAAGATGGCTGAGTAGGTAAACACTGTACTTACCTCCTCCCATGACCACTTCAGGATTGCTGCTAAACTACAGAACAACCATCATTGAAAACTGCCTGAAATCTAGCTGAACAGAAGTCATATAACTAAAGATATACAGGAGAAGCCACATTGAGAATGGTAGAAAGGGCAGAGACACAGAACAGTATGGTCTCATATATACCTGTGGCATTTAAAAATTGGGAGGAATATCTCACCTGTGGAGTTCACTTCCCCCACTCCCCCCAAGGGGTGAGGAGTCCCAGGTCTACACCAGGCTCCTGAGCCCCAGGTTCCAGTGCTAGAAAGAGATGTCCACATAACTTCTGGCTGTGAAAACTAGCAAGGATTATGGCTTAGTGAGACAGAGGCTGCTAGAGTCCTGGGCATTCCTCTTAAAAGGCCCACACATGGGCTGACTTGGTGATGGACTCACTTGCTCTGAGCTCCAGTGCTTGGGCAGCAGCTCAAAAAGTGCTAAGGACATAAGGGGAGGAACCTAATTGTCTGACATCAGGCAAGGGCTTGTGAATTGTTGGCAGAAGCCATTGTTCCTTTGCTGAGCCCTCACCCTGCAGGCACAGATGGGCACCATATCTGAGTCTCCATCAACCTGGATAATAATGTTAGCCCCATCCTGGTGATTCCCTGAGACCCCACCTCACCCAAGCTGGTTCCAGTGGCTTTTCCGCACAAATAGCCTGTCTTGGCTCATGCTGCAAACTTGCCTAAAATCTCTTAAAGGTTTACAAACCCCAAATAAGCAGCATTTGGCCTAGGTATGCCCCGTACCTCTTGCTAAGCAGCTCTAACTTCAGCACTAGCAGCAGCTGGCTTTAGTTTGCAGCTTAACCTATCCTAGGCAAATCTAAGCTCAGAACAAATGGCAACCATCTTCAGAACACTTTGTAGTTTATACCAGATGGCCCCAGGTAGGGTACAGGCAATGGCTGACCTTGGCCTGCACTTCCTAAGAGGCCGCAGAACCAATATATCTAGTGGCCAGCTTCAGACCACACCAGAGCACCACTGAACCACCTCTGCAAACAACACACTCAAGGGTAGATTCAAAGGCATTAGAGCTCTGCTAAAGTGAATCTTGCTCTCTAGTGTCAGCCTCTGCACAACAGCTCCTTTACTGTAGTAATGGCCAGTCCTCACATCCAATCAGCCTGAAGGTCAATCCCTCCCATTCATGTGCCAACAGCAATCAAGGCTCAATTACAATAGGAAATCACACACAACTCACACAAGTGACACACCTGGAGTATCTAGCTCAGATGTCCAGGGAGACTGCACTACTGGGCCCCACAGGACACAACTACATAAGGCCACTCTATCAAGACTTGGAGACATAGCAGCTCTATGTAGAAACAAACACAGGGAGGCTGACAAAATCAAGGGATAAAGAAACGTGTCCCAAATGAAAGGACAGATCAGAATTCCAGGAAAAGAACTCAACAAAATGGAGACAATCAATCTACCAAATGCAGAGTTCAAAAGACTGGTTTAAGGATGCTCAATGATCTTAGTGAGAACTTCAAAAAAGAGATAAGAAACATAAAAATGGAGCTAGAAAACGTAAAAAGGAACCAGTTAGAAATGGAGAATGCAGTAACTGAAATGAATACATTATAGGGAGTCAGCAGTACATTAAATGAAGCAGAGGATCAAATCAGCAATTTAGAAGATAAGGTACCAGAAAATACCCAATCAAAACAGCAAAAAGAAAAAAGGATAAAAAAAATGAGAATAGTTTATGGGGCCTCTGGGACAACATCAAACATACCAACATTCACCATCATAGGGGTACCAGAAGGAGAAGAGAGACAGAAAAAAATTGAAAATCTATTTGAAGAAGTAATGACAAAAAACTTCCCTAACCTGTTTAAGGAAATAGACATACAAGCCCAGGAAGTGCAGAGACTCTCAAAAAGATGAACCCAAAGAGGCCCACACCAGGAAACATCATAGTTAAAATGCTGAAGGTTAAAGACAAAAAGAGAATATTAAAAACAGCAAGAGAAAAGCAGTTATTTATGTACAAGGGAGCTCCCATAAGACTGTCATCTAATTTCCCAACACAAACTCTGTGGACCAGAAAGGATTGGTTAAAAATATTCTAAATGATGAAAAGTAAGATTCCACAACCAAGATTACTCTATCCAGCACAGCTATCATTTAATAAATAAATATCCATCAACAATTATTATAAATGTAAATGGACTAAATGCTCCAATCAAAAGACATAGGGCAACTGAATGGATAAGAAGATAAGACCCATGTCTGTAAGAGACTCACTTCAAATTGAAAGACACACAGAGATTGAAAGTAAAGAGATAAAAAATATATTTCATGAAAATGGAAACGGGGGGGGAGGGGGGAAGCTGGTGTAGCAACACTTACATCAGAAAAAATAGACTTTAAAACAAAGGTTATAAGAAGAGACCAAGAAAGACTCTGCAATTCCACTTTTGGGTAATTATCCAAAGAAATTCAAAACACTAATTTGAAAAGTCGTATTCATTTTTATGTTAATTGCAGCATTATTTATAATAGACAGATATGGAAGCAACTAAGTGTTCATCAATTGATGGATAAAAAAGTGATACATATATGCAATGGAAATGACTCAGCCATAAAAAAGAATGAAATCTTGTCATCTGTAATAACATGGATGGACCTCTGAGGGTATTATGCTAAGTGAAATATTTCAGACAGAGAAAGACAAATATCATATGATTTCACTTATATGTGGAATATAAAAAAACAAAATAAACAAAACAGAAGCAAACCTTCAAAACAGAAAACATTTTGAAGGTTGCCAGATGGAAGGTGGTTTAAGGGGTGGGTTGAAAAGGGGAAGTGGATTAAGCAGTATAAATTGGTAGTTAGAAAATAGTCATAGGGATGTAAAGTATAACATAGGAAATATAGTCAATAATATTGTAATACCTATGTATGGGTATCGAATGGGTATTAGATTTCTCAAGTTGATCACTTTGTAAGGTATATAAACTTCTAATCACTCTGTTGGACACCTGAAACTAATATAATAGTGTATGTCAACTGTAATTGAAAAATAAAAAATATATTTATATCAATCAGTCAATAAAAGAAATGCACAGCAACCGAAAATAAATGTCACTACCTATGAAATAGCCCTGTCTAAAAGTTTAACATGAATCTCATCATATCCCTAAGTCCAATTAAATTTATAGGAAGCATTGAGGTTTAGGGCATGTTGACACCATGGAGATGCAGTTAGCCAAGTGGAAGATGATAGAAATTCCCCAGGACTAAGGACTTGTTTCCTGAAAAAGTTAAGGGGGGTGGGGTGGGATGGGGATCTGTTCTAGATTAAAAGAAATTTAAAAATCATGAAAAAATTTAATTTATAGAGTTTATTAGGATTCTGACTTAAATGTAAAAATACAGTTATTGAAATGAGACAATCAAGATTTTAAAACTGACAGGCTATAAGGAAAATAAATTCTTTTTATGCCTATGCTTTTAAAACAACCTCTGTATTATTTAAAGAGAGAATGATAAATGCCTGCTGTAAAATTGTCCATCTTCAGGTATTACAGGTACTATAGGTAGACTATAATACTTTAAGGTATTATAGGTATGTCTATTATAGATATTATAAATGATCCAAGATTCACCATATGTTGGTTACTGTATATCTGTGTTAAAAAACATGAGGTTAATGAATCTTTTATATATGTTTGCATATTCCCATGATAAACATGTATATATATTAAGTGGACTGTAATGGAACATTATGAGCTTAGCGTATAGTCAGGTACTACTTGGAATAAGAAGATAAAGAGAAAACAAAATGTAGAGATTTTTGAAAATGTAGTATGAGTTTGATGAGAAAAGAACTTGAATTCCAGAGGGTTTATTGAAAGAGAATAGTAAAGTGGGAAGGGTGGGTGCTGCGCTCCCATGAAGAAATATATTGAACAATATGGAAATAGTTATCCCTGGAAATTTGATTCACCCGGAAGGATTGTGCTTCTCCTGGTGAACCAACTGAAATGGAAGACAGGTATGACGGGATTGGATCAAGATTTTTTAAGAAAGAGAAATGGCTAAATATAGTCAGCATGGCTGTTGATAAAATAACTTTAAAGAGGAAATGAGGAAATAGAAGTTCTTAGCTGCTCAGTTTTGCAGGGTTGTTTCTTTTCAAATTGAAAATAAAAGTAAAATTTGATTTCTTTAGTCTTCGTGGCATTATGCTACTGATCTCAGCAGAGCATTTTGTTTATCTGAAACATAATTGCTCATTGTATGTTATTTTATTTCTTCCGTTTTCTTGTTCCCTTCTGTTTATTGTGTTTCACAACACTCAACCTTTCTTATCTATTGCTTTTCCTCATTTGTCTTATTTTCAGCAAGGATTTTATCACAGCAGACACTGTTATAAACACTGATGTCAGAGTTGCTGAAAATAACACGTCCCTCTTTCGATGCTGTTACCTCAGGAGACCTGTGTAATATTCAGTGTATAGAGGGACAGAAGTGCAAGATGTAAACCAGTGATTGTGGGAGATGTTTTCTAACCTTTGATTTGGTACTAATTCCATGGGAAGGGGTCCAGATAAAGTTGTGCTTTTCATATAAAAATTATAGCTGTGTAAATCTGCATGTTTACTTATATACCACAAAATTCCCTCTCAAAAAAATCTCTAGGCAACTTCCAATAGTCTTCACTATATAACAGGATAAAAGTAAAATTTGGATCTAATAGTATACATAATTATTAAATATAGCTAAACATTTAGCTCTAAACTTAAATCTACCATGTTGAGTTCAAATAAAATATATTTTGTTGTATTATAGATGAAGGTAATTGTACCAATCCAAACTAAAAAGTTGATATATTTTTTATTTTCTATAAAGTTGAGAGAAATATACTTTCTGTGAGCTATAAATGTCGCTAGTCGTAGAATAAGGCTAAAAATTATTTCTCCCTTTGAACTTTATGACAGGTTTTCTACACAGCAGAAACAATGTAAAATAATTATCACAATAATCCATTAAAATTATATATATGTATATATCTATTTTAATTTATCTTTATTGTTGAAAGTATTACAGATGTCCCCCTTTCCCCCTCATTGATCCCCTTCACCTGGCATTCACCACCCCCCAAAGTCTTCTCCACACTATTGTCTGTGTCCATAGGTCATGCATATATGCATCTAAGTTCTTTGATTCATCTCTTTCCCCCTCCACTCCCTACCCCCATGTTCCCTCTGAGATTCGTCCCACTGCCCCATGGTTCTATATCTCTGTATCTATCTTGTTCATCAGTTTATTTTGTTCATTAGATTTCACATATAAGTGAGATCATGTGATGTTTGTCTTTCTCTTCCTGGCTTATTTCACTTAGCTTAATCTTCTCCAGGTCCCTCCATGCTGTCCCAAAGGGTACAAGATCCTTGTTTTTTACAGCTGCATAGTGTTCCATGGTGTAAATGTGCCACAGCTTTTTTATCCACTCATCTACTGATGGGCACTTGTGCTGTTTCCAGATCTTAGCTATTACAAATTGCGCTGCTATGAACATAGGGATGCATATTCTTTCTGATTAATGTTTCAGGATTCTTAGGATATATTCCTAGAAGTGGGATCACTGGGTCAAAAGGTAGCTTCGTTTTTAATTTTTTGAGGAAACTCCATACTGTGTTCCATAGTGGCTGCACCAGTCTGCATTCCCACCAGCAGTGTACTAGGTTCCCCTTTCTCCACACCCTCGCCAGCACCTGTCATTTGTTGATTTGTTGATGGAGCCATTCTGACAGGTGGGAGGTGATATCTCACTGTTGTTTTAATTTACATCTTTCTGATGATTAGTGACTGAGAATTTTTTTCATGTCTCTTGGCCATCTGTATGTCCACTTTGGAGAAGTGTCTATTTAGGTTCTTTGCCCATTTTTAATTGCGTTGTCTGTCTGCTTTTTGTTAAATTGTATAAGTTCCTTATATATTTTGGACATTAACCCTTTACCAGATATATCATTGGCTTAAACCATGTATTGAAATTCTATAGCAAATAATTTTAAATGTGTAAAAGTACAGTGAGAATATTTTTAAAGTTTCAATTTTCTTACATGTTAATATGCCAATACAGATATATATTAATTTCAGTGTAAAATCAATAGCATTAAGATTTTGCTTTAAGATTGTAAGCAGCTTATAGAAATATAAAATTTAATTTCCCCAGAATCTTAGGAGAATGATAAATAATTGTTTAAAGATTATCTATATCTTTCTAGTATTTTATATATAATTTTGATAGAGCAGAAGGGCATAAAATAAGACTAGAACCATAGTTGTTTAATAATCATTCACCTTACTAACTATAGATAAGAAGTTCTCTTATAGACCCTGGGAAACTGGCTGATGAAACAAGACTGTAAAAAAGATAAGATGCCTGCATGGGTCCATTACTCAGAAAAGAAACACATTTTGAGAACAGACCAAAGACAAGCCATTCTTAGATTTGGTTGCTGTGCCTGGCCCCTGGCCCCCTCTGGGAGTTTGCCTCAGGAATGCTGACCACTCTTTGGTCCCAGGAACAGGCTAAGCTGTTTATAACACCATAGAAGATTGGCCACCTGGTTATTGAACTTTGAGCTCCTTCCTGAAGGCCAGACTGCAGACCCCCACTCCCTTTTCTCTGTTACACTTGCAGCTCACAGCTGCATACTCTTATCTTCTCCCTCCCTGGTATAAAATCAACCAACTGGCATGGAGAGTCAGAGCAGTATTTCTGGGGTGACCAACTGTTCTCCCATTTTGTCGGCATTATTGGAATAAAGGCTCACATATGATTCAGCCCCGTCTCTGCTTAATTTGGCTAAGTAGCGACAGGTGGCCTTGGACCCCTTGTGTCCAGTTTCAATTTCTTTCTTCTGAATGTATGTTTTTCTAGACCATTAGTATGCATATTGCAGTTCAGATGCAAAAGCAGATCAGATATTTGAGACATTTATTCATAAAATGCCTTAAATTTTTGACAGCAGAAGATATCAGTCAATATATGAAGTCATAGACTGCCTAATTTTTCTACTATTTTATTTAGTAGAAATTACTTAGTGAATTATTCAGGTTATTTTTCATTTCTTAACAGTTTCTGTATCAAATTTTATTCAGGTTTGCACAAATATTTCCTGGATGAATTATTAAATTTTTGCTGGATTTTGCTGAGTTACCTCACAGAAAACATTTTTAGCTTTGAAATGGACCTTGAAAAGTCATATATAGGTCAGATGGACTCTTCACACACTCTGTAGAGCTACATACAAGTGGAAAAAAAAAAAAAAAGGTCAATTAAAGTATCTAAACACTGCTTGCTCCAGCCACTGAATTAGTTTGGATTTAAAAACATTCTATTTTTTTGAGACGACTTCTGGAAAAGCTGTGATATGTGTACATCTCATATGTCCTGCATAGCTTGAAATTTGACCTTGGTATTGAACCAAAACTAAAATATCTGAGTTTCATAAACTAGTTGAATTTGCTAACCTTTCTTGTTAGATAATAAGATCTAAAATCTTATCTTGAAACCAACTAAGCTGTGGCTGGCTTTATTCCAAGTGCCTTACATGAAGTTGACCCTTGACGTATATAATAGTACTGGATTTTTGCTAACGGTACAAATGTATTTTTTCTTTTTCCAGCTTTTAACTTGAAAGTTATTTCTTCCTGCCTGGTTCAGTGGTTGAGCATCGACCTATGATCCAGGAGATTGCGGTTCGATTCCCGGTCAGGGCACATGCCCGGGTTGCAGACTCGATCCCCAGTGGGGGGCGTGCAGGAAGCAGCCCATCAATGACTCTCTCATCGTTGATGTTTCTCTCTCCATGTCCCTTCCTCTCTGAAATCAATAAAGATATATTTTTTAAAAAAAGAAAGTTATTTCATTCTTGTAGAAGAGTTGCAAGAATATGAACAGTACAAAAATCATCCATACACCCTTTACTCAGATTTATCTGTTGATAACATTTTATCCCATTTGTAAAGATGTGACTTTCAATAAAACTTTCCTAGAGACTTGGGAAGAATAAAATTACAATATTGAAAACATAACATTTAACTGCTAGTACTAGAAATGGCTATTATTTAAGTACGTTTACTCAGGTCCAGCTCCTCTGTCCGTTGCAGAGCCTTTTCACTACTTTTGCTCTCCCCCACATGGGCATCAGCAAGCCGTGCCTGGAGCATAGTCCTACTTAAGCTTTGCTAACATCCTCAACTCAGTGTCTTGTCTTTGGAGAGAGGTTTTCATCCCATCCTGGTTCCCTCTCAGACCAGCCTCCTTTCTAACCTCACTTGATCCAGTGTTTCCCTGCCCATGAAGAAAAGCCAGGCCATCAGGGAAGTGTGAGAACACATTTTCCAAAGTGTTGCCTCTTTAGTCTTGAATAAAGAAAATACCAGGCCTGTGCATCCATATGTATTTTTCTTAACATGTCTTCCCAAAGGAATTGCACATTCATCCTTAGCACCTCTGCTAAGTCTTCTCCAACAGATGTGTCCATCACATCTTTCTAACAACTTCTCTCTAAAATCACATCAGTCATTCTTCTTCCCCCATCTTTCCCCTCCTCCTTCCATCTCTTCCCTCCCCTCGCCCCCCAGCAGTGGAATCAATTTATCCCATAATATAGCTCTTATTTACCCTTAAAGGCTGACTTTAAATGCATGTTTCTCCTTGAATCCTTCCCTAGTATCTTATTAATACTTTAACCAAGATGTGCTTTGCTTTTTAAATAGATTGCTTATATCCTTCTAAGTACCTCTTCCTATCTACTCTGTTAATGAAAGTTAAACTCTCCAAAGCTAGTGTCCACATTGCAATCATGTTTTATTGTGTGCATACTGGGAATTAATTAAAATATTTTCATTAATATTCATACTTTCAATCGCATTAAACCACATACTTCTAAAAGCTTATGTTGTTACCCTCTACTTGACCAGTAATTTGTGAAGAAAAAGAAATATTTTAGAGTCAGCGGTGAAATTTTAGAAACTTAGACAAAGAAGAA
Source organism: Miniopterus natalensis (assembly GCF_054644295.1). Lineage (NCBI taxonomy): Eukaryota > Metazoa > Chordata > Mammalia > Chiroptera > Miniopteridae > Miniopterus > Miniopterus natalensis. Next base: position 19,530,537 of record NC_142090.1, on the reverse strand, counting down.
GTTATTTTAGGGGATGAATGGGAAGATATTTCCATGCAACTATTTTACATAAGTAGCCTCCTTTGGTTACTTACTTACTGACACAATCTAGGTACTATCAATTTACCTCATTAAGCAATGTCTCCTGGTGTCATTTAAGTTAGCTTCTTATCAACTTCCTTAGGGTTTTCCTATAATATTTATCCCAACTCCTCCACCCAACTACTTCACTATTGTGCTCTAACCACTGAGTCAAACTGGCTAGGGCCTGACTATATAAATCTTAATGAAGTTAAGGATCTTGACTTCCTGAGTACTAGCTTAAAAGAACAAAGCAAAATCATATTACACCTTTATGGTATCACTTTCCCCACTCCCTCAGTAAGGCTCCTCTGATAACCTAACTCTGAGCCATATCTGTATTTTATAATTAAACATAACCACAAATTTCTAATACCTCAACAAATTTATTAATTTAAGGCCATTTGTTATATTCTATAAACTAATTTTTATGGGTGATATAGGTGCAGTACTTTAAATAAAACCCATCTAATTAAAGAAATAACAGGATGTCAGAAGTAAACATTTCAAAATTCTAATCAGGTTTTAAAAAAACCCCGAGTGTGTGTGGGGGGAGGTGGGTTACAGGGGTGGGGGGAGGCATGAGTGCTTAACAAATACTTCTTAGAATCAATTATTTGCATTTTACTCCTCTCATCATTCCTTACAGAACAGGCTGCCTGAAACTACCCTCAGCTCAACTCTAAATCCCCAATTGGAAAGTCTTTCTGAAGTCTTGTGTTTTTTACTCCCTTCTGTATTGTGTATCATCCTCTGCCTTTTCTGTTTGAAAAAGGCTTTTTCTCCAACCCAGGTGTCACTGGTTTAGGAGTTTGTATATTCCTCAAACCATCAGCTTGATTAGGTTAATAAAATGCTCGGCAGTTAAAGGAGGCTATTTCTATTTGAAGGAGGGCATAGGGAAGATGGTACATACCTGGAGATAATTATGCATCATCTTTTTCTTTTACATTCATCAGTTTAGAAGTATAAATTGCTCTTCTGTACTCAAAGATCTGATTCACATTAATTATAAAAAGTGTTTACTAAGATCTCTTGAAGATAAAAGCTAAATATAAACTAAATAATTCTTCCTGGAGTCAGAAGCAGCCTGGCATGGCAACGAGTGCATGGGGCAAAGCCCACTGTTTCTTTCCTCTGCTAATGCACATTTAGTTCCTGTGTGAATGAGAAATAAACATTTGTGTTACCTCTCAGAGATTTGGGGTTGTGACAGCAATTATCTATTAAAATTCAGTTGTTTTTAAATTGAACTTTCAGAACAATTGACACCATTGTACATTTTCTCATTAAAACAATTTTGTTTCTTCGATTCTGGTAGGAATCAACGCTTTTTAAAAATACTTTCTCTCTTGCTTTTCCTGCCTTTGAGATGACATAATGTCCCAAGGTTCTATGTACTTTTTTTTTTTTTCACTTGGAAATTTTATCCAGACCAATGGCTTTGAAAATTCTCTCTACTGATGACACATAAATATTTATTTAGAAACTCATCCTTTATCTCACTGTCTTGCAACTATTTGGTAGCTTGACATATGCTTTTTTTCTCTCTTGATATCTTAATGCATTTCAAACATAACATATTCAAGTCCAAGCTCTTGATTCCTACATCATGTCCATGGATGTTTCTCAGTATATGGGACTATCAGTCCATCGGACTCAAAATACTGTAATCATTGTTTACTCTTTTCTCAAATACTATATCCAATACATAAGGAAAGTTTGTATATTTCATCTTTGATTTATGTACTAAATTTGACATATTATTTGATTCCTAATCACTAAAATTTTTATATTAGTCACTTTTCTCTCTTGTTTGACCTAGTCCAAAAGTCTATCAACTAGTCTCTATGAATCCTCTCTTTGCAACTCCTCAATTTCTTTTAAAAATGATTCTTTCTTCTACTCAAAATGGCTTTCCAACCATATTTAGAGCACCATCTGTAGGACCTAGCAAGTTCTCACAAGGCCCTAGTTGACCTTGCCCTTGGATAACTCTGAAACTTCATGTCTGACTTTTCATATTTTTGTTCAAATAGTCTAGACTTTTTTCCACAAAAGATATGCCTATCATGTTTTCTTCTGAAGGTTTATACCTGATGTAACCCCAGGTTAAAGCTCATTTCTAGATATTCATATGGCTATGCTTTCTCTTCTTTTCATTTTCTGCTCAAGTATCATCTTCACACAGGATTCCCTGACAACTCTATTAAGAAGTGTTCCTCCTTTCCTAAAACCCCTTCTACTGTTGATTTTCACTACTGAAACATAATATTGTACATTTACTTTTGTGTGTGTGTGTGTGTGTGTGTCTTGCACTTGAATATAAGTCTGTAAACTCAAGTGCTTTTTCTATTTCATTCATTATTCAATCCTGGGTCTCTAAAATTTAGAACAATGCCTGGGGACAAATGGCACTAAAAATAATTCAAACAAAACAAACAAAAGCCAACTTCTCTTTAACAAAAGAATGGAGAAAGAAAAGGTAACTCAGTTTCCTATGTGATGTGGACCAGTAAGGTGGGCTAATTTTAATTGAAGAGCTAAGTCAGGTACCTAGATTATGATCAAATAATGAAATCATCTTCCACATTTATTCTGCTTTACTTGGCACTGCTGTAATTTTCAAGTTTCTCCAGGTTGAAAGTTTTACACATTTAGAGACCATCTTAGTTCATGAGGAGGTTCAGGTTATTTGTGGCGACAACCAATCTTTCTAATTCTGTTACCTCTATTACCAGACCATGAGCTGAACATACATTGTCTTTCACCAGGATCAATATCTTATCTATTCAGCTCCCTGAGATGAGCTTTTATTATCCAGGCAGTTTTAGATAGATGACTTCCAACTTTTATTACCTTCAGTATTGTCTGCTAGGATATATTGGGGACTTTATATAAGCACATAGGCATACATCAGACTGGGTCACCTTGAGATTAAAAAATCGATGGCAAAGGAAATAATAGCTGAGTACTTTGAGTTTAGCACTCATTATCAAAGCTACATAGTATATAACTGATGACAAAAACAAATACATGGTAAACACTCTAAAGCACAGTCTTGAAGTGTTCAAGCTGTGAACTACATTGTGAGAACTTACTGGGTTTAATTCATTTATAACGAGACCTTTTATAGCACTCTGCATCTTGGAAGTTTCTATGGAATCTTGATGCCCAATTCTATACTTGATGAACTAAGTTACCGAGATTTATATGGATGTTTCAATTGTGAGTCTAAATTTAGAATTACATGCATAATTATATTAATTATTCAGAAAAGGCTAATCTAGAGAGACAGAAAGTAGAATAGTGTTTAGCTAGGCCTGGAGATGAGAACACTAGTTAAATGGAAATCTCTGTATATATACCAAAAAAAAAAAAAATCATTGAGTTGTACACTTAAAGTGGGTAAATTTTATTGTAAGTAAATTATACTTCAATACAGCTGTTTAAAAATAAATAAATACATCAGGAAATGTTTGATAAAGGATCACATGTAAAATAAAAGAAATAATAACTGCCCTGGCTGGTGTGGCTCAGTTGGTTAGAGCATTGCCCCCTGAACTGAAGGGTCACACAGTTCAGGGAACTGTGATTCCCAGTCAGGGAACATACCCAGATGTGGGTTTGATTCCTGATCAGGGTGCTTATGGGAGGCAGTTGATCGATGTTTCTCTCTTTCTCTCCTTCTCTTCCGTCTCCCTCTCTCTCTTTTTAAAAATATATCTTTATTGATTTCAGAGAGAGGAAAAGAGAGGGAGAGAGAGAGGTGAAACATCAATGATGAGAGAGTCATTGATGGAGCCCACAACCCGGGAATCAAACCCCGATCGCCTGGATCCTAGGTCGACACTTAACCTCTGAGCCACACCCAACTGGGCAAGAGGATTCCTCTTAAGGATATTAGCCAGAATTTCTTCTCAGCCACCACAGTGCCTGAGCAATGGGCCCAAGAAGGGAACAACCCAGGAACAGCATTTCCCTTTCTCTATGTCAGATCTAGCTACTGGCACTGTTGCATGCTTAACCTGCCATTATTGGAGATGAACATGGAGCACTTAATAAAGCCAAGTCAACTAATGGGATCATCTAATCATGTGGCTCTATATTGATTACATCAATCTTGTACCAACTGTTAGTGGACAGTAGTTTATCCTGATTGGATTTGGCATCTATTCTATGTATGGGTTTACCTTTCCCGCCCCAATGCCTTTGCTAGTACTTCCAGCATCCAGGGCTTATATAATATCAAATTACAACAGCATGCCAGAGAACATTTCCTTCCACTGTGGTGCCCATTTTCTGATGGTGAATACATAAGTGTTCTTATTATTTAAACTCTGCATATGTGTGTGTGTGTATATACACATATATATATCATATGTAATGATACATAAATGATATATCATATACTCATTTGTAGGTATAATGCATGATTGTTTATGTGCAATATGGATGAACAAAACAGTTTGATATAACAATAAGATGGATAAAAACATATGTGTGTATGAGTGTGTATACAGTCATTTATTCATTTTTTATTCATTTATTTCACAAACATGGATTAATCTCTTATAAACTAGTCTGTGTTAAGCCCTGTGAAAGCACGAAGATGAAAAAGGATAGTCTCTGCATCTGAGAAATCTCCAGTCTAATAGAGACTTACATTTTTGTTCTAAAATGAAAGTACAACATAGGACTATTGCACAAGCATTTAGTAGGCTTTTGTGGTTATAGACGAATGAGTAACTAATGATACCAGGGAGTAGTAAGTCAAGGAGAACCTGAGAGGAAATGTAGTTTTGTTAGTATTGATTCTTCAAGTAGAAATGATATTCAAGAAAAATGAGTAACCTGCAGAGAGAAGTCATGGTAGCTTCCAAGAATGATATGATTTGTTGTCACTAGAACCAGAGTAGAATTGTAGGAAATAAAGCGTGAAGGTAATTTAGAGTTAGATTTTAATAGGCCATGAAGCCAGTGTCACCAAGTTTTAATTTTATCCTACAGGTGATGTGGTGCCACTGAAAGCTTTTAAGCTGGAAAGTTACAGAATCCAATCTATATTTAGAAATATCAGTCTGCCAGCAGTGTTGACAATGTATTAAAGAGATATGAGATTAAGTATTTGTGGTCACTTGAGAGGATATTGACACAGAATTGTTGACTGCGTGGTTGCTTCAAAGTGATTATAAGTTAGGTTTTATAAAAATTGGTACAGAAAGAACCTGCAATAAAATATGCTGTGTATCCTTATATGTACTATTTGTTCGTATATTTTAATATTTCCCCCAAGTAAATGCAAGCTTCTTGAAATTAGAAATTGTATTTTATTAATTTTTTTCTTATATATAATGGAGGCATTGGAAATTAAAGGGACATTTATAACAAGTTTGATTTTAAAAAATTTACAAAGTGCTGTAGGAATACTTACGCCAGTCAAGAGATACTATCATAGGACATATTTTTCCTTCTATTCAGGAAGCCAGCCAGCTGAAAAAATGAATAAAATGCTTCCAGGTACAGTAAAGTTGTGAAGGTCTTCAAGAATACGATAAATGCAAGAAAGATTTTCTTTTTTATCCTCACCTGAGGATATTTTTTCCATCGCTTTTCAGAGAGAGAGACATTAACGTGTTGCTCCCTGCACGCACTCCAACCAGGGCTGGGGAGCTAGCCTGCAACCCAGGTATGTGCTCTTGGCTGGAATCGAACCCAAGACCCTTAAGTCTTTGGGCCGACACTAACCACTGAGCCAAAATGGCCAGAGCAAATTCGAGAAAGTGTAATAAATTTAGCAAGTTGAAACATGAGGCATATTTGATGTTGAGGTAAAGAAAGGACGCATTTTGTGAAGTATTGTATGTCATGATAAAGAGTGTGCATTTTATCCTAACAGCAATAAAGAACTTTTAAAGGGGAATGACATCATCCATTTGATATTTTAAAAAAAATATTCTGGCAAAAGTGTGACAGTTTATTAATAAAACTACAATGGAGAGAGAGAGGACAAGGGGGACATCTGTTGCCATTTTATAATAGTAACCTGGAGCAAGACATAAAGAGAATCTGAAATAGTCAGTGCAGTCCCAAAAGGTAAGATTTCATTCTTCTTATTTTTTATGGCTGAGTAGTATTTTATTGTGTAAATGTACTACACTTTTTTATCTATTCATCCACTGATGAGCACTTGGCCTACTTCCATATCTTCGCTATTGTAAATAATGCTGCAATGAACATAAAGATGCATATATTCTTTCAAATTAGTGTTTCAGGTTTCTTTGGGTATATAGCCAGAAGTGAATTGCTGAGTCATAAGGCAGCTCCATATTTTCTTTTCTGAGGCACCTCCACTCTGTTTTCCATAGTGGCTGCTCCAGTCTGCATTCCCACCAGCAGTGTACCAGGGTTCCCTTTTCTCCACACCCTCACTGACACTTGTTATTTGTTCATTTATTGATGGTAGCCATTCTGACAAGTATGAAGTGGTATCTCATTGTAGTTTTGATTTGCATTTCTCTGATGATTAGTGATGTTTAACAACTTTCTATATGTCTCTTGGCCATCTGTATGTCCTCTTTGGAGAAGTGTCTATTCAGTCTTCTGCCCACATTTTAATTAGTTTGTTCATTTTTCTGGTGTTGAATTATTTGAGTTCTTTATAAAATTTGGATATTAACCCATATCAGATGTATCATTGGCAAATATCTCGTTCCATTTAATAAGTTGTCTTTTCATTTTGTTGATGGTGTCCCTTGCTATGAAAAAACATTTTAGTTTGAAATCTTTTTTTTTTTTAATCCTCACTGGAGGATATTTTTTCCATTGCTTTTCAGAGAGAGTGGATGAGAGAGAGAGAGAAACATTTATGTGAAAGAGACTCATTGATTAGTTGCCTTCGGCATGCTGTCCGGGGCCCGGGATCCAGCCTGCAACAGAGATATGTGCCCTTGACCGGAATCGAATCCAAGGCCCTTCAGCCTGTAGGCCAACGCTCCAACCACTGAGCCAAACCAGCCGGGGCTTAGTTTGAAATCTTAACTTTTGCGACAGCATGGGTGGACCTAGAGGGTGTTATGCTAAATGAAAAAAGTCAGAGAGAGTGACAAATTTCACTTATATGTGGAATATTAAGAACAAAATAAATAAATAAACAAAATAGAAACAGACCTATAAGTACAGAGAATAGATTGATTGTTGCCAGAGAGGAAGGGAGTTAAGGGACTGGGTGAAAAAGGTAAAGGGACTGAGAACTATAAATTGGTAGTTACAGAATAGTCACAATTCATAAATTACAGCATAGGGAATATGACTAATGAAGTTGTAATAACTATGTATGCAGCCAGGTGGGAATTTGAAATATCGGCGGGACTATATGTAAAATACATGATTATCTAACCACATGCCTTACACCTGAAACTAATACAGAATAATGTTGAATGCAAATTGTAATTTAAAAAGTAAGCTTGAAAACAGAATCAGTGGAAAAGGAGAGAAAGATGTGATGTTTATTGAGGAGGAAGAGCTAATGTATCTTGTTGAAGACTGTTAAATTGACAGAGGGACCAAGATTTTAAGAGAATTCCCAGGCTTCTAGCCTGGGCAAATGGATAATGGTAGTCAAGCCATAATTAAAAAACAAGGTACAAAAAGCCCCGAATGTATTTTATTTTTATGTGTGTGTGTGTGTATGTGTATGTGTGTGTATTTTGAAAGGACGACCAGATGTTAAAGATATCGAATTCAATTTTATATACATTGCATATGAGGCAACTGCGAGATGCTAAACTAGGAAGTCCGTATATCTTCAATAACTCTGGCAGCCTTCTCACTGTGACCCAAACATGATATATTCCTAACGTTCTCTGGTCAGTGTAGCAATTAATACCACTTACTGAATTTTGTACATCAAGATTTGTTTTGCTTTTGTACCAGTTTGTAATATATCTATATTTATATATTTTTTCTAAAATTGGTATATAAACTATAAATCCAACCTCCCAAACAAATTTTAAACCTCTTTTAATATTTTCATTTGCTACATGGCAAAATGTTTTCTTAGTGTTTTGACAAAAAAGTAGATAATGAAGAATTTTATCTGGTAGATACCCAATTAATGGAGATGGACTGTGCCAGCAACTTGATCTGGACCATGGGAAGGGGTTTCTATGGTACATGGACTAAGTTGATGGTTTCTTGACTTCAGATTGAAGCATTATCAGATTTGAGGACACTGGTCTGCTCTGTGGATAGAATCTTCTACTAGCCCCTCTTCAAACACTTTTGAGAGTATGCAGATATCATGTGATGATCAAGATTTCTTTGCTCACTGTGGGATCCTAGTAATCTTTATATTGCTGAATTGAAACCCAGGGACCCTTCTTAGGTTTATTAAGACCTTAATGAAATAACAATTAGATGCTGCTATCTCTTGTCATTGATACTTAGTTTCATGGTTCAGCCTGAAGAGCTTTATGGAATTTGATCTTTTGGAGCAATAACAAGTTTATTAGCATTACAGAGAAATTTATGGAAGATATTTTGCTATGGGCCTTAATATATTTCAAAATACTTAACTGGCATTATAAGCACACATTTTGTATCTATTTCTGGACTTAATGACTATGACTGTAATGATGACACTCAAATATTGAATATTATTTGCCGGGGTCCAGCCCCAGCGGTCCAGGGATCCCCAAAGGTGTGGATGGCGTCTGCGAAAAATGACGGAAGGATACAGAGACAGCGTTCAGAGCATCATTAGAATCAGATTCTCTCTTTATTGCCTTGTTCCAACTGTATTTATACTATTTGATTTTATTGCTGGTTAAACAACATGACACCATGCTTTGTTCCGGTTTCTGTTTTGGCCTCTCACAGTTAATGAATATACCTTCTTATCTGACCTTTGCTAAAGAATTTACATCTGTTTAGGTATGTTAATTTAGTCTTACCTATTGTTTATATTTCTATAGGCTATTCTACAGGTTAATCTCTAGTTTGTTATTTATATTCTGAAGTTACTATCTTATTACTCCACCACAGAGCTAAAAGGAGAATAACTGAGCCAGCTTTTCTATGTGAAGGTTATGCGAGTCCTAAGTGAGGGCTCTGGAGCTGCGCGTGATTGTTTTTAGCTGTGGTGAGTGACCGCCTGTCTGGCACCTGCCTCAGTCTCTCCGCTCACATTCCCTGCAGCCGTCCATCCTCATTGTAATATCCTGTGTATGATTATTCTGTGTATGATTATCCTGTGTATGATTATTCTGTGTATGACAAGGGTCCAGGTGTAGATTGAAATAATCTCTTTCCTAGACTGCTCTTTCCTTGTGGGGATTCCCAGAGTTTTCCATTAATCTAAACATCTTCAGTAATCCATTCCTCACTGGGAATTCCCTGGTGGGCTCCCTGTGGATGGCCCTGCACCAGCGTGTCAGCAGGGGCCCGGACCCAGGCCTCTCCCCTGGGGGGAAGGTCCCTGGGGTAATGGGCCTAACAAGTCCTAAACTTTCTGCTGACAGTCTGAGTTCCTCACAAGGGGCACATGATTTTCCCGTACTCCTTGGGGCTTTTACAGAATCATTGTCTTTCCCAGTGCCATCCGACTCCCCTTGCTAGGGAAAAGTTTCCAGCTAGGACAATGCCCTTTTCTGGTGCAGTGACTCAGGTAAGGACACAGAGCATTAGAAAGGGGACCAAGCATGGGAAGAGGGATCTGCCATACGCCAAGTCCCATGGAGCACTGGCTGGGCAGATGTCTCCTCTTCAAAGGACCGTACCAAGCAGCAAGGATGGAACGGCTTCCCGCAATTATTGATGCATGTTTCAATAAGAGTGATACTATAGAAATGGATCATTGATAATATTATTCAAATATTATTAAAAGATTATCTGAAATAATTTGAATTGTATTTGTCTACTAAATACTTACTGGAGGAAGGTAGACACAGGCAGGCAGGCAAGAAGGAAGGAATGAAAGAAAGGAAAAAGAAGGTATCCGCTGCATTGGGATGTGACATACCAGTGTTTGGAGCACATGGAGACATCCCTTCCTCCCTTTCAGAAAGGTTAACATGATGGCATCAACTTTGAATTTGAAACCTGCCTAATGTGTCACACTGTAAGGCTGGCTGCTAATTAGCTGTTAAAATCTGAAACCAGACTACTTAAGGACACCTGCAGACAACTATACAGTAAGGGACACTAAGAAATAAAATTATAAACTCACCGCAACTGCTCATGCAGTCTGTGAGCAGACGTCCCTTCACTGCTTATCACCATCAACAGAACAGGCACAAGTGGAGAAGGAGCTGTGGGGATGGACAGATTAACCTTCAGGTTGCACAGCTCTGCACAAGTGGCTGCTGGTTGTAGCAAGCAAGTATAGGCTTGAGATTTTAATTTGAAATGGAGATTTTAAATTGGACTGGACTAAGTTTTAAACTGAAGTGACTGAAGCATTGAGCCAAGAAGTGATAATATTAACTTTAATCAGATAAAATAACGTCTGCCATTTTCTCTACTATAAACTACTGCAATGCCCTTTGTAATCAGTAATTTGTGGGGTTATATTTTGAGATTATGTAAATATAGGTAAATATTCGGGTCCTCATCAAACCTTTATGCCTTTGTTTTAGCAGGCATTAATAATTCGTTAGCCTCCTTTCTCCTATATTTATTAGTTGATATTAAACTATAAGAGGTTCCCTTCTCCCCATTTATTTATTCATTCATTTATATCAGTATAAACAAAGATTATTATTTTCATCTATGAATTATAACCTATTATTATACTTATTTATTTTGATGATTAAATTGTTCTAGAATCGGCCAGTAGCACCTCATTCAACCTGGTTTCAGGCTAAAGGCCGTTGATTTTCTTTTTCCTTAGTAGTTGAAATTTTTCTGGTTCTTATTAACTGTTAAAATCTGAAACCAGATTACTTAAGGACAACTGAAGACAAATATACAGTAAGGGACACCAAGAAATAAAATTATAAAGTGATTTGGCATTGCATCCTAAACATTTTTGCTGTGTGGTTTGTGCATTATATTAAAACCCCATGGAGACTATTTAATTTTTGTTGGTTTTTAAATTTTTATTTTCCTTTAGTAGACAATCAATTTACGAGTGAGACCATAATAATTGACTCAGTTCCACACATCTATAGCTTGGGGTAATGCAAGACTCCAGACACAAATTCAGGAGCGCTCTTTTTCCAGCTTCCTTTGCTCCTTAAGTTTCCTCACATCCTATGGCTCCTAGACCCCTATTCCCTGGTTCTCTAGCTAAAATTGTGCTTCAGCCTCCCACACATTTCCTTGAAATTGGACTCCTTTGAGTGTCAAGTGGAGAGAAAAAGATAACAGGAATTTCCCACATAAACTTCAGACCATAGGGACATCTATTTCCCAGTTCCTTTGGCCAAATAGAAAGATTTTTCTCTCATAAATTTAGGTACCTTTTGGCCTCTGCTGATGTCAGAGAGAAGCCTCATTACTGTACCTTGCTTGGGTCCAGGAGGGTGAACAAACAAATAAACAAGCAAATAAGAAGATAATTCCTCCAATAGCCACTCTTCCTCGGACTCTGTCAGGAGAGAAAAGATTTCTCTTGGAGAATTGACCTGTGCTGACTGTGCAGTTCTGGGATGGCGCAATCTTAGTCTAAACCTGAATGTATGAAACAACAATAACAAAAAACATACCATCACCTTATGAGCTATTATTTGAGTTTTGATTTCCCTTCCTGTCTACTTGCCAATATGTGTTTTCCAGAGTCTGAACAGATAGCTGTTTATTTATTTTCCAGGGTTTTTAGTTGTAATCAGTGGACAAGTTAGAGCTAGAGTACCAGTGATTATTTCAATTTAGTCAGATCTGAAACCAATCTTTCAACTTTAAAAATTATTTTTCTGGATATAAAATTTCAAGTTGACAGTTGTGTGTGGGGATGGATTGGTGGTGTGTGTGTGTGTGTGTGTGTGTGTGTGTATTTTAGTGTTTTAACCTTTCAAGACCTTGCTCTATGTCTTCAGGATCACATGGCTTCTGATGAGAAATCTGTGGTTCCTATATTTTGTCCTGTCTATGTAATGTGTCCTTTTTTTCTGGCTGTTTTCAGGATTTTATATTTTGTTTTCAGTATTTTGAATGTGATGTGCCAAAGCATTTTGTTTGTTAGTTTAAAAAAATTTTTTTTAAATAAACTCAAAGTGGATAAAATTGTCTTGAAAACATAAAAATCCTAGAAGAAAACATAGGTAGCAAAATCTCAGACATTACTCGTAGCAATATGTTTGCCTATCCATCTCCTAGGGCAAGAGAAACTAAGGAGAAAATGAACAAATGGGACTGCCTCAAAATAAAAAGCTTCTGCACAGCAAAAGAAACCATCAACAAAACAAAAAGGGAGCCCACTGTATGGGGGAACATATTTGCCAATGACACATCTGACAAGGGGTTAATACCCAAAATATATAAGGAACTCATACAATATAACAAAAGAAAGCCAAACAATCCAATTAAAAAATGGGCAAAGAACCTAAATAGACACTTCTCCAAAGAGGACATGCAGATGATCAGGAGACATATGAAAAAATGCTCAACGTCACTAATCACCAGAGAGATGCAAATTATAACGACCAAGAGGCATCACCTCACACCTGTCAGAATGGCTCCGTCAACAAAACCTCAAATCACAAGTGCTGGCGAGGGTGTGGCCAAGAGAAAAGCCTAGAACACTGCTGGTGGGAATGCAGACTGGTGCAGCCACTATGGAAAACAGTATGGAAGTTCCTCAAAAAATTAAAAATGGAGCTGCCATTTCACCCAGTGATCCCGCTTCTAGGAATATATCCTAAGAAACCGAAGCACCAATCACAAAGAACTTATGCACCCCTATGTTCACAGTGCAATTTACAATAGCTAAGATCAGGAGACAGCCCAAGTGCCCATCATTAGATGAGAGGAGGAAGTTAGTGGGGAAAAAAGGGGGCATCTGTAATACTTTCAACAATAAAGATAAAGTTTTAAAAAATTTATTTTAGAACACTTTTTGATATACAGAAAAATTGCAAGGATAATATAGTTTCCATATATTCCACACCCATTTTCCCCTATTATCAATAAATTACATCATTATGGCACATGTGTTGCAACTAATATACTAACATTAATACATCATCATTAACTAAGGTGCATACTTTACTCAGATTTTCTTAGTTCGTACATAGTTTCCTTTTTCTTGTATAGGCCCCCACCCAGTAGACCCTGTTGCATATATTGGTCATGTCTCTTAGGCGCCTCTTAGGTAAACTGAAGATACGATTTTTCTGATCCTTCCTTTTTCTTTTGCCCAAAGGATTTCTTGTTTTCATTTCTTGCAGTTCAGGTCACAGATGTGTTCTGTTTTTGTTTGTCTGAGAAAGTCTTTGTATCACCTTCGTTTTTAAAGGATAATTTCCATTGGACATAGAATTCTAAGTTAGCACTTATTTTTTTCAGTTCTTTAAATATTGTCCTGTTTGGTATTCTTTGAGCTGAATTTGTGGCTTGATGTCTCATTAAATTTGGAAAGTCTTGGCCACTAATACTTAATATATTTCCTCTGGTCCGTTCTCTTATTCTCCTTCCAGCATTCCACGTTCACTTATACCTTTTGAAATCGTCTCATGTTTCTTGGATGTTTTGTTCTGGTGTGTATGTGTTTAATTTGTTTTTCCTTTTGCATTTCAGTTTCAGAAATTTCTATCAACCCGTCTTCAAGCTTGTAGACTCTTTAGCCATGCCCCCAGTCTACTGATGAACTAAATTGAGGACTTTTTTTTCTTTTCTCATTTCTGTCAGAGTTTTTTATTTCAACCATTTTATTTGATTATTTCTTAGAGTTTCTTATGCCTCTACTTATATTACTCATCTGTTCTAATATGTTGTTTAATTTTTCCCCATTATAGCCTATAACATATTAGTCACAGTTGCTTTAAATCCCCAACATCTGTGTTATATCTGAGCTTGATTTTAATGCTAGCTTACATCTTTAGACTGTATTTTTATTTGCCTTTCACATGCTTTGTACCTTTTAATTGAAAGCCAGATATGTAGGATGGGGTAATGTTAATCTGGCTAGAAGTTGGTTGTGTTTACTATTTACTTTAGATATGGATGCCCAAGGCTGCAAATTCCTCCTGTCTTTGTTTTTGTCTATTTTCTTATGTTTGGGACTCCTTAAATAAGTATGGTGGAAGGGGAACATTTTATAATATATTATGATTAAGTCTCTGTTTTTTTAGTGGGCAAGTGACATGGGGCTCTGACCTTCACAAGTGTATCCCAGTGGGATTGCTTCCCCCTTGCACACACATCTTAGATGAGAAAAGAATGCTAGAGGGAGCAAGAGTGTGTGTGGGGGTGTGAATGTCCTTCCATTAAGATAAGGCTCTGATAAAATCTATTTTCCTCAGGAGCAGGCCTTTTTTTGAGATGTATTTCACAATAATCACTCTTTTTTTTCCATTACCAGAGCCATATGGGGATCTTTCTTGAATTCTCACCTGCCGGACCTAATGGGGATCCTGGAGGTAAAACCCATGAAAGTTTTACCTGAATTTACCCCTAAGGATGTGACCCCCAGGAGTTTTTCACTCTCACACCAGTAAATACACAACCTCCCACAATTCAACAAATAACCATTTAAGTATTTTTACCAGTTTATGGCTACCATGGCTTCTTTTCCTGGTAAATAAATCTCAATTTTGACTCTGTGGATTTGCCTGTCTTTCCAGATGTCAGGGTGACAGTTTGTGCTGCAACTTTATGTCTCTGATGAATCCAAGAAAACTTATTAAGCTTGAGTTCTTTGATCATTTTATTCCTGTAATAATGGCAGTGACAACTTCCAAGCTCTCCAGATGTCTGAGCTGAAACCACAATTCCCAAATGTTATTTCATTGGTTTTTATTCCTCTTTGTGTTCGCTGGTCTTATAGGATCTGTGTTTGGTGTTTGTTACTAATTTAAAATACTTTAAACCACAACTTTTAAAAATATTTCATCCATAATATTCTTTCTTTTTCTGGGATTTCAATTACACATATGTTAGACCATCTGATATTGTTCCACAACTCTCGGATGCTGTGTTCTTTTTAATTCACTTCTTTATCTCTTTATGTGTCAGTTTGGGTGCTTTCTATTAACCTAGGTTTTTCTTCTCTATTACTCTAGCTGCAATGAGTTTTCCCCAGTGTCCTAAGGGTGATGGTGTTTGCTGTCTGTTCTTACACAGATTATGGTTTTAGTTCTAACACAGAGATTTAAAAAAGGGTTCAGATGGAGTTTCCTGTTTCTCTGATAGAGGCCTTTCTTTGTTCCCCTCCCCCAGGCATGCATCCTGAGAGAGACTTGATCAGGGCTCTCCCCATGTTCTTCAGATTTGTCTTCTGCATTGTCTTTGTCTCCTTCACCTCCCCATTCCCCTCGAGGGATGCCCCCCTCCCTCTCCCTTCCTCCCTCTCCCTTTCTCCCCCTCCTTCCTCTTGTGTGTGTAGTTTTATACAGGGTGGGGCAAGAGTAGGTTTACAGTTGTGAGTACGGGAAGCACAAAGTTTATTCTTGTATTGTTATTCTTTAATTATTGTATTATTTTCCGTTTGAACAGCTATAAATCTACTTTTACCACACCCTGTAGTGTGGCCAGTGGAAAAGAGCCTACAAGAGGATATAAAGTGTCCCTGTTGCTGTGACTGCCGGGGCCACAGTCAGCCTCTGCTAACTTAGTGGCTCTTCCAGCCAATTCCGTCCATCTCAGGTAAGCAGGTGCTTGTGCTCCATCCTTCCCTACAGGGGTGTATCTATCATCAGATTTCTCCGTGCCTGGTTGCCTTGTGACCTCAACTCTGATGATTTCAACAGAATCCATGAACCTGCAGTTTGTCCAAACGTTTGGTGTTATTGTAAAGCTAGGAGTAATGTTCTTTCTAGTTTTCTACATCCTGAGTGGAATCCAAAATTTATTTTGATTACTTAATCTAATTTATTGAGCTTCAATTGTCTTAAGTAAGAGCCTACTGATTATTCACTTGAATGGCATGTTTTAATACAAAAATCTCCAGAGCCTTTATGAAATTAAATAATTTTTGCTGTGAACCTTAGCTTAAAATATTTTTGAAAAGCAAAGCAGGAACAGAGAAGAATGAAAAAACAAGAAGAGAGTTTTGTGTTCACATGAGATTTACAAACAGTTGGAAACTAAATGATACAGAGAGATAGAAAAAGAATTACCTTTAATCAAAGGGTTTCTCTTTCAGTTGTATTCTAAGTCCCATGATAAACATTATGGCAGTTTCTCTATTACCAAAATCTAGTTTACAGGTTCACATATCACAGTGTGCCTTGTTTCACTAGACACTACTTAAATAACTCTCATATTTGTTGTCTCTTAGGCCTCTACATAGATCATTTTCCTTTGTCTTTCAAAATGCTTTAGCTACTAAAATTACTTTCTGTGCCAGTTAAAAAGCCCAATTTATAACCTCTTTTACTTTCAATACTGATTAAACTGAATGTATTATCTTCCTTTTTCAATTATTGTAACTTTTTTTGCCCCATGGCACTTTTTAAAAGAAAATCTAGTTTCTTTTTCTTCATCACAGAAAATGACTTTAATTCAAGCTGATCTAATATCTTTCTTTTTAAAAATATTTTGCATTTTTTTCTTTATTGATTAAAATTTTGAGAGAGAGAGAGAGAGACATCAATCGGCTGCCTTCAGCATGCTTCCTGACCTGGGATTGAACCTGCAACCTGAGTGTGTACCCTGACCGGGAATCAAGCCCACAACCTTTGGTTTACAGGATGATGCTCCAACCAACTGAGCCACACTAACAGGGGCATAAAATTAAGGCTTAAGTTACCCTAAAATTGTGCATATACTCTAGTTCTGAAACAGTGGCAGTTATGAATAAATAAAAATATTTCAAAACATGCATTATTGGTCTCTAAAATTAGGACTTCATGAAAATATTTTCTTAATTTTTAAATTTTTTTTATTATTGAAGAACTTTTGGGTTACAATGACCTACGGCACTTTATCATGCATCATTCTACAAATTCCATTATTATCACGTATTACTGAACTACATTATTTTTGTTACTTTTTTTGTTATTATTGTTTAATGATTGCCTTAAATTTAGGAAAACTTTGTGTTCATGAGGATTTAAATATGTGATGCAAAATAATTGTCCAGTTATCTGGAACTTATGAGATCCTGAATTTACAGTGTTCTTTTAACTTACGCATGCATTACAAATCTCTAAACAGAAACTTTTCATTAATTAGGTGAGGGGAACAAAGGTGAGTAGATTACATGTTGAAATAAAGGATGCATATATTTAATTTTTGATTCAGCAGGTAATTAACTGTGCCATTTATTTTCTACACAAAATGTATTTGGTATCCTGCTTGTAATGTATGTCTCAGGAATGTTTATAAAATTCTCCAAGTTTGATCAGAAAGTGACCTTCACTAAGAGAAATTTGCTGAAGTTTTGGAGAAGAAAATCATGTGAATACAAATCTGTGTAAATATGTCTTTAATATGTGGTAAAACTGGAGACAAGAATAAATTAAATAAGTGTAGTGTCTCTGAGAGAAAACAAGAAAGCAGATCAATCCTTGCCCAGGCACTGTAGTAATTACCTGTCTTCAAGAGGTCTTACTCTACCTTATTTAGGAGAAAAGTAAGTAAAATTTAGACCAAACAAGGGCAAAATCAATTGGTTTAAAACAGAAAGAGAGCTTCTAAGGTAAGTAATGAAACTGCCCATTCCCATTTTCTGCAACTGAACAACAGGGTACATTGCCTTTTAAGAGGTGAATCATTCTGACTTCCATTAACTCTGATGTTTTGCATTGTAAACCTAGTACTCACACATTAAGACCCATTAAAATAATCCAAATTATCCTATTACATGTCAAATTTGGAGTTCATAATTAGAGAAAAAATAGCCAGAATTTTGCTTCTAATAGGATAGGTGGAGGGATGACTTTAGTTTTGATCTCACTTTTGTGAGTTCAAAGGGATCCTTCAGTAATGCTTTATGGGAAAGGTAATAAGACAGGCTATGCTCAGTATGAGACTTGCTCACATCTTGCACCCCACAGTCTAATTCAAATTAGTCTCTTCAAATTATTTCATTATCTCTTTCTAATTCAGTGCCACAGATGTTGCCTTATATTATAGTACCATGCATGAATCCTTTTTTTATTTGAAAATAATTCTCATATAAAATCATCACCTTGTGTGTGTGTTTCTCCATTCTCACAATGAAATAAAGGAATTCAGATTTTTCTGCAACAGAATTGTGCATAGATTCCTAAGCCTGCTGCCAACAGAATATATTTCACTGGCAGTTTAAGTGATAATGTAAGAGACCAGAATAAATACTCTTTCTGTTTGCCACTATCTGATTGAATGTCTTTATGATTTTTGTTGGTTTTGCTTTATACCTATACTATAATCTGAATGATTACCCCCCCCCCCCCAAACACACACAAATTCATGTTAAAAATCCTGTCTCAAAGGCAGTGATGTTAAGCTGTGCCCAGTTGTGAGTGTGGAACCCTCATGAATGGAATTACTGTTTATAAAAGTGGCTCCAGAGAGATCTCCTTGCACCGTGTGTGATTACAAAGAAGTCTGAGCCCCAGAAGAGGGCCTTCACCCAATTATTCTGGGATCCTGACCTTAGATTTTCATCCTTCTAAACTCTGAACAATAATTTTTTATACTTTATAAGCTACCCAGGCTGCTGTATTTTGTTATAACAGCCCAAATGGACTAAGGCAACCCACTTATGAAAATGCAGCAGGCAGTCTGACATCCTGACATTCACGAGACATATGTGTCAAGTGGAATGTGCTAGGGCACTGAGGACGTGCATAACTCAAGTGTAATAAAAATGAATTCCACCAATTCTGTCTTTATTGAAAAGCCTAAATAACAGATTCTCTACCAGGCTTCTGTCTGTGTTATGGAGAAGGAATTTCTTTTGAATCCAGGGGAAGGGGGGAGGTGAATCGTTATTTGCTTTGGACTAAAACTAGGTTAAAAGACAGAATCTAAGAGGTTTTGGAAAGTGATTATAATCTTCTTCAGCTTCTACATTGGTACACAGATTTTGGTAAGCAGCCCCAAAGGAGAGACTCAAAACAAATGGTTATATTTAATTGTGCTTTATAATTATATGGCTTTTCATATTTATTTGACATAGTGTTAAATTATTGATAATAAACACTGTGAATCTCAGAGAGAATGCCTGTTTTGCCACAGGCCAATTAAATGAGTGACTAGACAGGCCCTGACTAGAGGGAAGTCATGGGCTTCCATAGTGGAGCTCTTCGGCCACATTACCCTATTTCCATTGCACGAAGGAGCAGATATAATCACACGAAACATTGCTGAAAAAAACACAGACCTATTTTTTAATAATCAGGTAACAACTAGTTCTTCTCTGCTAGACTTCAAACCATTTCCAATACACAACATATTTTCAGAATAGTTGAATATCTAAAATCATTAAATTTACACACCAAACTTACCGTTTCCATTTACCTATCCATTCATTCATCTTAGAGGTTTTAACAAAACTGTCATATAACAACATATGATCAGAAAAGATAATCCAAAGGAACTTGAATGATTTTAATAATGAGCCTATGACCCAATTTATTCTCCTTAATTGACATAAAGAAGATATCCTTAGACTGGCAGCTGTCAGAGGGAAGTGGTTGGGGGCTGGGTGAGAAGGGTGAAGGAATTAAGCAAAGAAAATAAAGACTCTTGGACACAGACAACAATATGATTGCCAGAAGGAAGGGGGAGGTGGGGGGAGGTTGAAGAGGGTAAATGGGGGATGAATGGTGATAGAAGGAGACTTGACTCGGGGTGGTGAACACAATGCAGTGGAGAAATGATGTATTATAGAGTTGTATACCTGAAGCCTATATAATTTTATTAAACAATGTCACCCCAATAAATTCAATTAAAAAAAAAAAAAAAAAGAGGGTGAGAAAATGAAAAACTGGATTTGAGAGGCCTGGGGAAGGTATCATGAGGATTCTTAAGGAAGGAAAGAAAAAGGAAAGCATTCTTGCCAAGGGTACGGAGGGAGATATGGGTGAGCCAAGGCGGCAGGACCAGAAAGCAACTCTGCCAAGGGTGATGTTTGTTTGTTCTTCCCCCAAGTGAAACAAGACCTGTGGCACCTTAACCTATCAAATTAGTAATCATGCAGTGAATTGAGATTCATGAATAAAAGTGTGTCTATTAGGGAAAGAAAAGGGAAACCCTAGACATGGGTTAGGGAGAGGAGGCAAGCATTCACCACAGAACCCACCATCCATCAACGTGGGCCAGCTCTTCAAAGGGAAGAAGACTTGGGTTCCAAGTCCTGGAGAACATTGCATTGGGTAGAGAACTTCAGTTTGAGAGGAAACAGAAAGCAAAACACTAAAGAAAAGAAAGGAAAGAAAATATCTTTTAACCTTGTCATATAAAATACTAAATAGTTCATATATACAACATGATATAGAAGTGTTAAGTTTTAAAAATATTTTTATGAATATATTTCTTAAATAAAGTGATTCACTTTTGAGGGCTTCTTTTAATACTGAATGGATTGAAGGTGACAGCTCATATTTTTATAATTGAAATTTATTTTTTAATTATTTCAGAGATACCATATGTGGAGTTTGAGATAAAATAATTATTTTGCTATTTAATTATTTTAGCTTTTTTTTTTTTTTTTCCTGTAGTAAACAAAATGTTTATATCTTTCTCTCATCCTAGAGAAGACTTCAGGGTTAAGAAAAAAAGTTTGCTCCTAAAACAGCTTCGTCAGGGTTATTTATATTGTAACCGTACATTGGAATTGAAAGAAAGATATTGCCTCTTGAAGTATTGAATGCCTTTTGATCCCCTCTTTCCATGGAGTGAAGGTTGCTGTGACAGTGCCCAAAGGTAGAAAAAGGAAAAAAAATAATGCCATCAGTAATAAATCCTGCAGGTTTACAGAATAATCTCAAACAGGAAAGGACAGTGTATTGAAAATTGGCTCTATTTTAAAAGGGCCCCTTATTTAGAAGCACAATAACAGATCAATTGTCATTAGAAAACAGGAGCAGGCAGCCCACGCAGTGTTACCTAAGAAGAATCTGAACACCTCTATGTTGTCAACTGTAAGACTAGGTCTGCAAGCCCAGTTCACCTCGGGGATAGGGCGATAAATCCCACCATAAAAATTCCAGTACCTCCTGGGAAAGTTAATAAATTCATTCTGCAATATTTATTCTTTAAAATTTGCTTTATAGTTCAGCTTTACATGAAACTATAGACTTTTATATTTAATATTTGAGCAGATATTAACATTTATCAACTAAGTATTTGGTACATACAATTTGCTAGCAACTCAGCATTTAAGGTTAAAGAGGGACAGAACATAGTCTTTGCCTTCAAAGACTATGCCTCAATTCTTGTAATAGATGCTGGTTTATAGCTCACTATAGTAAAGGATTGAAGTTAGTTCATGCTGTGGGATAAATATGTACACAATAGCCTAGAAAAATAAAAATATAATGTTTTAAGAAGGGGAAGAAGACTTTAGGTTCATATCTACTGAGTAAATTGTATAACACTAGTGAGTAGGAGAGGGTTCGGTAGAGGTTATGAGAGGGGATGATTCAATGCACACATCACAGTTTTGCCCTTACACACATCAGATGTTGTCTGTGTGCTGGGGGGAATACAAGGCAGGGCCAATGGGATGGGAGAAGTTCTAGCAGTGAAGGAGAATGTGCTGTTTATAGAGGGTAGTCAGATAAAATGTGACAAAATTAAGTAGGAAGGGAAACCTAATGGAAGGAAAAGAGTGAGCTCTATGAATGGGCACCTGGGGTTTGGGGGCGGTTGGATCTTCCAGACGGAGAAAAGCAGTACAAAGGTCCAGAGCCAGGAGAGTAACTGCTGAATTACAGGGAGGAGGTTGGTGTGGCTGGAGCAGAGGGAAGTAAAGGTTTGGAGTGTGGGAGGCAAGGTGTGAGCTAAGAGGCAGCAGATGAGTTGTGCTGAAAATTAAGGAATATCCCACAGGCTTTCCGTAGTACCCAAAATAGTACACTGAGCCAGTGTGGCAAATTGGGTTAATTTGGGTAATAATCTTTTAAATAATTAAGATTAAAATAAGGTGACTGTTTTTCCCAGGCATTTTATCTCCTGATTATTTCCCTTTCCTTCCCCTAAGTGTACTTCCCCATAACCACAGACATATGGAGCGTGGATCATTTAATATATAATAGAAGACTTTAGTTCTCTAAATGAATTCTAAGACTTGAAAATTATTTTACCAGACAGACTGAAGACCATATCTTATATTCTTATTTAGGTGGTATCTATCACCAATTATCACCAGTTGCTGTGAGTAGAAATGACAACTGAAAATTCTACTGAAAACAGATGGTACTGGGGTTTTTTTTGTTTGTTTTTTTCCCTTCCCTTTTCCTACCTTTGGACATTGTCACAAAACCCTCGTTCAACACTTTTCTCTCCATCAAAAGAAAGAGAGAGCTCAGAAGAGATTCAGTATCTGAACAAGCAATACGTTTCTTTCATTTCCAAGACATTGTCACAATAGAGGTAACATTCATAAAATTGCATTCAGGGCAGAACTTTTTTTCTTAAACCCAAAGTCTTAAGACTTGTTTTATCCCAAATGCCAAAGAGTTTCATTTCACTGGACATGCAGGATATGTAGTCATCTGCAACTTGCCCAGAGAAAGGTAAAAAGAGCAATGGAGATAATTAGAAAACTGTAATGCTACTATTTTATAGTAACATAGGTAGGGGATTGTAATGGCAAATACAAATTTCAAAAAAAACACTTAATTCTTCCTGTTGAAAATGACTTCCTTCCCTTTTCTTAGAGCATTTACTTTAGAAAACTTGCAATTTTAAGTTCTTTCTCTACCTTTGGAATGCATACAAATTGATAAAAAGCAAAATAGCCTTTTGCCAGCTTTAAGACCCAGGAATGCCTTTCCCAAGGATGTGGGAACCATCCCTGGTGTGTAATCATCAAAGAAGCTAGTGAGCCTATCTCCCAGTTTCTGTGGAAGGGTAGGAGCCTAACTTAAGCAGCTCCTCCCTTCAAGCTACAAAATTGCCTCTTCTTATAAAGATATGAGAAGTTTATTTTCCCTTTGGATAAAGCCAACTGACTAACTTAGGTGACCATCCCTATTACCAATGAAATTAGAATAAAGTACACATGACAAATGGTGCTGTCAGGTCCTCTCCCTGAGGTACAGTTCTTGTTTATCTTGAAAACATGTGTGTAATGGGTAGACCTGCTTGTCTTATAAAAGGGTGAGATTTCTTTTTGTCTTTGCAATGTTTTAAGGATTACCTGTGGTTTACAGCACATTCTGGCTTAATGTTTATTCAGTAATGAAATTATTTTCATTCCCTTCTATCTTTGTGAGAAGTTTTCTGGGTTAAGAGAAGATTTTTTTTAAAAAAACATTCTATTTCCCCAATACATATAACGTGTGTATTTAGCATGCCTTCTTTTGCCAGAACCTAAGCTCCATGAGGTCAAGGCTTTATCTCTTTTATTCTGTATCTTCAGTAATTAGAACACGGTCAGACACACTAAACAATTATGATGAAAAAAATAAGTGAACTAGAATTTATCTGATTTTATAACCAAATATTTCTTCCATAAAATGTCTTTCCTCTGATGGTGCCAGAGCCTTAGTTCCATGTTGTAAACTAGTGTCTAAGGTATATAAAGAGCCAACTTCTTTAATCTGAACATGCTCGGTAATAGAACTCTCCCAATTACTCAGACATTTTTAATTTAACATTCAGGACACTGAGGATGTAGGGATACAGCAGAAAGTCCCTTAGTCCGCATGCCAGTTTTGTGCCCTTTTCGTGTATAAGGGAATATGTCATTAATATGAATATGATATCAAATTTATATTCTGGTATCAACTTGTGGTACATATGGCAACTTAGCCACAATGTCCTTCTGCAAGTCATAAGACTCTTTTTGTCTGGCTTATACAACATCATTAGGGACCTCAGATAGGAGTCTTCTCACAATAGTAACACAGATGTTTTCTTGTACAAGAAGACATTCCAAGACTTTTGTAAAAGATGTATAAAAAGCAATGTTCAGGAGAACCGAAGACCCAAAATATAGCAAGATTCCAGTTTGTGTGAAGGAAAAAGGATTTGTAACGGCTGTCACTCACAGGTCTCTGCACCCAAC
This sequence comes from Miniopterus natalensis, assembly GCF_054644295.1. Lineage (NCBI taxonomy): Eukaryota > Metazoa > Chordata > Mammalia > Chiroptera > Miniopteridae > Miniopterus > Miniopterus natalensis. The sequence goes on along the minus strand of NC_142090.1, from coordinate 19,506,152 downwards.
GATACTGATCTAATAGGGAGGAAAGTTGCAGAACTTAAATTGTACATAATAAGTAAATTTTAGAGGATATTATAGTGAGCAATCCAGCATTACTAAGAGAATATATGTGAATCCTTAATAGTTTACTCTGCAGAATGATTTTTGTATATTTTATGCCAAGGAAAACAACGTTTAGATCCTCCAAAAATGAGTTCCCAACAGATTTCTCTATAAGCTCAGTGGCTCTGAGAATTATTTATTTTTGCTTCTCCAGTGCAGATGAAGAATGTGGGTACATTGTATCTACAGAGTAGTTTCATTACCCTAAAATCCTCTATTCTCCGCCTATTCACCCCTATCTTCCCCCATCCCCTGGCAACCGCTGATCTTCTTCTTGTCTCCATATTTTTTCTTTTACAGAATATCATGCAATTGCAATCATACAGTACATAGTCTTTCAAAATGATGTAGTAATTTCACTTAGTAATATGCACTTAAGTTTTCTTCATGTCTTTTCATGGTTTGATAGTTTTTTTAGTGCTGAGTAATATTCTGTTGTCTGGATGTACAATAATTTATGTACATTTTAAGTTTCTGAAGGACACCTTGGTTACTTCCAAGTGCTGACAATTATGAACAAAGCTGCTATAAACATTAAAAAAAGAATGTGGGGAAGAAAAGTAGGAAAGTGTGATAGTTTAAATAGGCTGATGATGGCTTTAGTTTCAGGATATCTTTCTGAAAATGGTAATAGTTAAGCCCTTCAGTGAGTCTTCAGCAGCTCCTTTCTCCCACTGTTCTGGAACCATTTATACTACAAACCCTACTGGACTTTCTGAAATCCCCCTTTTAGGAATCCACATGCAGATTTGATTGTACCGTTGAAGTGGTGGACACCTCAAACCTGAGTTCCTCTTGGACAAACATTGGAAGGCCCTTCTAGAGCCATTCGATGGTATTTGCATAGTTGTGTCTGCACAGCCAAAGCTTCTCCCAAGGCCAGAACTAAAGAATTATGATAGAGAAAGGACTCCAACTATTACAAAAAGTTCATTCTGCTCTTTTTGTTCTGGTGAACTATTATGTCAAAATATTAAACATAATTTCTTGTAATTAAATGGATGTCTTTGCAAAAAGTTAAAACAATTATTAGCTTATGTATAAGAGAGAAAAGTTATCTTATTGGAATTGTCTTATAAGCTGAAAATATGCTTAGATTTTTCAGATCATTTGGGTGATGGCTCTTCTTGCAGCTAGAGCGTAATTTCTTTTAGCATTTTTTTGCATAATGTCAATAACAGAGGGAGGTTTGCTTAATGCTTGGACTTATGGGAAGACTTTAGAAGAAATGAATCCATTTGCTGGGGGCAAAAATCTGTTCTTAATACTGACTGTCAGCAAGAGACTAATTTTGCTTCTAATGTAAAGAGCTTTATTATCACAACTAAACAGACATGCCATTAAGATAAAAAAAATTACTGTAGCCTGGCTGGGCATGGCTCAGCGGTTAAACAACAGCCTAGGACCCAGGCGATTGGGTTCGATTCCCGGTCAGGTCACATGCCTGGGTTGCAGGCTCGATCCCCAGTCGGGGACGTGCAGGAGGCAGCCGATCAATGACTCATCACTGATGTTTCTATCTCTCTCTCCCTTTCCTTTCCTCTCTCTGAAATCAGTAAAAATATATTTAAAATAATAATAATAAAATAAAAATAAAAACAAGGGCCTTAAAAAAAAAAAGTACTATATTTTATTTTATGCTATTCATGTTATGAACTGAATTGTGTCTCCCTCACCTCCCCACTCTCAATTAATACGTTGAAGCCTTAATCCCCAAGAAGACTGTATTTGGAGATGAGACCTTTAAGAGGCAATTACCATTAAATGAGGTCATAAGGTTGGGGCCCTAATCCATAGAACCAGTGTCCTTATGGACAGAGACACCAGGAGAGTATGTGCATAGAGGAAAGGTCACATGAAGACACAGCAAGAAGGCAGCTGCGTACAAGCCAGGAAGAGAGGTTTCATTAGACAAGAACCCTGTTGGCAGCTTGATGTTGGACATCCAGCCTCCAAAACTGTGAAAAATAAGTTTCTGGTTTTTGTTTAAGTCACTTTGTCTGTGCTACTCTATTCTGACAGCCCAAGCAAACTAATACACATGCTCATGCCAATTTCTTTTAAATATAGAATTCCAGATATGGAAAAAGTGACTCTACTAAGGCTACTATAGTGCCTTACTGTTCTTGCAGTGATAAATATGATGATATGGGTTTGTGGCATATCAAAACCAGTCTCTATATGAACAGACTGGGTTGGGCTGAATAAAATGACTGAATGTTGCTAGTAAGTCATATTTTTGTTGAGCATAGGGAATTTAGTTCAATAATTGTTGACAATAATGGGCTGAATGATTCTATTTTCATTTCAATGTAAAATTATGCTTATGGATTAATATGTCATTCTGGGCTTTGATTCCATAACAAATCTCTATCAGGCAAACTTTTGGAAGCCAACTTAATTTTTTCATACTTTATAACTGGCTGATTTTGACAGGGTAAGTCACAGAAATGGGCAATTTGGTCATATGAATCTCCTTGGAGGCTGCAGCTCAATGCAGTTTATATTGATTCCTAGGTAAATAACACAGTGGCTTGAGGAGCCTTACCTCATCTGATTCTTTCTGCTCACTTATTTTGTATTTCTCTCCTGCAAGTTTCCATTAACTTCCTATTGTTCCTCTCCAGCCAGTTCACTCTTCCTAAAATTTAGCACAACCACCTTGTCCAGTCATCTTCTCCTTCTATACTGTTTTACTCTGTTAGATAACTGCTCCTTTCCTATCTAGTATTTATGGTGCTCTTCTCTCAATTGGTTCTACTCTTAAATAATCTCAGATCCCCATTATATAACTTCCCTAATAGTTTCACTGGAATTTACTGTGAACTTCAACTTCTGTCCAGGTTCTCTTCTTTTGTGTTTAAATTTATTGATTATATATACTTTGTTTACCCTTCTACTTTTTTATTTTCTATCCTCTCTACTTAACATATGCTATAAAAACACCTTATCAAAGAAAGTCACATTTCCTCTTAAGTATTCTCAAGAATATTATTCTCTATTAGTTTAAAATTAGAAGCATTTTTTGGTAATTGCTAATTTTGTAATTAAAATAGTTTTAAAATAGTAGCCATATTTATTAATTTATTTTTTATGTAAATCGATAAGTAATAGTAAATGTCAGTCCTGGTCAAAATCATGGTTTCTTTGGAGATTTACTGGCGACACAAAGAATACATTAGAGTACAGATGGGACCAGAAGGATACTTTTGCTGAAGGCATGAAAGTGGATTGGTGGAGAAGGTCGTATTTAATGTCATTTCTTTCCTAGAAGAAATTTGTTTATTAGCTAAGGGATAAGATTTCACAGTCGCAGAATATATATATGTTTTGTTTTATGGAGTGGTCAATATGACAGTTAATTTTATGCGTTGACTTGGCTAGACTATATACAGTACCCAGTTATTTAAACAAAGGCTAACTTGGGTATTTCTGTGATGGTATTTTGTAGATGTAGTTAGCATCTACAGTCAGGTGACTTTAGGCATAAGGCCTTGGATTTGGATAATGAGAGGAAGCTGGAAGACATTTAATGAACATGAGAGAAAAAGCCTATGTTGCCTTGAGGAGAAACATGAATGCTAATGGTGATTTTGTTGAAGACTCAGAAGGAAATAAAGAGAATGGGAGAGAAAGCTTCTGTTGTCTTAAAGAACAGATTGTCATGGACAGAATGTTAGTGGGAATACGGAATTAAGAAAGAATTGTATATCTTATTGTTGGAGACTGCAGGGAAGGTGGTCTTTGTTAAAAAGTGGCAAAAATCCCAGATGGATTGTATCATGTGTAAAGTAAAACTTGCAAGCCATGAACTTGGACATTTAGCTGAGATTTCAAGCAGTGTGCAAAGTGCAGCCTGGTTTCTCCGTGACTCTTATGTTAAAATACGAAATAAATAAATGGAAGAAGGAACTGTGAAGCATAAAGGAACCAGCACTTTGATGATATGAGGAAGAGCCTTCCTAGTTAATATAGTCTGGACACAGGGCCATGGGTGTGACTGGACAATCTTAGGCTAAAGGGAGTAATTCTGTGTTGCATGGATGCAGTCTCCCATCTCAGGAGAAAACATGAATATCGATGTGGTTATCAAGGGAGGATCTATAGGAAACGCTATTGGGTAATGGCATCGATCCCCTTGACATCCACAGAGGACCAACACGGCTTTTGAGAATGTTATATCAGCAGACACTTGCAGCTTGGACTGAAGGGGGCAGAGAGAGGGTAAAATGAAGGAAAGCTGTTAGACTTCTGGGATTCCATAGGAAGAAAATAAATTGATAGCTACAAACATATACCACTTTTGAAGAAAAAAAGAAGAACAAAAAAATGACTTCTGGGTCACAGTACAGATGCAGACTCAGAGGTCAGAGTCAGGAGCTCACAGCTCAGGGGTAGGGCCTGCAGGTCCTCCAGAGGCCCAGAAGGCAGACCGAGCCACAGAGAATTGTACTCTGGCCTTGAAACCTATTGAAAATTACCCTATTGGATTGCAAACTTGCTTTAGGTTAGGGACCCCTTTACTGCTTTCCAGAACCTTCAGAGGGAGCATGGCCTTGCCAACACCTCTGTTTCAAATTTCTGGCTTCTTGAACCATGAGAAAATATATTTCTGTTGTTTTAAGCCATTCAGTTTTAGGTAATTTGCTATGACATCCCTAGGAGACTAATAGAACTTAATGGAATAGTTAACTAGATATTTATTTAATTGTATTATTCGTAACTCAAATTTCCTCTAACGCTAAACAAATACTGGTTATAAGTCAAGGTGTATGTGGACTTAAAATACTCACTTGTTCAGGATACCAGGTTATAAATGAAGTGAGTTATGCCTAAAAGTTGTAAACTGTTTCAAAGTAAATGTAACAAATGTCATGTTTACATTGAGAAAAGAATCAAATATAATTTTTGATGATATTGTTAAAATCAGTAGCACCTTCCATTATGAATTTCAAAGGGTCTTGCTGGTCACTGCAATTCCTTTTCTCTTCCTCTCCCTCCTGCCCTTCCTCTCCCTTCTGCTCTTACTCCTTTCTTTTCCTCTCCTTTAATTCCTCCCAATTTGTTATCTCCAATATATGTGTCAAAACTTTCCTAGAAAGTAATTGAAATGTATTTTAAATTTCTTTAATGTATGAGATTAAAAAAATGAATTATAATTTTAGACTGAAAGAGAACCTTGATTTCAGTTGGCTTGGGCTTCAATTCCATATTATTCTTAAAAATACATATATTTTGGGAGAAATTTATATGTGCATAGAGAATAGAAGATTCCCAGTCTCATTGAGATTTTTAACAACCCATTGGTAAAAATAATTATAGTTGTTTGAAAAGAAAATCATGTTATTTACTTATAGATCCTAATAGATTCGACAATGTGTTTATGTAACATTTGAAAATGTATTATAGCTTTAGTCAACCAGAACAATTGTCTTAACCTTTAAGCTACAAACATAGTCACTGTTTAAGTGAAAAAAAAATCATCAATTAATTACTTACCATGTGCTTTTTATCCTTATGAAAAATTCATAGGATAAAAGCTCTACTGCAAGTAATTAGAGAACATTATGTATAATCACTTGCCAAATTCTGTGTTTTAAATCAATCATTTTTGTGTTCATGTGTTTGAAGTAATTTCAGAAGTAAATAATCACACAGCCCAACAAATGAGATAAAATGTAAAACAAATATAGCAAAGTACATTAAGAAAGCAATGGAATGAGGCAAATCTCTTCTGTGAGCACCCAGGCATCTTTACAGTAGCTGGAGGTATTGGGAAAACAGCATTTTAACAACCACATAATCGTTGAGGATCCTGAAAAACAATATATATTTTTCAAAGTAGTATATTTTTATTACCTTCTTAAGAACAATTTTTATCTCTTGTTATGTTTGATATTTGTCCCTAATTAATTGCATTCCACTTTGAACCTTTACCTTTTCCTTGCTGTACTTGCATAAGCTGTTAGATACATTTATTTTCAGTATGCATCTTTTGATATGTGACTTTATAATATTTTTTCAGACATGAATAGTGCATAATACTAAATCGGTTATAAGCTACAGGACTGTCAGTATCTGTATTTCATTCTACTTCACCTGTATATTCTATATAGTCAGAATTTAGTAGAGTTGTTTTTAATGTAGATGCAAGGGAAACATCTAGTACAAGTCAGGGGACTCAGAGACATTCTTTTTAAAGCTTTACTGAGTCTGGCCAGCGTGGCTCAGCGGTTGAGTGTCGACCTAGGATCCAGTCGATCAGGGTTCGATTCCCGGTCAGGGCACAAGCCCAGGTTGCGGGCTCAATCAATGACTCTCTCATCATTGATGTTTCTATCTCTCTCTCTCCCTCTCCTTTCCTCTCTCTGAAATCAATAAAGATGTATTTTAAAAAAATTTAAAAAGCTTCACTGAAATATAAAATAAGCAGTAAGAACTTAACACAAATGCTAATTCACCCATTGTGAGTATAATAACCATTAGGCATTGGAGGATCAGGCTTTACACCTAAGTAGGTTTGAGCTGCAAAGAAATAGTTTTCCTGTGTGTTGGACACTCAAGAGTGCTGCGCTGTCATTGAGAAGCTGTGTATGAGAAAATCTGCCTCTCTGCAGTGGTCTCAATGAGGAAATCTGCTTCTTCCTCTGCTCATCGAAAACGGTAATAGAATCCTCTGAGAATTTGTAATCAATAGACTGTTCTTGCCAATTTTGCTGTTTCATTCTCTTGAAAGAAAAAAATCCAGGCCGAAAACATAATATGATTCAAGATCGGTTTTGCCCTTTGGTACCTGAAAAATGCAAGTAAAAATTTGCTCTAGCTTAATCATCCTAAATCCATTTACTTCAGAATTCCCAGATATTTAATTTATTCAAACATGAGTGGGCACTCAGATAACCAAAAACAGAGAGAAATAAGGCAGGTTTTCTGCAATAACTTGAATAAAGTTTTAAAATCTCCTCAATGTTAGTCTTGCACATATTTGTTAAAATTTTCTTTCATTTTCTTAAAGCACTACTGTGAGTTTGTCGCAATTTTGACCTTAATTCTTCACTCTACCCCATCTTCATAATATTTGTGTAATTTCAGAAGTCAGGAGAAAATTAGCATCGAAGAACTTTAGTTGTTGAAACCTATTCCACTAATATTAAGAACAAGATTAATATGCCATTGTTATTAATTCTGATCAACATAATTACCATAAAAAAATATTTTATGTAGTGCAATAAAATAGGGCAAAAATAAAAATTAAGGGGCCTAAGAACGAAGTTATAATACAATAATTTTTACTGGTGAAAATGCTCAGATACATAGTAGAAAAGCACAATAAGTTTTAGGTAAGTTAGCAGTTTGGCTGGATATAAAATCAATATACAAAAGCCAGATTCATTTGTAAGACATCATTAACTAAAGATAATTATTTAATATCATATGCTATTTACAACAGTAACAAAAAGTATATTATTCTATCAATTATTAATACAGCATAAGTTCTGCATAAATACAACAAGCATAGCAAAATTCAAAAATGGAAAATATATATATCATAAAATAAGACTTATTACAAGTATATAAGACTGATTCACTTTTGAAAATCAATGGGTGTAATCCACCATAGCAACAGAATAAAGAAGAAAAATCAGTGCTGGCTGGGTGGCTCAGTTGGTTGGAGCATCGTCTTGGACATCAAAAAGCAACCTATGGATCTCTCTGTTTCTTTCTCTCTCCCTCCCTCCCTCCCTTTCCACCTCCCTCTCCCTTTTCTCTCCCTCCCCTCCTCTCTCTCTCTCTCCCTTCCTCTCTCTCTCCCAAATCAATAAATGTATCCTCAGGTGAGGATTTAAAAAAGAAGAAAAATCATTAATTTGATGGAGAGAAAGCATTTGACAAAATCCAACCCTCATTCATGGTTAAAGTTCTCAGAAAATCAGGATTAGCAGAAACCTCATCAACTTGATAAAAAAAAAATCTGCAAAACACTCACAGCTCTCATCGTGCTTGGCTGTGAGAAACTGGGTGACTGCCCTTTAAGAGTGAACACAGGCCAGACGCCCTCTCGCACGGCTCCTGCTCAGCGTCATAGTGGAAGCCTCAGCTGGTGCGATTAGACAATGCAGATCACTAAAGGTGTAAATATTAGTAAGGAGGAAATAAAACTGCCTTTGCAAATGATACATTTGCCTATGTAGAAGTAGCTCCAAAATAAACATGGGGACAGTAATAATAGACATGTAATTATATATGTACATACTATTTGATATTTTTATTTATCTTACTCAACCTATATGATCTTGGGGAACTTATAATAAGAAGGACCAATTTTTTTCCAATTGGAAACATGCCATTCCTTTCCCTGATAACTTGAAAATTTTGTTATTATTTGGGATTTCTGTTTTTAGCTTCTGTTCTCTATTTTCTTATAATTCTATGCACATGATGTTAAGAGGAGATACTTTTATTTTTGCCAAGCTAAGGGCTTTATACAACCCACAGATTTTATTAGTCATTTATCATTAAACTCAACTATTAGGTTAACAATTCTGTTTTTCATTTTGTTTTTCAACTCTTTTATTTATAGGCACAACCCCTAACAGTAGCCTACCTATCATGTGCTAAACAGATTATATGCATTATTACTAATATGTATAACAATACTAAACCCTAGAGAAAAACACAGTAATTCTCTACTTCACAGGTTCATATATATGATAAATAGGTAATATATATGTATACTATATATGTATATACATATATATATATTCCGCACTTATTGTGTGACAAGTACTGATCTTTATACTCTGCTCCAGCAGTGATCACAACACACAAGGGGTGCAGCCCTGGTGATGCTTATATTTCAATGAGGAAAGAGATAGGAGACAGACAACAAATATGTATACCACATATGTTAATCATGTAACATTTATATAATTAGAGGATATAAATGTGGTGCACTAGAAAAATCAGAATAAACAGATTTTCAATTACAAAGGGAATTGAGGGTTGTCTTTAAAATTTAATATAGAATTGAACTGTATTGAATTTTACACTTGAAACCTATATAATTTTATTAACCAATGTCACCCCAATAAATTTAACTTAAAAAAATTAATATAGTTAAAGTGTCAGCAACTCACTGACTCTTTCTTTATAAAGAAATGTTTGCTTTTACCTGACAGGTTCATATTTATTGATTCTAAATTCAGTAGAAGATGTATTTAGCCACATATGTATTAGAATTAGTGAAAAAGATTCACTTCCAATAGTGTTTCGTATAAACACTGTTTATTGAGCCTCTGTGCATATTCTATCTTTCCTAACAGTGTTGTGTGCAGAAAAAAGAAATGAAAGATTTGTATATGAAGGTGTCTTATTGTTTGAACGTTTGTGAGGTTCTGATGATGGTGGATCACAACACAGTGCCTCTAGAACAGATGAAAGAACTCAATAGTTGTCAACAGGAGGAGACAAAACCACAGGAGGGGCTACTCCTGTGAAACCGGCAGCAAAGGGCTGGGGCTGTGGGAAGAGGCTTCTTATGGCAGGTAGGGTAGGATTAGCCAGGTTTGGAGGGCTTCTTGTGGACTGTGCATTTTGAATGACTCAACGAACCCTCGGAAAAATGGGCTCTCGCCAGCTGCCTGGCATCCAGGCCTCTGAAAGTTGGATGTGTATTTGTCACACAGGAGTGTTAGAGCCTGACAGGGTAAATGGTTGGGTGTGCACTTAGCAAACTTCCTGTAAAGGGGAATTGAGAATTTTTTTAGATATGAGTTCAAGACTGGGATAAGAGAGCACTTTTGCTATACTATATTGGTATAAGCAAGGAAAACATATTCTAGTTAGGGAGACATGCATCACAAAGAAAGAGGGTCACATAAAATGCTTCTCAAATTGATAATCACTTACCTTCCCCTAATGTTGTTTTATAATGTCTCGGCTGTCTTAATGACATATTCTTGAGTATTTTCTCTGTTTCCTATTATTCTTTCACAATCAATTACCAGTAGCACAAACAGAGAATTCTCTCTAATACACATAGCTGATCACTTCAATTTTCCTGCCTTCAACTCTTTCTCCATTGTTTGATTCTAGGTCGAAAACCTGGCCAACAAATGTCTGGGAAGCCTTGATAAAATACAGATTACCATGATTAAACATGTCTGGAGTGAGGCAAGGGAATGTGTATTTTATATACCTCCTAGTCAGATATAAAAACACATGCCCCCCAAAATAACGCGTAAGTTACTCAACTCTGCATTTTTAAGGCCTCGCACACGCAGCACATTACCCTCACTTTTTAGACCAGCTCCTGTCATTTACAGCCATGCGTCCTAGGCTTAGTTAGACTAACTTTGTCACCATTCCTGAACACAGCACTTTCTTAATGAATTTTATTCCTTTCTGCCCTGGAAATATCTTTTTTACCTGACTGAAAAGACATGGCTTATTGGCAAGCTCAGCTGAGGACAAGGGTATAACACTGTGGCTAGTTCACAGAGAAATGGATTTATTTTAGATTATTAAGTGGCTTACAGAATTGTTTGCAAAACAGAGATATATTAACCTAAAGGAACTTTCCAGATGAATTCTTAAAGCTATGCCTCAAAAGTGGCCACCGGGGTGTTGTTCCCTCTTTTACAGTTAGAAAGTCACCTTTGGTAATGAAGAGACTATAAATGTTGTCCCCTCACTGCTGTAATTGCAATAACTAGGAAGCCACCACCAGCAGGGAGTTGCCACATGAGAGCTCTCCTTGAACTTCTGCCAGATCCAAAACCTTGACTTGTCGTCTCTGATCACATAAATAATTACACAAACGCCCTGGATTCCCTCCAGGCTGGTGCCCAGATACTCAACGGTCAAAATGGTTAAGGTCAAGTATTCTTTTCATAAATTTCCTGAGTTTTCAGAATTAGTTCCCATCATATATAGTAGCCCCATTGAATCCTACAGATCGTGCCATATTAGCAGGCATTACAATCCCTTGCATTTATTTGTTTGTATACCTGTTGTTAATTTTTTATTTCTTTTAAAATAGTAGGCCCCAAATGTTTTGGTCCAAAGTCTCCTTTTTGGTCTTAAAATTATCAAGTACTTGGAAGAGGTTTGTGTTTGTAGCAATATCTATCAGCATTTATCATATTAGAAATTAAAACAAAAATGAAGGGTGAGAATTCAAAAGCACTTATTAGCCATCAAAGCAGTATCTCCTCAAATGTGCTGCAGCCTCTAGAGACACTGCTGAGGGAATGAGAGGAAAAAAGCATCTATATCTTAGTAGTTTGTGAATAGCTTTGACCACAGAGGTCTGCAGAGCTCCCGGGGCCCTGGAGTCATTCTGAGAACCACTGACTTAGGGCAACAGTTGTTCAGAGGCATTTGGCCTCTCCAGCTGCTCTATCACAGCCCAGAACATGAAATGTTATATACATGAGATGTCTAGTCTCTTCATGTTTGGGGAAGCTCTGATTTTAAGACTTTATTTTCAAGAGAAAAATAAACTATTTGCCTGATTATATTTCTATATATTCATATCTAAGGTTGAAACCATATGAAATGATCACTTTTAAATCTGAAACACTGAACATTAGAAATATGGCTTAAACAAAATAAGATATGCTTTAAAGGTGAACATATAGATACACTTTAACTTACAATACACTTCACTTTTACCCAAATTGGATCCACCGTGGATCGCATTTTGTATTCAAATCTATTTCTACTATGAAAAAAATCTATGTATCATGTTTATATCCAAGCAGAGGTTTGTCTTTTTTTCACACTAGTTTTACGAATAAATTTGCTCGTTTTGGAGTTTGCAAAGCTAACAAATACCTCTATTTAAATATGGGAGAAGTTCTGCCAACATTCAGTCTTGGAAATCATGGACGGTGAGTTCTAATCCCGATTTTCCAGTGACTCATTCTGTGGCATTAAACATGTCATTTTACTTTTCTGTCTCAGTTCTGTCATCTGTGAAGTAGAGATAATATTGTTCAGTTGAGCACATTGTTTTAGCCTATATCCTCTGCAGGACTTTACAAAAGGAATTCTGCACATGAATCTGAATATATGCCAACAAAATTACAACAAGTTATCTACCTTAAAAGCATGCAAGAAAGAGCCAATGAAAAAAATTTTGGAAATGCACTGTGTGAATTTTAAAATTGGAACAAATATCATTCTAGGAAACTCACCTTCGCATTTGTAATAATTTAATAGTTTCTTTTATTATAAAAAGTCAAACATCAAAATACAATTTATCTCCTTTTTCCTTTGGAAACGATATTAAGCTCATCACAATAATTTATATCTGTTAGTCAGAGTTGGTGCTGGCTGATTTACTGGAAAAGCTGTGTTCAATGACAGAAAAGAGAGAAGAGCAAATTTTTTTTTACCCTTGTTCAGTTATTAAGTAACCAACTCTCAACCTCACAACATTTACATCATACTAGTTTAAAAAACAAAGTTTCTGAATTTTCTAGAGGTAACACTCTCCATTTTTCTTGGCAGCAGTAGCCAAGACAGAGAAAAAGGAATATTGAAAAAAATAAGAAAACTTATATATGTAAGTCTTCACTTCTACATATGTAAAAATAAATTACTCCTGTTTACTTTGGCCATCTCGATCCAAGGATCATGAATAATACCTTTCAGGTATAGTTTAATCAGAGAAAGGTATAGCATAATAATTAAGATCAAAGGATGTGGAATCATGGAGAATTGGATTTAAAGTCATTTTTTCAATTTAGAAGATAGATTTTTTTTTTTTTTAGATTTCAAAAGCTACTTACTGCAATGAATTCTAATTGCCCTGAACATTAAACAATGTGCTTGGTTATAGAGGGATAAATATTTGCTTTAGAAATTAAATGAAAATTTATTATGTGAGAAACATTCTTTGAATTGCATGAACTCTGATTTGTATCATAAATGTTAGAATTGCATTATCTTGCAGATACATAATGCATTTCAATTATGTTTTAAAGCACAAGGAAAACGGGCACACTGTTCCCAGTAGGGTTTATTTCTGGGGGATAGAACTGAGTATTTTTAATAATATTTCCTTAGACAATTATATATTTTCTAAATGTTCTATTATGAGCATATTTAACTTCTACAGTGTTCTGTTTATCCTATTGGCAAGTTTTGTTACATTCTTGCATTTTGGTTTCTTTATCATTAAAACAAAAATAAACTGATGAACAAAATAGATCCAGAGACATAGAAGCAAGGAACAGACTGAGGGGTCTCAGAGGGAAGGCGGGGGGGGGGGGGGAACCAAAGAACTTAGATGCATAAATGCATAACCCATGGGCACAGACAGAGTATGGGGGAGGCCTGGGGGGGCAGATGGGGGGAAAAGGGGGACATCTGTAATACTTTCAACAATAAAGATAAAAAATAAAATAATAAAATAAAATAATAAAATAAAATAAAAAATAAAATAAAATAAAATAATAAAATAAAATTTTAGAGTAAAGGCCCTGACTGGATGGCTCAGTTGGTTGGAGCATTGTCCTGTTCACCAAAAGGGTTTAGGATTCAATTCCTGTTCAGGGCACACACCTAGGTTGTGGGTTTGATCTCTGGTCAGGTTGCATTCGGGAGGAAAACCGATTAATCTCTCTCTCTCTCTCTCTCTCTCTCTCTTTCTTCTTCTCTCTAAAATCAGTAAACATATCCTTGGGAGAGGATAAAAATAATAATAATAAAGCAAAATAAAATTATAAAGACACTTTGTATGGTTCTTAACTCTATGAATTTGTCCTTTCTATGGGTGCTTGCATAATGTAAATGCCTTCACATTTGCAAGTTAATTCCTTGTATTTAAGATCATGAAACTAAATAAAAAGAACATTTTTGATAAAAAGAGAATAAGGGAAGCTTTACATTTGGAAAGTTTCAGGGCATGTAAAGATTTTTCTGGTTATATGGAGCAAACTCTTATGTTGAACAAAGACATTCAGTTCTTAAAATAAATGACACTACTAAAGCAAAAAATTGTAACTTGAACATATAATCTAAGACAGTTGTTTTTATTTGCAGGTCTTGTTCTCTCTCTAATTTTTATGAAGATTAAATTTAGTTGGGTTTGATGTTCAAGGTCTAGTTTAGAGAAAGGTGACTCCTGTAATGCGTTACCTCAGCACGCTGCCTGCGGTGTGACTTGTCATTGTTAATGCGAAACGCTTCCCTCCGTTGTGAACCCAAACTCCTTTCAATCCCTGTCTTTGTACTTGTCTCCACCAGGAATTCTTTCCTCATAGTTTGGCAGAAAAAAATACCAAACATATTCTAGTGTAGGGCTTTATTTTTTCTACTTTTTTCTTTTTTTAAAACCACACCCCACAATAAGAGGCTATATATCAAAATCCAGTAAAGATTATATAATATGTATAAATATCTATCTATTTGCACACGTGCAAACATAAACACATTGCAAATACTTTATATGTGAATGTAATTCAATCTATTCTATTTTACTCCCTTTTGCTTTATTTTACTCTATTTCATTTAAAAGTAAATTTTGGAGAATTCTATTTGTGAAGGAAAATGAGTAAAGCAAAGAAAATATATAATTACAGTTAGTGAATCGAAAGGAAGACTAGACTTGCATTATCTCTAGTTGATGTGGCTGGGATTTGGGAAAGGACAATAAGAGTCTTCAGATAAACTACCACGTTCTACATTAAGGTGCATTTCTGTATACAAAAAACAATCTCGGATTTTAATTATAAAATATTTTAATTAAAATAACTAAGACTAGCCCTGGCCAGTGTGGCTCAGCGGGTTGGAGTGTCTTCCGAAAGGTTGTGGGCTCGATTCCCCGTCAGGGCACATACCTAGGTTGTGGGTTCTTTCCCCTGTTGGGGTGTATGTTGAAGGCGACCAACCGATGTTCTCCCTCACATGGATGTTTGTTTGTCTGTCTGTCTCTCTAAAATAAGTGAGCATGACCTTGGATGAGTATTAAACAATAAAATAAAATAATTAATAAAATAAAATAACTAAGAATACATCTAACTAAATATAAAATAGTTATATACAAAATACATAATTTGAGAGATATCAAAGATAAGTAAAGGAGAGAATATCATGTTCATTAATTAGAAGGCCCAAGTTTGTCAACATGTCAGTTCTCTCCAAATTGATTAGTATTTTCAGTGAGATCTCAACTAAAATTTAAGTTGTTCTAAAAATGGAAAATTAACAAACATTATAAATGTATATGAAACTGTGAAAGTCCAAATACATCCCAAAACAAACTTGAATAAGAACAAGTTTGAAGCAGTTACTCTACCAACTATCAAGACTGTTCTTAATTTTTTGTCTTTTACTCCAAATTCATCCATCTTCTTCCTGATTGATGATACTGAACTGAAACCTTTAAATGTTTCTCTTTTGCCAGTAGGCGCTGTATTAGACTTTGATGATACTTGGTGCTGAAGGATACTGCAAGGCCAGGAGAAGGCGCTTCCCTGCCTGGTTGTTGTTTTTAATTTTCTTTGTCTCTATATGACAGCTAAGGAACAGGAGTGCAGGAGTCCAGGCAGCACTCACAGCAGCAGCCAGGGCCAGCAGTGGTCAGTTTGTACCCTACTGTTTTTCCCCACTGCCTTTTATTTTCACACGCCTTTAGCCTACAATTTTCTGCACTTGTCATTGCTGGACTCCTTGGAATCCTGT
This sequence comes from Miniopterus natalensis, assembly GCF_054644295.1. Taxonomy (NCBI): domain Eukaryota; kingdom Metazoa; phylum Chordata; class Mammalia; order Chiroptera; family Miniopteridae; genus Miniopterus; species Miniopterus natalensis. The sequence goes on along the minus strand of NC_142090.1, from coordinate 19,490,360 downwards.
CCATCCCTTTTAGTGTTTAACAATTCTTCATAATAAATTTGTCCTGTTTCCTGAAAATATCTCTATAAAAACAAATCATAAATATACAATAATTAAAAGTCTTACTGGCTTAAATGTAAGCAAATATATCTATTGAAAAGCATAGAGAATTCCAAATTAGAAACTTGCTTATAAAGATACCAGTGTAGAGCAGAGGTGACATTTCTGAGCAGTGGAATAGAAGGTTTTTAAAATAATTTGGAAACACACATAAAATTTGATCCTTTCCTAAAACTGTTCTCAAAAATCTACTTTAAGAGGATTGCTGATCAAGCTGGGAAAGAAAATCAGTATACTTCTGGAAGATAATATAGGACAATATCCCAGTGAGCTCAGGAAAGAATTTCTTAAATAGAACCCAAAATGTATATTCTAAAATCAGATACAAAAAAGGAACAATGAAACTAACTGTAAATCAAATAGATGACTAAACAACAGCGAGACAAAAATAATTCTAGTAAGCTTTGAATACAGTATTTTGACTACACAAACTTAGGGGATTAAAAAAACATAGACATGAATATAAATTGTCTTTAATAATTGAAACAGAACAGATATTGTTCTAATGTTACTGACAAATCTTAATTAGAAATTTTCTTCTAGAAAAACACACTCCCTAATATTCTGGAAATTTCATTTAATATTTTAATTCATTCATTTATTCAACAAATACTAGATATTAAGATTATAGATACTCAAATAATAAACAGAAATCATGGAAGGGCAGTGTATCAACTATCCATTGCCACAGAAATGGCCCAGTGTAAACTACAAAAGTTTAGTTACATTAATTCATTCTGCTTATGCTTTTGTGGTGTAGCAGGGGTTAGCTGGGCATGGCTAGATGACTGTGCTTCAAGGAATGGATCTGGGTGGGCTTTCTGTGAAGTTTGAGCTCAAATGACTTTGTGTGTTCTTCATGTGCTCATTCTGTGGTCCTGGCGAAGTTTTTCTTATGAAGATGTCAGATATGCAAGGGGCATAGCTGAGCTGCACACAGTTTTGCTACCTGATAATGTTCCATTAAGCACAGCAAGTCATGTGATTGAACCCAAAGTCCAGATCTGAGGAAGTATGTTCCACTCACTTAGTGAGAGGGACATCAAAGTCACATGAGAAAGTATATAGGTAAAGGGACAGTTTAAGAATTGGGTCTGGCCGGGTGTGGCTCAGCTGTTGAGCATCGACCTAGGGTCCAGGGGATTGAGGTTTGATTCCCAGTCAGGGCACATGCCCCAGTTGCCGGCTCCATCCCAGTCAGGGGCGTGCAAGGGGCAGCCGATCAATGACTCTCATCACTGATGTTTCTACCTCTCTCTCTTCTTCTCTCTGAAATCAATAAAGACATATAAAAAAAAAAAGAAAGAAAGAATTGGGGTCCCCTACACAAGCTGCTACAGGCAGTTTGGCCATATAACAGTATATGAAATTGCACAATTCTAACACTAATCACAGCACAGCAGCATCACCTCACTATCTGTAGAGCCAAACACAGATTTAAGTGTTTATAGGAATAGGATTTACTAGCCAATTAATTGGGGCACTAGTTGTACTTTTCATTTTGAAGATTATACTATATTTTGACCAAGTTCTATCCATCCTATTAGAACCCATGGATAAACTGTACTATGTAGTACTTTCCACAGTTCCCTTTAAAACTGTTTGGTGTTAGGGATTGGCAACTCGGATTCAGCCACTATTTCCTCTCCAGCATTTATGAAACATCATAATAGTTTTCTTAAGCTGTCACATGCAAAACTAAATAGTAACCTCGTTGTCTTCACAATTGTACTAATATTAGCTCCTTTTAGCTGCAGTTTATCTTTGTTATATTACCTGTTTCTATCACCAGTGACTAAAATGCAGTACAAATAATAAATACTAACATCATACAATAATCAAAACAACCAAATTGCCATATGGTATTTAAAGGAATGCCACGCATCTTAGTAGTCTTTCCCTGGGGCTTTCGGGAAACATTAAATATTCAAGAGATCTTGGGCTGCCTTTTTAAAAAATATATAATGCTGCCTAAAACTGGAGAATGGCTTAGATGAAGTTCATGACTGGAATGGTTTATGTTTTGGTTTTTTTAAATCCTCACCTGAGAATATTTTTTCAATTGCTTTTCAGAGAGAGTGGAAGGGATGGGAGGGGAGAGAAGAGAGAGAGAGAGATCGATGTGAGAAAGACACCTCAATTGGTTGCCTCCTGCGTGAGCCCCGCCCTGTTTGGGTATTGAGCCTGCAGCCAAGGTACTCACACTTGACGGGAATCTAACCTGAGACCCTTCAGTCCAAGGGCCGGTGCTCTAACCACTGAGCCAACGGGCTAGTGCTGTGATGGATGAGAACTGACAGCTTACAACTTTTTTCTGTAGTCATAAGAACAAACAAACAAATAAACAAACAAACAAAAACACTGGAAATCTGTGTCTGGCATGGCTGCCAACCCAGTAAAGTAAAGCAGCAGGCAAAGCATTAACAGAAGCACGGCAAATTCCCTGTGGAAATGCTCTGCTTGGCAGCCACTATGGGTGTTGTTGACGAGCAGGCAGGGTGGGAGTAGGAGCCTGCAGGAGGTGACTCGTGTGAGTGCATGGGAGCTCCTTTGTAGGTAACAGTTTGCTTTTCTCTAGCTCCCTTTAAGATCCTCTCTTTGTCTTGGATTTTTGACAATTTAATTATGATATGTCTGGGTGTGGGCCTCTTTGGATTATTCTTGCTTGGGACTCTCTGTGCCTCCAGAACCTGTGCACCTTAGTCCTTGACCAGGTGAGGGAAGTTTTCTGCCATTATTTCATCAAATAGGTTCTCTAACCCCTGCTTACTTTCAACCTCCTCTGGCACTACTATAATACGAATATTGTTACGTTTTGTGCTGTCCCACAGCTCCCTTAGACTGTCCTCCTGTTTTTTAATTGTTTTTTTTATTTTTGGATCTCTGATTTTTTCTCTACCCTGTCTTCTAATTCACTGATCCAATCCTCAGCTTCTTCTAATCTGCTGTTTATTTCTTCTAATGTATTCTTTATTTCTGCTATGTCATTCTTCATTTCTGACTGGTCATTTTTCATAGTTTCCAAATCTTTTTTCATGCTGTTGAGCATCCTTACAATCAGTACTCTAAACTCTATATCTGAGAGGTTGCTTATCTCTGTTTCATTTGGCTCTTTTTCTAGAGACTTCTCCTGTTCTTTCGTTTGGGGCTTGTTTTTTGCTCTCCCCATTTTGGCTAAATGTTAGGTAGATCTGCTAGGATTCTCAGTCTTTTTGGAGGGTCTCTGGTACAGGCCAATGTCAGATGCAGTTTGTGACTGGCCCTGAGTACCCTATTTGGGGCTATCAACAACCCTTGGCTTGAGGTCTCCTCTACTGGGGCTGGATGCATTTGGACAGGACCAAGATGCACACCAAAGTCTGCTTTTCTAAGGCCCAGGTCCCAAAACAGATCAGGTGAAAACTCAAAGCACCCTGAGGTTTGCCTCAGCCTGCAGATTTATTAATCTGATCCTCTTAATGAGCCTCAGGCTGTAAAGGCTCCACAGGGTGGGACAGCTAGTTGTTATCAGTCTCTTAACAAGCCTCAGGCTGTAGAAACTCCTCTGGGCAGGGCAAGAGGTTATCCAGTAGGGTGGGGTAATTGCTTACCCCTCAGGCAAAAGCCGAAAGTTTGCCTCCCAAGAAAGATGTCCCCCACAATCTAGGGGAATGATTCTCCCCAGACTCTCCCTACACAGCTTCAGTGCACTCCACTCCCCCTCCGCCAGAGCCCACAGTGAGTGGCTGCACATGAAACGTTGTGCATTGGCCCTTTTAGAGGGTGCCTGCAGTTCCAGCTGACTCTCCCTGGCAGACAGGAACCCGGCTGCTTTTCGCAGCCAGATGTTATGTGGGCACCTTTCTCAGTTCTGGTGCTCTGGGCTGGGAAGCCCAGCCTGGCGTTTAGGCTCCAGAGTCCAGTGGGAACCCCCACAGCTGAGATCTCCCTCCGGACCTTCAGCTGCTGCCTGTGGGAGCCCAGCCAGCCCTCTCGAGTCTGCACTTCCTACCAGTCTCTATGTGGTCTCCACTTTTCCTCTTTGGTTATGCTGTTTTTCAGGATGTTTTTTCTATGTTTTAGTTGTAAATCCAGATTAGTCCCGGGAGAGTGTCAGTGTAGCTTCCACTCAGTCCACCGCCACCTTGGATCTCTCACACTCTGGTTTAAGTACAGGAATTGAAAACTAGCCTTATTGTTGCCTCTCTCTCAGGGTTAGTTGCATTTCATTATAATCAAAGCTAAAGATATGGAGATCCGATGAAAGCATTTTAAGCTGATAGCTTCCCACTTAACCTGAAATCACCTTCTGTAGATGCTACCTACCTACAGTACCAACAGAGTCTCCTATTTTGACTCAAAAACAAACCTCCACTCAGTGAGACTGAATCGTATTGAAGAAGAACAACGGTATTTGCTTTGCTTGAGTTTGGGTTCACATATCTCTGTCCATTTTGCAGAACCAGAGGTGCAAGTCCTTTAAAATGTGGAATAGCTGCAAGGCAACTATGCAAAAACATAATTTATCAAGATAAGCTTATGTTCTAAAACATTGATATTGAACACAGTAGGGCAGATCCCATCTGTATATCCTGAAAGTCATTCCCTTTCACAAATTCAGAGAACCAGGTTATGAGATTCCCTTCAAACTTCATGACAACACAGCTTGTGGGCTGTCTCCCAAAGTGGTGTTTGCATAGACCTGGGAGATGGGCACCAATAGCTCACCATGGACCGAATGTGATTTTCCAGTTTGGGGAATACATTCTACTCTCCAAATTTTTCATCCTGCCGTCTCATTCCCAACTTCAAAACTTCTAAAAAGCAGGTCTCAACAAACTAAGCCATAGTGTTCAGTTGACCAGCATTATTAAACCTTTATAGTGAATCTGTTTTTCTCTCCTCTCATCAGGCTCCACTCCGGCTGTTATTTTCTCAGTTGTTTCTTTGGGATGTGTTGACTTGTGTGTGTTGTTGGGGGTGGAGTGGGTGACAGGGCAGAGGGGTTGTGATGTCAGTGGAAAAAATTTTTCTCACAGTGTGGTAGTTGATTTAACACATTTGCTAGTTATGACAAATTACTGTGTGGATGTGAGCATTTCAGACAAAGGCTGACATTTGAAAGCAAACATACCATGTAACTGCAAGGACACAATTGGAAGCAAAAATGACAGATACATAGATAGATAGATAAACACAGAAATATATAGATATAAATTATAAAAATATATATTTCTAGATTAGACATATTTTTAAATTTATATTTTCAAGTTTGATTAAGTTTTAAAATCTAACATTCAAAATCATTCACTTTGAAGTCATCAATCAATTTATCCTTTAATATCTCTTAAATGTTTCCAGAAAAATAATAGTCCCGGTGCCAATATGGAGATAACATTTTGAAAATAAAAAGCAGTCATTATTTAAAAAAAAAGAAAAAGTTAAATTCCTATGGTATCTCATCAACATTATAACAAAATGGCATTGAATGAAATGATCTTATTTGAGAACATGCTGTCGTAGTTGAACTTAGTCAGCTTCAGCTATCTTTCTAGATAGATTGTACAGTATAGTACACAGCTACATGGATAGAAAACAGTGGGAATTATAAATGTACTTATTATTTTTATTATTTTAATTTTAAAAAGTTGCTATTGGATCAAATTTAAGAACATATAAAGAAAAAATTTCCTAATGTCAGCACTGCCTTTAGCAATGTGATCTGAGTAGAAGGCCATAGAGAATTTTCTAGCCAGATATTCAGCATATTGCTTTATGTATCACATGCTTTTCTTTTCCGTTTCTTCTCTGCCTATCTTGGATTCTGTCAGACCACTTGTGGCATTTAAGCAGTTTCTAGGTGTAGTGAACCATGAATTAAATTTCCATAAATTTTATAGACGGAAGACAGGTAAAATGAAGATGTCTGTAAAAGTGAATGCGTGTGAACATAGTCATTTTAAAGCCTTTCTCTGTAACTATGCTACCTGTTTGGTATCAACCATATCAGACTATCATAGCATGGTATTCCTATCAAAGATTGCTTAACAGTGTACCACACAATAATAGGCATTGTGGTAGGAATAGAATGGTAGTTCTGAGGTTTACCTAGATGTGGGCTCCTAATTTGTTTCTCTTCATAAGCAATATTCTCTCCCCCACCCACATTCCTTCCAGTGGCAAAAGAAAATACAATTCTCTATTCTAATACTCTTAGCAGAAGCCTCCCTTTCTACAGACTTCTGAAATATACATACCGAAATGGTTAACATATTTGGATTATCCACAGTGAAAAATCACTTTCAATGAAAAATTCACTCAATATGGGTTTATTCACACTGTGGATTGGAAAGGGTTATTTCAAGACATAACACATATGCTTTACAATCAATTTACATTTAGAACAAATATGCTGCATTTATAACATATTTGCAGGTTTCAGTAAGAAAGAGCCATCAATTTTAAAGGTTGCAATGTCTTTTTAAATACTCAGCATACATTGTTATATACTTGAATGATGCTCATGTAATATATAAGCTTTTTGGGTAACCATTAGAGTAGGTGTAAAATACTTCTCACCTTCCCCCAAACCCTTGAATTTATTTGCAAAGCTCTTTCACATCCTGTTCACTTGAGGAAGCAAATTAGTGTTTACTAATGCCATTAATGAAAATGAGGCCATGATAAATGGAGATGCTCCTGACATGGATCATTGTGCTAATGATCAATATCCATAGGTGTGTAGAAGTTACAGCTCTTACAAAAGAAAATTAGCTCATGCTGATTGCAATTTATCAAGGTGCCATCGCTAGCTAGTGTGCTGTAAATGCATTAATAATAGGTTACAACAGGTTTGATTGTAAAAAGGTCCAAATTGCCAGTTTTGCAAATGGGATGCTAAATTGGAATTTAAAGTAATATGCAAATAACTGAAACACATGAAATAGCAGCTTGAGATGAATAGTTTGTATATGTTTTTCCTTTCCATTAGTCAACTGACACCAGATTTTTCAGAATGATTTGGTCAGAGAAAGTCAAATTTTGTAAGTTTGAAAGTTTATTCAAAGCTAAATGTATACCTATAATTAGGATTAGTTATCTATAAAGAGGAAGGCTGATGTTAAAAGTAAGTATGTTTTCCTATGGGATTCCTTAAACTCAAGCTTTCTAAGTTATTGCTTTATTAGACAAGGTACACAGTCTATTAAATCTTGAAACATCATGAAGTTCTCTTAAAAACTGATCTAATAAATAGGCCTGCATTATATTCCTGCAAATGGATAAAATGGTAAGTTCACAGATAGTTCAGGTAATTGGGTTTATTGATGGATATACACATATATCCCCTGCTTGGCTTTTCATTCCATAATAAATACAACCAATTCCCTAGATTAAAGTGAGTCTGTTTTAATCCTCAAGTGGTTTCTGTTTTCCAGTTAGACCCTGACTTTCTATCAAGTTTTTGCTATCAAGAGTAGCCCCAGAAAACAGATACTCATGCTAGAATTCTTGTATTGAGTTACTCACAATGTGTAAAAAACATAATGATGGTCTTATAAGTGGGAAAAAGGCATGAGCATGTGTCTCAGTCTCCTACAGTACTTATCCCTGCTGTATTTCTGACCAGACTTCAATCTGCACTGTCATCCTGAGATGTTTCTGGTGACGCCTGTAGAAAACTAGGTCAAACCTGGGTTTACCATGAGTGTGCATGTTATGTTATCATCAGCCTAAAGAGAAATACGGCTGCAGTTGTGATCCAGTCAGAATGGGGCTCTGAAGGGAGGAAATTATGGTAGGCAGGACTTCAGGCAGTACACCTGATATGGAGGAGAGAGATCTAGTGGTACAGACCTACACTGATTAATTGGCAGAAAGTTGTTGTGTTTATCAAGACTTGAGAAAATCAATATTGGTAGAAAATAGGTGAGAGGGGCTGGCTTTAGCATCACTAAAATGTTCCCTGTTGGCTTTTCTTCCTAATCCAGGGCTGATGGTAGCAAAGGCTGGGACATAATTAGGCTCAGTAAAAGTAATGAGAATCGCAGAACTCAGAACCTAGAGACAGTTTCTGCTTAATTGACTTTGTGGACACAATTAATGTAGAGAAGGAAAGGGCCAGAGTGCCAGTCAAGGGCCTGACCCACAGAGAGTTATGAATATGGCTGATAAGACACTGTAGTCAAGACAAAAATGAGCTGGCCGGCCATCAAGCATATAACTAAGCTCATACTATAGGAGCCTGAGGGTAGTCACCCCAGGGAAGTGTCAACACCCCTTTATCAGTTTTCTTTCCAGAAGTAGTTTTCACCCTTGGAATACACTGAATGACGATGAAGCCTCATCTAGAGGAAAAAGAAACCTGAAATAGCACAATGTTTATACATGGTTGACAATGATTCCCTGAGTGCCATTAACTTGGAAAAGTGTACACTGGTGAAAGAGAAATGCTCAAACCTTTCAAGAACCATTAGACACAGGAGTCCAAATTGATACCCAAAGAACAAAAGTGTCATCATGGCCTCCTGTTAGAATGGGAACATGCAAATTCCAGCTAATGGATGGAATCCTGGCCCAAGTTAAGCTGACTGAGTGTCCCCTAGGTCTGTATACCCACGTGGTGGTTATTTACTTACCCAGTTGCAGAATGTATAATTGGGATTGATATCCTTGGTACCTGGAGCAACTCTAAGTTGTTGTGGGATATGGCTATCATGAATGGGAAGGCCAAAGGAAAACCTCTGCAACTATCCCCCTTCCGTGGCCAAATTAATAAATCAAAAATAATATTGAAGCAGGGAGCATGGAGGAGATTAGTGCCATTCTTAAGGGTACAAAGCATGCAGGGATGGCGGTCCCCATTCCAATTATGTCTCCATTTAATATATCATTCTGGCCCCTGCAGAAGTCAGATGGATCTGGGAGGAGGGTATACAATTACGTATTATATCAAGTAGCAGCTTCAACTGCATCTGCCATGTCAGGTGTGGTATCTTTATCGGAACCAATTAACATGGTGTCTGACAAATGGTAGGCAATTACTGATTGAGGAATGCAATCTTTTGTACTCTAATTGAAAAAGAAGAGCAGAAACAGTTCATATTCAGGATAATATAGGCTTACTGTTTTATATCAGGACTATATTCACTTTCTTACCCCTTATCATAGTATATTTCAAAGATATCTAGATCAGGGGTCAGCAGACTATAGCCTTCCACCTCTTTATGTAGCATGTGTGTGAAGAATAGTCTTTACGTTTTAAAATGTGTAGTGCACAATTTAAAAATCACTATTCGCTTTTAAGTGGGAACAGTAGCTCAATTCTCCTTCTTAGCCGACTAAGTCTAAAGAATTTGCTGTCTGGACCTTTACAGAAAATGTTTGCAAACCCTTGATCTAGACTAACCGGGTGGGACAAAGTTAGAAGGAGATATTTTTCATCTTGCTTTGAAATTTTTATTACTGAAAAAATAGACCCTAACTCTTATAATAGTACAACACCTGGTTACTCAAAAAGGCCATAAAATCTTGTTTCTTTGGAAGCTTCTAAAAGTAACTGTGGCCAAACGCATTCTGGAAAAATGATGCATTGCCCTATTTGCCAGGGGAAAAAGGGCTCTTCTACGGAGTCACGGGAAAAGCATTTTGGGGAGCCAGGTATAGGAGGATGAGGTGTAGGGGTAAGATCTACTGGAGAAGAAACAAAGGACGGCCCCAGGCGCCCAGCGCCTCATGCATGACCAGGTGCTGAGCTCCATCCCTCTGTGGAAGCAGGCCAGCCTTGTCTTCTCCAAGCCCAGAAGGCCCAGGGCCCAGGGATGCTGTGCTATTACCCGGTATCGGCATTCTATCCAAAACTGCCACAGTGCAGTTTAGTCCATGCCAGAGCTAAGTTCAGCTCCGTCCCCACCGGGGGAGCTTAGGCTCTGCTCCCGCCTGCGCTCCGGCCAGCACTGTCCTGCCACGTCCAGGCCCAGGCTTGGAGCCCCCCCAGCTTGGCCGCATGCAGAGGGAACACATGAGAACCAGCACACTGACAAGGGCTGCCCAAGGGACCTTTGTTAAGCTTTAATTATATTATCTGGGGCCTGGGAAAAGGCAGGCTTTCGTTCAAATTAACCAGTCTCTTTCTTGGCTCTTTGTGGGCCTGTGCTGGGTTCTCCCCCAATTCAGTCTCTTTCCTAGATCTTCCCTGGTTTCGTGCCCTCAGCAAATCCAGTCCTCTTCCCAGGTTAGACACCTCCCCTTCATGTCACCAACTTTGCTCCTACTGAAAATACACCCGGCAGGGGAATTTCTCCTTTATTATTTCTCCCGGCCATAGGCCCGGCAAGTAGAGTTGTACCCCAGGGAGGTAGGAAAGCCGGTCCTTCTCCCTACAGGGGAAGGAGGTGGAATGAGGGGTGTTAACCCCCTTGGCAGGGATTCAGCTATCTCCTGGGGTGTCTGGAGCTGCAACTTCCAGACTTAAGCCTGATTAAGTGTAACTTCTAGACTCAATCAGGCCCAGTCAGTCTAGCTCCCTTCTCTTTTGTTAAGTCCTATGCTAAATCATGTCTAGCAAACTTTCTAAAGTTTTTTGGTTTTGGTTTTGGTCTTATCTTGTTTTTATCCTACAGTTTCAAGATTTTTAAACTCACTTTTGACTTTTCCACTTTCACCCAAGCATTCACATTTTAGTTTCCATTTCTCTTATGAAAACTTGATTCCAGAATTGTATTATTTTAGTCAGTTTAGGAGCATTGTAATAGATGCAACTAACTTTTTTATTTTTTATTTTAGCCTAAACATTTGCAACTTGTCTTATATTCTCACGTATCTCACAATTATTTCCCTGTTTTGTTAACATTTCTCTGACATTATTGTGTTTGTAAGTTTCAATATATAAGAAGGTTTGGCAATTTTTTTCAAAATTTTTGCAGCCCGGCCACTCGTGGCTCAGCAGTTGAGCATCGACCTAGGAGCCAGGGGATCAGGGTTCGATCCCTGGTCAGGGCACATGCCCAGGTTGCGGGCTCAATCCCCAGTCAGGGGCGTGCAGAGAGCAGCCAATCAATGATTCTCTCATCATTGATGTTTCTCTCTCTCCCTTCCTCTCTCTGAAATCAATAAAGATATATTTTTTAAAAAGTCAAAATTTTTGCAATGTTTTCTTTGATAACCTTTGCAAATACATACATCTATTCAGATGCACACGTATTTAATATACAATGGAATACACTTATTAGTTTTCTTAGTCCACTTTGCATTATGAAGAAAAGATGTGCCTCAGGATGCTTCAAGATATATCCACCTTGCCAGACTGCTTTGCTTTCTAATTACAACTCCTTTTTCTTTGTCTCAGATGATTCTTAATTGCCCTAAATAACCTGTGTTGAATTGCAAGATGCTTGTAATTATTTAATTTGCATAAACTCTGCCATTGAAGGCAATTTAATCAATTTAAAAGAATAATAAATTTGCAGTTTGAAAGCAAATGGATTGAAGAAGGCACAAAGAGTAAAGGGTGTGAATTAATAAACAAGGAGGACTTAACTGAGGAGTTACTATAATGAAAATCATATTTTATTTTCAAAATACAACTTGCAAACTCAGAACTTTCAGAGAACTCTAACCTAGCAAAGAATCAACACAAGAGGGATGGATGTGAGGCAGACTTCACAGGTAAGCATTCTCAGGGCAAAAGGGAAACCTCAAATTGGAACACATAATTAAGAAATACTAAGTTATGGATGACCTTATCATAAAACAAACAACCATATGGGAATACATATTTGCCATCAGCTTGGGCTTTGTTGTAGCTATTCTTTATGTTACCAGTACATAGTTGGAATAAAGAACAGTTATCACTGCAATAGGTATCCTCTCGGCATAACTGTAGAAAAGCTTTTTCACTGAGACAGCATGGATGCAGCTACAAATATATCAGCATTTTCCTCTCACAGTTGAGGTCTCACTGCTTTATATTGACCACTTTTAAGTACCCATCATTTGTAAAGCACAGCAAGAATTTTGAAAAATGGAGAGGTTCTGTGACTTGTGTTAGTGAGGAACCTGATAAAAATATGTTTTAGCCTATTTACCACATCTTGTTTTTAGTATTTGTACAAAGAAAGTAGGCTTAAAAGTTAGGAAAAGCCTTTGATCTACAGTAACATTAAAAAGTTAACAAATTCTCTCCTGGCTATTAAAACGCATAAAATTGGGCAAAATGTTTGAAAACAATCATACTATGTTCCATGGAAATGATCCAACAAAGAGGCATGCGTTTGTAAAATCTGCCAGCAATTTTGGTAAGAGTAGCAGAGTTTGTGTCACACTTTCCTGATATTGCTCTAATCAACCCCGCCTCAGGAGCAAGAATGGTAGTGCTACCAGGATGGGCCTGGCCATAGAAATCAGCAATCATGTTGCCAGAGAGGATGAACTCTCTTTGGGGCAATAAGTGGAAACTGGTAATATTTGCAGTCAAATTTGCTAATTTATAGAAATCAGAGAGGAAAGCCGCATATCTGCTAGCCAGAGCTGCAGCTACACTTGGGGCAAATTGAAGACCTGCCAGAAGTTTAATGACAGCTTAGAAATGAGAGCCCCACACGTAAGTTATCCAAACCCTCCTGACTGATAGAAAACCCCGCATACGTGCAGGGAAAACTGAGAGAGCCTGGTATACAGTTAAAGCCAAGGCAGATTGAAAAACTGGCTGATGTTTAAATGAGCTCCCCAGCACACACAGGGCTTGAGGTTCTGGGGCAGAATATCTATCTACCCAAATCACTAGCTGACCACTGAAATATAAAATAGAATAAGTGATGTAAAATAAATGGTCATTAATAAGAAAAAAAGCAGTAGAAAACAAACCTTGAGTAAGACAAATATTGGATTGAGCAGACAACGCCATCAAACCAATCGTTTTAAATATGCTTAAAGATGAAACGATACCACATTTTAAAAATTAAAGAAAACTATGTTTCTAATGGCTTAGGAAATGGGGAAACTCAAAGGAGAAATAGAAATTCAAAAAGGAAAATACTAGAGTTGAAGAGAACAGTTCTAGGAATGAAATAGAAATGGGCTAAATGTGTTCAATGGTAGATTTGAGGTAGAGAAACGATGAACAGGAAGATATAGAGCAAGAGGAATTCTTCAGTCTGAAGACTTGATAGTACAGTAATTGATGAAAAATAGGGAGAAGTTGGTAGAAACACTAGCGATTTCAGCTTCTGATTGGAATAAACCTGAAAGCTGTTCTATACATTCTCCCAGTGTCCCCAAGAAGGAGCGAGCTCCTTAATAACATTTTATTAGCTGCCTTCCCTCAGTCACCTACTGGTATTCCTAGGTTCATCCCCCAGGTATGTCCTCAAATACTTGTAAGCTTTTATAGGATCTCAAACCTACATTATAGTGTATAAAACAATGTAATTATATGTAAATTATTGGCCCTGTTGTTTATGTTTTCCCACAAGAATATAAACTGCATGACATATTGTTTCTCTAAATCCATTGCTTTTTTCAAGCAATTAGAAAAAGCCTTGCCATCATAGTAAATGCTTCTCTAAATTCTTGTTGAATCAGTAAGTGAACACATAGTAAATACCCACCTGTAATTTTATTGCGCTTTCTCTTATTATTCTATTTCCTCTAGTCTTCCCTTTTTTTTCTCTTTAAAATGAGGAACTGTAAATTCATATTAAACTGGGAAATGGTCTATGTTAAAGCATGAATGGCTGACTGGACTTTTTGTTTCCTTTAGCTTTTAAAAATTCCTTTCACCTCCCCCCAACATCTTTTATTCCAGAGTTAGAGGATTCTTTTATCGTAAAAAATAATCCTCAGTAAAGGTTTCTCAACTCCAACCTAAAAATCACAGCTTGGTGGAGCTACAAAAGAAAATTTTTCCTCCGAAGGCAACTCAGCACTTGTGAAAAATATTGTTTTATCTTATAAAAGATTGATCATCTCTACTCGATGAAGCTGTATAATTAAAATTCATGGTCTCTTCTGTAAAAGGAAACACTATAGGGATACAGAACAGACAGTGTTTGCTGGGTTGAGAGCAGCAGGGGGGCGGGGGATGAACTTTAAAGGAGCATCATGAAAGAAATTTTTGTATCTTAACTGTAGCCATAGACAAGGCTTTATGCACCTGTCAATATTCTTACAACTGTATCTAAAAGTAAGTGAATCTTCCTCAATTTACATTTTTCAAAAAAATCATGGTCTATAGTATCTTAGATACAATCTTGATGAGGCCTCCTAATCAGTGTGAAAAAACAAACTGCCTAAAAATTATTAACTAAGGTCAATTCAGTGAACGTTACCAGGCTTAGAAAATAGCCAAAAGCCAATAGCCACAGTAAAAGTATTTTGAATATATTCAGCATTTGGTGCATATTCATTAATATGAATATTTTAAACTGGACTGAATGTATTGTCCCTTAACTTATTCTGATTCTCTGCCTCTAGTTATAACTATAATGTTATTGAGGATTATAGAGTTGGACCATCTGAAAGGGAGCAGATGACTACTCTAGTTGTAACAACTTTAGAGTAGTCAGCTTCATCTCAGTGTCATTTCTCTTTTGAAAATGATTGTTTTTCCTAATTATATTTCAGGAGATTAGAGGATTGGAGATATTCTGAAATCAGCCAAGTGATTTATCTCCCTCTCTCTCTCAAGAAAGATAGATATAGATATATGAAGATTAAAAAAATCACAGAATTCATGAGTATTCAAGGAGAAAGTCACTAAAAAAAGAGAAACCACTGTTGAACTGTGGTCTGCTTAAAAGCAATGTAAAGTTTTTAAGTGGAATTATAATAGATCCCAAAGGGACATACTGGTATTTAACTGTCAAGGCCCATAAGGACTGTAGTTTTGTTTCTACTGTCACACATGGAATGACTTCTAACAATAGGCATCATAAAAGCACAGATCTTTAGATATGAAACGGTTTTTGTTTTGTTTTACTTTAAAGTTCTTTGATAATCTATTTATTTTATAGTTATAAAATTTCCATAAGTACAGATGTAAAGTACCTGGGGAAACTATTGCTAAAAAATGTTTCACACAAAGATGCTGTATTTTCAGCTTTGCTTAGATCTTTTCCTGAGAAAAGTCTCTTGATTATTTCTAAATTAATTTGTCAGTAGTGATTCGGTTATCTATTGCTACATAAAAGCCACCTCACAATTTAGTGGCTTACAGCAACACTATTATATCTCATGATTTTGTGGCCTGGCTTTTACCCATGTAAAAGATTTCTGCTGCTTTTACCCATGTATTCATGTGACTAGTTCAGTTGAAGAATGGCTGGGCTAAAGGTGTTTTGAAGTTTAGGCAGTTAGTGCCGAGTGTTCCCTGGGACACCCTCGGTTCCCCATCTTCTGATAGACAGACTGACACCCTTAAATGGCAGTCTCAGGTCAGCATTCCAAGAAGGTGGAAGAAGAATCCATGGTACCTCTTGAGGCCTAAGCTTTAGAACTTGCACAAGGTTATTTCTGTCACAATCTGTTGTACAAAACAGCTCTTAAATTTATTGTAATCAAATAGGTGGAACAATAAACTCATCCTGAAGGAAGTTGTTGCACAATATCCTGGCCATGTTTTGTTATCAGCTAACTCCTTAGCATTCCTCATCAATATGAACCCAGAGTCCCAGAGTGTCGCCTATTCTGGTTGTATGAAGGATAGTCTTTTATATCTTCCAAATCATTCCAAATCATTCCATCCTCTTAAATATTTACTCCCATCATTTTTTTTTATTAAATCAGAATAATCTGGCTATGTTTCTTAGTTCAGTCTTTTGATTAAATTAATAAATATGTTTTAGGCATTACTACATTTAAATTATTATTATAATACTCCTGTTGAGACTACTAGTATTGTTTACTAAGCTGCATTAATGCTATTTTGTGTCATACAGATACTTGGCATAGAAATCTCATGAGATGAATACTATTGTGCCCATTTCACAGTTGAAGAAACTGAGGATTGGAGTTAAGAAACATATTAAGGTTGGCATAGGTGGATGAGATGGTCTTTCTATCCTCTAAGCCTGTGCTTTGCAAAATAATACAATAATATACTGCCCTGCCATAACTAAGAATATTGTTTTCACAAATTGTCAGTCTCCAATTTCATAGTCAAGATCCCTGTAAACACAAACTGTATTTTAATGTTGATCCCTCCCTTTATTTTACTTACTCATGTCACTTGTTACTACAGAAAAATAAGTGCACTTTAAAAAAACAGATGCTGGTACTACAAAGGCTAATTGTATACGAGCGTGAATTTTTCCACTGTGGCACCTAAGACGAGCACTTCTTGTGAGGGATCCTGAAAAGCCAGGCAAAGCATTGTCAGAAACTGAGTCAGACTTCAACTTAGAAGCCACAGAGTGGGTGAGAGAGCAGGGTTGAAACCAGAGAACCAAGAGGAAAGCCAAAGCAAGAGCCAAAGGCCTAGGAAGGCTGGAACAAAGAAAAAAATTAAAGAAAAAAATTTAGATACTAAGAGAGTTTGTGGAAACCCTTAAAAAACAGATATTTAAGCCAGGATTGAGTCACAGCATGAAGCAAGATGGGCAGAGTTAACTCTAAGGAAATTGAGATCTCTTTGGAAATAAGTACCCTCCTCTACTACCATTTTAAAATAGGACACTCCCTTTCACAGAAAAAGACAAGGTTATGTGTTCTATAGCCAAATTAATTGCATGTTTTCTTTTATTAATATGTTTCGTGGTAAGAATAATCTATTGCTTCAAAAATGGGTACTGACAGGAAAATGTGAACAAATTCTCCAAGGAATGAACAACTGTATGGCTGAGTGCTGAAAGGCCCTGGGGAGAAGCTTGAATAGTGTTAAACCCTAGGAAAGAGCAGCAGCAGCTCCGCATTGCAGGTCATTTGAAGATCTTGGCAATAAATGCACCATGGTCTTTATGGACCAGGCCTCTAGCCTAGTGATGGTGTTCCTTTGCCCTGTAGAGGATCTGCTGGCCAATTAGTTTATGAGCTCTCAATACAAAATAACTGAGCCTGAGAAGGTATTCCTACCACTAAAAATCAAATATAAGGCATATGCAGACAATAGTGGCTATAGGAGATCTGAAATGAGGTAATGTACTCAGTAGATGTTGGTTACCATGATTTGGTCATAGAAATCTTGTGCAGGCGGCTCAAGATGTATGTCCTACTTTACAAACAAGGCAGGCGAGACTGATGAGATTTTCCTTTCCTCTATTTTATGTATTGAGAAATGAAGGAAATTGTAGAATTCAAAGTTATTTATATCCGTTTTCTCAAGGAAGCTGTTTTTGCCTTCTTTAATGGTATATTTAAGTTTTGTTAAACCCTTTTTATTAATCTATAGGTGGAGAATGTGTTAGAAAATTGGTTGTCATTATCATGAGTTAAATATATATATATGTGTGTGTGTAGAAAAAAAAAAAAAACATATATATTTTAAAATCAAAGTTCAAAGTCCTAAGGCAACTTTAGGACATAATTTTGAGCAGCGTGGGGAAGCTAATTCCTGCTAGTTTTCTAATGATTATCAGCAATGTTTCTGTGGGATAGGAGACTGCAGTTCAGGACAGGATCACTAGCGGCGCCAAGGAGGTATTGATTGCATCCTGTCTCAGGAAGGCAGTCAGGGCTCTCACTTCACTGAGGAAAGGCTAACCCATTTCCATATGCTGAGAGGCCTTCAGAATGAGACTTCAGGTCACAAGACACTCTTAGGTGGCCTTCTGAATTCAACTCCTATTACTTGGGTAGGTCATTCCCTTTCCTAGAAGGCAGAGCCCACTGGCTAGCCAAAAATGAGCTGTGAATGGTACCAAAACACAAAGTGACATCTTCCACCCACCACCCTGCCCTCTTCCTCCTTCATAGAATCAAAGTAGCACTTTTATGTTAGAGTAAAAATGCCTTTAACTCATGGGAGTATTTACGCACTTGGTAGATGCATAGATGAACACATAAAACTGCCAGTTGTTGAGATCTTAGGGAGTGGTAAATCCTGCTGCGAACTGGAGAGTGTGAGCATCAAATAAAACCCTTAAGTCTTATGATTTTTGGTTATTATTCTAGCTTCATTGCTTTTGCTCTTGTGTTTTTTATTTACTAGGAAAGCCAAAAAGTAACCTACAACAGGTTATTACTGACATGTGTTGAGAATTAGAGTCCCACCTCTAATGTAAGATGGAAACTGCATATAACTTAAAAAGAGCTGGCATTGTGTGTCAAAAATAAAATATATTGACATGTAATTCATGAAGTATCAGCTAGTGATATTCTGTGGGAGACTATGCTATCTCTGATTCTCAACTAAGGTTTTAGGAATAAATCTTGGTGGATGGAACTCAATCAAAGGTAGGTCTGAGCACATGAGGCTCTTATGGATAAGTTTTTACTACCCTGGAGGAGAGGGTCCATCTTGCCAGGCCCCCTGCCATGCTTTCTTTAGTGGGAAAACAATGGCATAATGAACAGCTAGTGATTTTCTTGCTACATTCTGTTCCTGGGAACCATTCACTCTCTGGGGATAAATTCACTCATATGCTTTCTGTTTTTGTTAAATCTATTAAATTATTTTTTCCTTGAAAAAAATTGCCGGCAGCAGGCCTGTATTTCACAGCTGGCATATTGATTTTAGTGTGAAGTTCCTAAGGATACCTACTCTATAAATGGTTATTATGTTCTATTAGGAAATAATGCCACTGCATGCACACATTTTCTTCCTACTTCTCTCATTCTTCCTCACTGGGTTCTCACTGTCTGTTTTCAACTCCTACTCAATTCTCTTAGCTCTGTTGATGGGAGAAGGGTTAGATAATGCCATCCCAGAACCCCCGATGTCAAGTGTTAGGGGATAATGTACACGGGGATGGGATAAATCAAGCAGAACCGCAGGCCTCAGCTGCTTCCAGGTGGGCTGGAAGGGAAACATATTAGAGAGCGAGGAGATTTTAGCAGTCCAGACACAAGAAGAATTTTTAATTTATGTTCATTAATCTTTCTTTTCATCATTTCTCTACCTACATCTGTAATCTTGTCCAACCTTAAGCAGTAGAGATGAAAGCCAATTTATTTGCCCAGGACAGTCTTTAAAATAAATGTCATTATAATACAATTAAGGAGCATAATTTCTTCTGTTGAGTATTATTTTTTCCTCTTGTTCTCAGGTCAGATATACTGCTTCAAGACAAGAGTCCTTACTTCTGCTTAGGTTTATTCTATGTCATGTTTGATATCAAGAGGGCTGGTCAGAAAATTTAATTGATTATATGTGCTGTCAAAGGATGTGTTTTTGTTTTTATTTTTATTTTTTTAACTAATGGATATCGTCTTCTCCTAGAACTGTGGAGCATATTAAATAGTGTTTGTAAAACATGGCTAAATAATTGTGTTTATCCTAAGTAAGGGCGATGTAATTATTATAAAACATCTATTGATCCATCTATATTTCCTTTTGTTTCGATAAGAATGTGAGGATATTAACCAAATTAATGGAAAAAGCTGTTTTTAATGTACATAGGTATTGTAGAAAATGAGGAGAGAGAGAGAGCTCTTCTGAATTTCTTTTGTGTGCTAATCACCATGTTAGACACCTTACATTCATAGTTTACATTTCAATATTTATGATCTTGTCTTCAACATATAATACTTCTCATATTATAGATAAATTAAATAACACAGAAAGGTTAAAGGCAGCCCAGAAGCCTCAATGTCAAATATACATTATGACAGCATTGGTGACAGATCAAGGAAGACTACAGGCCCCAGGACTAGTCGAGGGTTATGCAGTAACTAAATAAGGGATCTGTGGCTAGATCTTAGGCCTTCTGTCCCTTACTCCAATTATTTCTCCCTGCTAATATGCGGCATTTTATTCTGCAGTACTTTTTAATAGGTTTGCCAATAAAATATTTACCATAAATGTGGATATTCAAATACATGAAATAATTTGAGTAAAATATACAGTATAATAAAATGCTATATGTGTAGCAGAGATAAAACTTTAAACTGTTGAACATTTTAATTGAGATATGACATTTGGTATAGTTTTATCAGTGGGAGGAATAGTTTAAATACATAAAAATAATTTATCAAATGGCTGATAATGGTTGAGCATTGGCTATTACATATGTATGTTGGATATTAAATGATAGAGTTCATATCCAACATACATGGTCATACTGATACTACTGTAATAAACTGGTTATTAATTAATACCTGGAAAGGAACAAAGGGAAGCTGCAAATTAGACACATGCCCAGTAAGGTCTGGGTGACATGGGAAGATGCTTACCTGCCAGTCCCCCCTGGAACAAGTCAGTGGACAGAATGGCATGGCCACTGCAAGGGAGTGAAATATGAGATACCTAACTCCTGAACAAAGGACATTTTCTCCCTTGCTTTCTTGCATCCCAGGCCTCTGGCTCTCCTGTTGCAGGGGGCGTGTTCACCTGCATTTGCCCATGTGACTCACAGCCATGTGGAATCCACACAAGGGACTAATGGATTGTGACTAGCCTGATGCTATATAGGACTCAGCTCCACTATGGAACAGAAACTCTGGACAGTGGCATTGCTTTTAGCTCTGCGAAGCATCTGCACCTCTCCCAGGACTGACTTAAGGGACATGGGCCTTTGCAAACTGAGGGATATAAAAATCACTCACTGTCCCATGGGAGTCTTAGAAGATTCTCTTTCTCAAGATATCATAAAAACCCATCCTCCAGCACCCAGTGGGGAAAGGGATCCCCCACTGCCACTGGTAGATGCTG
Source organism: Miniopterus natalensis (assembly GCF_054644295.1). Lineage (NCBI taxonomy): Eukaryota > Metazoa > Chordata > Mammalia > Chiroptera > Miniopteridae > Miniopterus > Miniopterus natalensis. Next base: position 19,469,482 of record NC_142090.1, on the reverse strand, counting down.
CACGTCCACAGATAAAAATGCCTCACATAAATATTGTGGAGTGATGGGTCTGTCTGTATTTTACTGGAGCACAGTGAGGAAGTGGATGAAGCATAGTATAATACAACAGTGGCATAGACACTGCAGAATTGCCTCAAAAGATGGTCTAAGGGATAAAATAACATATTAAGTGAGAGAATACATTTGAAAACATTTTGTAAACCATTATATGTAGGACAAATCACAAGTAATATATCTTCCGTAGACCTTTTACTTTAAATGAGTTTTTATATAATTCTTTGTTTTTATATTAGAGATACATTTTTACTGTTTTATTACTATTATGAATACTTTTTTATGGATAAGGAAACTGAGGCTTAAAAAGGTAAAATAAGTCCTGTGGGCATGGCTCAGAGATTGAGCATTGGCCTAGGATCCAGGAGCTCCCGTTTCAATTCTCAGTAAAGGCACAGGCCCTGGTTCGGGGCTAGATCCCCAGTAGGGGGCATGCAGGAGGCAGCCGATCAATGACTCTCTCTCATCATTGATGTTTCTATCTCTCTCCTTCTCCCTTCCTCTTTCTAAAATCAATAAAGACATATATTTTTTTTAAAAGGTAAAATAAATTTTCAGAAATAACATGTACAGAAGCCAAGGCACAGATATATAGATTACAGATACAGGATATAGAGATGTCTAATTCCCAGCTGTGTGCAATTTTCTTGAGATAACATATTTTAAAACCATAAGTATAGGCTCCTTCCCAACCTTTTTAACAATCAGTAGATTCAGGAGTTTTGGGAGAGGTTGTTGGACTAGGTGATTTGCAGAGTAACTTTTAGCCACTAACTTAGATTATTCAGTTTACTTTTAGATATAATATAGGTCTGTTTTTTGCAGTATATGCTTTTAAGGTATAAATCAATCAGTGAATCTTCATCATTAATATTGTAAGCAAATATAATAAATGGATTCTCTAAAGATAGCAAAGTTCAGTTTCCATGAACATTAATTGAGCATTTACTATGTATATTTACTCAGTAAGGGTTTTTGCTGTTGATTTGGGACTTTTCCTGTTGTCTTTATCTTGAAATCTAGGGCCCAAAGCTAAGTACGAAGAAAACTTCTAACCATTAGGTATAAACTCTTTTTCTCAAGCTTTCTAAGAGAAAGAAGAATGAGTGATAGAAAGATCTATAATCATCTGTTCCTATGTTCTTCCTCAGTGTATATAAGCAAAAGGCTGGGGGAGGGTGGAACAGGTGTCTTTGGCTGGGGCAGAGTTGTAGTCCTTGTGAGAAGTCACTCCTTCTTTTTTCTCCAATGTAAAAGGAGCGAAAGGGGACTTTTCCACCCTTTTTTCCCCTTGGCCCAATGAACAAGGGAGATCATTTTAATGTATTTTAGAAATTTTGTTTCTACAAGAGGAGTCTGGGATTCCAAGTGAGGTTTCAACTGAGGATTTTATGTATAAATCTGAGAGAAATTAAAGAGAGACAGAGGTTAAGTTATTGCTTAGTTTGCACTCCACTCTTTGCAGTGGCACAGGGATGTAAATTTCCTGCAGATGAAATGGACAAGGGGAAGAGTAAATGAGTTGTTCTCTTGCTGTATTTCCCACTTTAGAGGGCTGAGAAGACCATCCAAAGTTGCAATGTGCACTTTCAAGGTAAGCAGTGGAGCCAGGTGTGGTAAAGATAAAGTTAGGGTAGGTTTTCCAAATCAGGAAAGAATACAGTGGGGAGCTCTCACTGAGGCTTCAAAAAATGTACACATGCCCAGAGCCATATGTTGCCCATTGCAGGACTTAATAAAACTTTTCAATAGGCCCCTCCTCTGAGTAGGGACTGTCCATTTCCAGGACACAGTCCTCACTGAGCAGAGCACAGGCTGGGCATCAATCGGCTTTCACTCCCATGTATGGATGTATCTTGTGTAGACCGTAGCCTGAACAACTTCAGATAGCCTCCTGGGGGATGAGCGCCTGAAAGTGTTGGCAACAGAAACCAGAGACTGTCAGCCGTAGCACAGAGGCAGCCAGCAGAGAAGTCAACATTCGTGATCGTTCAGACAGTCCCAGGACCCTGTACTTCTGCCCCTTCTCCGCACAGAACAAGGGAGAAGGTATTCCTCGGGGGTCGGGGGTGGATCTTAACGGCAGTCCATGCCACGATACCCTAGCTCTGTTCTCCAAACATTTGGGGTCCTAGTACATGTGGACTAAATGAGAGGAAGAGGACACGAAAACAAATGGGAGGTAAATGGAAACTAACCAAAATTATGGAATCTACCTGAGATGTTGGGAGGAAAGGGAGATTAAGAAAAAACATATATACATCACACTATGCTTATATGCACTGCTTTCCTTTTGAGAATTTTCAATAAACTCATTTACCTATCATCATCATCATCATCTTCATATGCTTGGTATAAATCTTTAAATTAGTTAATATTTCCTCTACTTTCCATATGAAGAGACAGAGTTCCATATTCAGAGGGAATGGCCAGAATCTAAACAGAAGTCTGACTCAAAGTCCATTTATAAAAATCATCCTTCAGATGGCCCCTCCACCCTCTACCGGAGTTTGACAGTGGACACCAAGCCTTGTCAGAAAGCCCTGCTAAGTCTCACGTACTTTTTACTATTTCTTAGCTGGTAACCTGAAGGTTTTATGGAAATATATACTTAAAATTCCTGTTTAATTTTTGCCTTTGACTAAGCATGCTGAAGTTTTTACATTGTAATAAATGTCTGTCTGCAGCACTAGCAAGCTTTAGACCCTCATGATGTTTAAGTAATTTAGTCCTAAGTTATGCAGTGCTGCCTCATAATTAAAGAGTGTCAAGTGGGCTGCAACCTGTGAACATTAATTAAGGCTTTTGTATTGCACCAGAAACCCTTTGAACAAATAGCAGTAATTGTCAGTGCATAGAGAAAATGTGTGTAGCTTTTGCTTCTAAAAACTGTTGCTAATGTCTGTAGTAGATTTTATTTTCTTTGTTTGGCTCTTTAACATCTGAAATGTTTCCCATATTAGAGGAATCCTCCACGTTTTATGATAGTCTACTCCTCACCATAGAAGCTGAAATCTCTACATTTTTTCTTTTGCAATTTCCCAAAAGCTTGTGCCTGAGAATCACATATATGCTCCACTAGTCAGGTGGAACTGCTCTGGATCATGAACCTGGATCTAATGACATAGTAAGGATAGATCATGCAGAACTTATTTTGCTGATGGGTCAAAGTAGCTCTGCCACTTTCCAGAGTCAGTGGCATCATCTCTTATATAGTCAGAATACAACGCCCAGTATTAGGGTGTAAGTTGGAAAGTCTGGTTTCTATGGCCCAAGGTTCTGATGTTTTCTCTTAGGTTATTTTTTTACATGATATTGGGCATTGCCTCCAAGCTTGATTTTCTGGCCCTTGTGGATAGACTGTGAGCTAATCACAACCCTTTAGCAAATTCTTAAGCTATCAAAATCACAAACTTTACAAAAGGTCAGTTATGCAATGGATAGGAAAATATATATTATTCAGTATCCATCATGCAAAGTGATGTGTATTTTGTGCTTTTTATGTAGCCTCATTTCTTCATTGATACAGGGTAGGGGTAAAGAAAACATGTTTCTAAAATTGATTGTCAAAATATATATTATATTTACACAGAATTTATATTCTATGAAAATATTTTGATGTGGGTACTTAAATGTGCAAAGAAGTATGAGAAAGTCACACAGATTTGATGTATATTTGTACACAAAACTCGTTTTTGGCATTTAATCTTCACTGTCAGTTAAAATAAAAATGTTAAGTTACATGAAGACATCTACATGAAATTACAGCTTATTATTATTGTTAGGATTATTCTTGCTCTTAAGGTGATAACCTTAGCAAACTCTATGTGAGATGATTCATCATAGGTGTGTGTTAGGTATGAGCTTACATAACTTACAATCAGACTATGCTAAATTGCCTTAGGCTCTCTGCAAAATCCAACAAATAGAAGGAAGTAGGAGAAAATGAAAGCACGAATGATAGTAATGGCACGTGGAAGTGATTGCCAAAGTACTAATGGCCCCCACTTTAAGAAAAACAAAGGCTTCAGGGCCAGGGCCTGGTTGTTTTTCAACACCCATTTTTATGTGTATTGTTTCATATTATGTGAGATCCTTATTACTCAATCTATTAAAACAAGAAAACAAAATTTGTCAAAAAAATTAACCAAAACATTTTTTAGGGTGGTTGGTCTAATACAGTATTATATCTAATCAGTTATACATGTATAGAATATTTTTATGATGTAATCTTTAAAAGTCAACTATGCCTTTCTTTCTCAAGATGTGTATATGGGGGCTGGGGTGATATAAAACTGTACATGGAAAATCGTCAAATATACAGACATTTTATATTTTCTCATAGCAAATATGATTATGCATATTATATAACCCAAATTTTTAAAAAAACTCTTATCAGTCTTATTCTCTTCTATAGTTAGCATACCACTTTAACCTTTTAAAAATAAACAGTTTTCAAATTAGAATATAGCCTAATTATTGCAAATTATATTTGACACAACAAAATTATAAGTAAAATAATGACACCTGATTGTTTTTTGGAGCCTTAAATTTTAATATAGATGATTGTGTTCATGTAAATTCAAATTAAATGTTGGTTCTGTTAAATATATTTTATATTAATCACAAAATATTATATGTGTTTGTTGGGAATTGACTAAAGATGAAGAGTTAAATAATTGATAGGTACTGAAGTAGCTAATTAATTGTCTTAAATTTTAAAAAATTATGGATTTTGTTTCTTTAGTCATTACAGTTTACTTCAGTCATTACAAATAATTGCTGTGATTTAACTTGTAGCACAACCATTCTAATTAAAAAGACTATGTCCATATGTTTAACTTAATAGGTACTTTCTTGTTTCAATCACACCTGGCCTCTCAATAGCATTTGACTCTGTTGACCCCCAGTTCCCTTGATTGCCTGGCTTTATTGAGTCATAATTTGCCTATTAAAATTCACCATTTAATTTCCACCATAAGCAAGGCACAGGATGTTTCCATAACTCCAAAAAGTTCCCTTCTAACCCGTTGCATCTTCCCTCCTCTCTCCCCTCCCACCTCAAGCTGTGGAGAAGCATTAGTGTTATTTATTTCATTATCATTTCTCTAAGTTCATGTTTTTTCACTGTCTTCTCTCATTAAGCACTAGGTGTTCAATTTTTATCCATGTTTTTGCATATGTCATTAATTTGCTACTTTACCTTGCTGAGTGGTATTCCATAATGTGTTTAATCATTCACTGGTTAGTGGGCATTTGGGTGATTTCCAGTTTTGGCTACAGTGCTCCTATGAACATTTGTATACAAGTTTTTGTTTAGGTACATGCTTTCATTTCTCCTGGCCAAGCAGTCTCTTTCGAAATACTCTCTCTCTTTTTTTTTTTTTTTTGCCTTTTATGACAGTGTTCTCTGATCTTATTTCTCTCTATATATTTATGTCTTGCTTTACTTTCTTTTTAAAAAACAGGTTTAATTTTTATTGTTGAAAGTATTACAGATGTCTCCCTTTCCCTCCCTTTGGTCCCTTCTACCTGCTCCCACCCCCACCCCAGGTTTTCCCCACACTATCCTTTTACCATGGGCTATCATATATGCAGATAAATTCTTGGATTAATTGAGCAACTTTATCTGCATTTTGGGTTTAATTACCCCTTATATGCAGTTATCCCGGATTTATATCTCCAGCCTAGAATATGTAAACACAGATCTGATATCTAACTGCCTATTTGATGTCATCAATAGGCCTTCTCTGAGGCATCTTAAAATCAGCTTGTCTAAAAGTTTTATGATTCTTCATCCCATTAAACTGATCCTTTCCCATTTTACTTCGAGCTATACAATTTAGATGACAATTAGTGACCTTTAACACCATCTTTGTGTGTTTTTTGTTAGAGAGATCATCTTTTTCCTAGTAGCATCTGAATGGATCTCCCTCTATCCAACCCCTGTTCCATTCTAATTTTTCTCCACATAGCTGAGTGATCTCCTTTCAAAACTCAAATCTGATCATGCCAGCTCCTCATTTTCCATTTTATGCTTAAAGTGAATCATTGGCCTTAAACGGTTTATATAATTAATATGCTGTATAAGGTTAGACAGAGAAAAGTCCCTGCTAAACTTAGACTCCTTGTGAAATTTTCCAGCCTCACTTTTCACACATGCCTCTGATCACCAAGCCTTTGCACGTGTTATTTCCTCAGCTGAATACTCCAGACCTCCCTGCGTCTGCTCACGGTCTGTTTTCCTTCTGGTGTGAACACAAATCCATTATACTTACTCATTCGGACAAATCTTAAGTACTTGTCACAGGCGTGGACTTTAATTCATGGAGTGCTGAATTAAGTAAAGTCTTAGTATACAGGGTGGGGCAAAAGTAGGGTTACAGTTGTTTGTATGGAAAATAATACAATAATTAATAAATAATAACACAAGAATAAACTGTTTCGCATACTCACAACTGTTACCCTACTTTTGCCCCACACTAGAAGCACTAAGGACCTCTCCTTCCTACCTATAACTACAGTTGTTTGTGAGATTATTTGATTAAAGTCTGCCTGTTTACCAAGCTAGTCCATAAAATCCATGATGTCAGGGATCATTGGGTTTAGTTTATCCTTCCAGCACTCCATGAATTAAAGTCCACGCCTGTGACAAGTACTTAAGATTTGTCCAAATGAGTAAATATAATGGATTTAGCAGAATCTGATGAACATGTGAACATAGGAAGGTGATCTTGAGGATTGTTTCATGTTGTCTGGTTTAGGACATGGGAATAAATAAGAATTCACCAACAAAGATAAGTAATAGAGGAGGGATAATAGGTTGAGAGTGGTAGAAAAAGAGTGCTTTCTCGTCCCATATCTTCAATGGTGCAACACTCCTTGAAGTGATATTTTGTATAAGATAATAAAGGTATGCTTTATATAAAGACATTTTCTTATAGAGCAAAAGTTTTGAATGTGCTTCTCAGGAGTAGCTTAAAACTGCTCTTATATCATTTTTTATCACACTATCCTATCTCTACCACTCAGTATTTCTCTGATAAAAAAAAATACATCAAGTACATGGAACTTCTCAGAAAAAAGGTCACTATTGAATAAAGAAATAATTAATACATGAGATAAATAACTGACAGGTAAGGCACCACAGATAAATGCAACGTCAAGAGAAGACAGTGTTTAAAGGCCTGTTGGGAAGTCAGCAAACAGTATCAATCATACCGCTGTCACCTAAGGTAAAAAATAAGGAGTTGATGAGCAGAGACCAATTTTGCAGGAATGCAGAAGATCTGATTTTGAAAAGTGTAAGTGTCCTATGTGTGCTTCAGAACATTTAAGGCAGTAGCTCCCAGCAGAGGTTTCCCCTGCTCAGGTGCAGTTCCTTCGCAGAGCCCGTGCTGCTTGTTAAGGCCTCACAAATGTCACTCTTTGACAGGTGTGTACCTGTTGAATAATTTCCCTGTCAAACATTCAAAACAAAATGACACAGATGCTAAGGCGCATGCACCTGCAGAGAAAATATCCTACTGAAGGGCAACAAAGAGCTCTTCGATTCCAAAGTTTGAGGAACAGAATGCTTTGTTCCGAAATATAGCAATTGTAATACTTAAAAGTCATGTTTACCTATAGTCATGGTAACCCATTTATAGAAAATGTATATTAAAATGGAAAGACCTGATGATATTATAATTTTAAATAACAAGAAGCTTTGCTATATCTCTTTCTAAATAAAATTCAATAAAATACATTAAGTATATAAAATGTTCTATCTTATAAATGAGAATGATAAATCAGATAATACCTTCCTTTATAAGAAAGAGAAAGGGACAAGCAGGACATTTCAATTCAGATATGTAATAACTACGATAGGGATAAAGAGTTCTTACTTGGTAGTACATAGGAGAAACAATCAACACACCCTAGAGGGACCAGGAAAGAGTTCAGTCATAGGTGAAGTCATATTTAAACTAAACCCTGAAGGAAAATTAGGAGTTAAAAAATAATCCTGGGGAAAGATGTTAAGAAGAAGACCCAAGAGAATATCATGTAAATGCCCGAATGTTGAAAAATGGAAAACACTAGAAAACCTTTAAGTAGTGAAGCACTGTTGGGCTTAAAAATAAATGGAGAATAACTTCTAAAAAGTAAGCCAGAGAACAAAGCAGTTTCTAGATTTTTAAAATGTGTCCTCTGTGCCACATTAATCTATTTGGATTCTAATCTTCTGGTAATTAGAAACCTTTTAGAGGTTCTAATAGGATGAGTGGCATGTGATTATTCTGGCTTATAATATGATAAATAGAGTTGAATTGATGTAGTGATTAGCATTTAGTGTAACTGTATATAACAGATCAGATCATAGTGGCCTAAAGTCATAAAGGTCTTCATTGTAAAGGAGGAGAGAAAAAAAAAAAAAATTAAAAAAAAAAATAAGTAAATATATATATATACTAATTACCATAAGATCCAACAATGCTTCACTACTTGAGGGCCCAAGCAGTCCCTGAAGGCACAAGAAAATTACATGAAAGTGTGGACCAAATGTTTACCTTCCCAAATCCTGGTACACTACTTTCTCTCTCCCAGACTGCACTTGCACCTGCACCTCCATTATATCCTCAAAGGGACTTCCGATGTGATCATCCAGGTTGATTACATTGGAAAACTGCTTCTGGTAGACCTTATTAACAGGTATGGAGGAAAAAGCTCTTGTCAGCTCAGTAGCTATATACCAGATACCAGGGCATGTGTTAATTTGCTCAAGCAATAAAACCATCTGGAAAGCAGCTGCAATTTGAATCACTACAAGGTTAAGCTCATGATAATACACTGTCATTCTCCAAGGTCTATCTGTGCCCTTCTGCAATAGGCAAAATAGGTAATTTGAATGGATGCTTGGTGGAAATTACAATTCATATATATTCCAAGGCCTTGATCATGGCACTATTCTCTATAGTCCCTCTAGGAATGAGGTAGATTCTGCTTCTAGTTCACTATTTTTCAAGGCAGAGGCAGTTTTAGTGGCTTCCAATAGACCTTTCCCACTATACTAGCCCTCAATCCACAAGTCAGGGAACCAGTGGGGAGTCAACCAGCTGCTGAATATGTCTGTTCCTATTATGCATTTGGGAACTGGGAAAATAACCACAATATAGGTTCAGGAGATCACTGGACCCAAGGTGAGATGACCTCCCGAGCTAAGGTCCATCTAAATGCCCAAATGTTGAAAAATGGAAAACACTAGACAACCTTTAAATAGTGAAGCACTGTTGGGCATACATAAGCTTCTACTCTTACTGGTAGACCACAGTGGCATGTTTGGTTTCCTGGAATTAGTGTCAGTTTATAGTCAGTGTCAGCAGTTCCCCCAAGGTGATTATTTCCTTTTCCCCACTGCACTGTTACCATAGGTCCCTTTGGGGAGGGAGAAAAAAAGATGAACAGTAAAAATTGTTGGTGGTGTCCCAAGGTCCTTCCTGAAGGGGATCTGGGTTTATAAATTGGACTGGGAATTGATTGAGGGCCTGTGACTCTCATTGTTATGATTCAAGTTAGACTGACCTAGAACTTGACCTAGAACTCTTCTGCTTACCTAGATCAAGTATGCTTTCTATCTATTTTACTTCTAGGGACACTTTGCTCAGCTTGTCAGCTCCATAGTTGGTACATGTCAGAATATGATGAGTGCTGCCCTGACTCTCTGTACATTACAGCAGCCATGTGTATCTTGTCTTTGGCATTTGGATGCTGTCGCTTGATTTCTTCGATCCTGGGACCTAATTACTCATATTACTTTCAGGTGTGCCAATTCTGTTGCCTCAGTCCCCACCTAAGGTCTGCTCTACATAGAAGAGTGATCACAGAGTTCTTCAAGGATACCAGAGCTCCCTTCACAAATTTATTCCTCACACTCATCATGGATGACATATCATCTGGAATCTGGGTGCATCGCTAAATGCAGAATCTCTCCTTAGTGGATCTATATCAATAAATTTGGCTTTATCCAGTTTTATGTTTCTTCTATGATTATCTCATATCCTTAATATCCATTTCTACACATATTCTCCAGATTTCTGTCTGTATAAATTAGAAAACTCAAATTGTTTTTTGGAGTGTAATACACCTCTTCATGAGTCATACTTTTGTACCTTACCTGTAAGGGTCTGCTGGAACTTGAGCCTAGTTATAGGTCTAGAAACAAGGAGAGATGATAAGAGTGGATTTTCAGAAGATTTGGCATTGTCTTGCAAGGCAACTACTTCTAGGGAAGCCATTACATTTCCTCAGGCAGTGAAGGGTTAAGTCTCTCAAAAGAGAGAGCTGAGGAGTCCAGTTCTACTGGGTGTGGAGAGGCTGGTCTTACTGACAAAGAAGACACATCACATTTAGCTGCTCAGTGTTCTAAGCTGCATTAGGGTCATTCCACACATCCCCATTCCTTCCCCTGGAAAGACATCCTGGAAGCTGGGAGTTCAATCTGAGTTGCAGTTCAGCCATTCACAGGAGGTGTTCTGAGTTTGGATTTTAGCCATCTCAGTTCAGTGGCTACAAGGAGATAAGGGTCTCTATAAAGGCAGGTATAGAAGCTCTCTGGTCACTTAAGCAGTGCTTGTGGCAGGAATTCGAATTTCTAAGCTCATCTTTTTTGTTACCCACTTTGTCCAGAGATATTGGAGCAACCAGTCAACCTCATTCTATTTATTACTTTGGCAAAAATATTCTAAAGTATCACATACATGGTAACTCAGATCCTTACTTCTTACAGATGTTTGATTAGGTGTATCAATTGGAGAGATATATATTTTTTAAATTATTGTCAGATTATGACATGGACTCTCAATGCTCTACAGGAAATAGTCATTTTTGTCTTTAAATCTGATCAGAATAGAGAGCCAATTAATCATATGCTTTCTGACAGAACCATTTCAGTTGTACATATTTACCCAAGAAAAGTGAGTGCATGTGTCCACCAAAAGGCTTGCATAGGAATGCTTATGGCAGCTTTATTCATAATAGCTGTTACTGGAAACAACTCAAGTGTCATCAACAGAGAAATGGATAAACAACTAGTAGCATACTTATTAAATAAAATAATATCCATGGTAAAAGGGAATGAACACACGCGCAACAACAAGGATGAATCTCACAGACGTAATGATTATTGAAAGAAGCTAATCTTTCATTATAAAACTAACGAACCTAATCTAATCTAATCTATGATAAGAAAAAATCAGAACACTGGTTACCTCTCTATAGAGGGCATTGAATAAGAAGTGAGAACTATTTTGCTGTGAAAGAAATCTTTTATATCTTTTTAAAAAAATATATCTTTATTGATTTCAGAGAGAGTCATTGATCAGGTGCCTTCTGCACGCCCCCCCCCTCCCCCTGGGGATGGACCCAAAACTCAGACCCGTGCCTTGACTGGGAATTGAACCTTAATCTCCTGGATAATAGGTCAATGCTTAATAGCTGAGCCATGCCTGCTGGGTGAAATGTTTCATATCTTGATATGGATGTGGATTACATGGCTATACATTTATCAGAATTTAACTTTTTAATGTATGGAAATTTCACTTAAAATAATGAGAATCAGGAACCTGCTGAATGTGGAGAGTTTAAATGAAACAAAAATGGCAGATGGTTGATGTCTATTAAGGGGTGATGATAGGTATATTGAGGTTTATTATGATATTTGGTTTATTTAGTATGTGTTTTCAATTCTCCATGATGTGAATTTAAAATATTTTTAGGAAATGGGAGGATGAACTGCCAATAGGCCCTTGCAGGCACCATCTGGGCCTAAAGAGAGTATATGCAGAGCATCTCTGATCTGTAAAAACGGAGGCTTGGTGAAAAGTGACGATGGGATTTAACCAAGGCTCAAGTTTCTGCTCAGTGGTTGACTAAAGAATGGGCTAGGAGAGGAAAAAATTTAGCCTCCATGGTGCTGATAGATGGAGAAAAAACACTGGCAAGACCAAACAACCCATTTCTGGGGAGAAGCTGACTAAGAGAGCTGGAATTAAATATTATGGTTAGAAAGTGAGATAACTGATTTTATTATTTTATGTAAAGAGGTTATTGAGGGGTGATAACTTAAGGTATAGATTTGACTGTACATACAAGATTGTGTTCCAAATTCAGACATGCAAATTATAAAAATCATCCTATCTGTTCTTTTACCCACTCCCCCTTTGAACTATAAATATAAATAGGGAGTCATTAAATAGGTTTACAATGAAAATCTAAGAGGAAGTTCCTGTCTGAGAACTAGTATTAGAGATTCCTAGGATATATAATTGTAAAGAAACACTTTTATGGATGACAGGGTATTGGCAGATCATAAATTATGTACAAATGCTGCTCTCAGTTCATGGAAAGTTTAACTCACTCTGCTTTACAGAGCTAAGTTTCAATGCATATCAGATGACAGGATTTAGCCCCTAGTACTAATCAGTCTTTCTCTGTATGGTCAGTAATTCAGATTGTCACAAAGAAAGCACCCTTGGCAGAGACGGTAAATCACATGATATGGAAAAAAGAAATGAGGCAAAGGGATTCTGTTGGATTTGCATTTTTTAAAGTACCTTAGGAAATGAGATGATAACAGTTTAACCAGCACTAAATAATTCCAATGTGCAGAAGAAAGATTACCAATCCTTATGAAGGGGTTGTGTATGGAAATACCATATGTGTTATTTCATTAATCATTAAAAATAGCCTTGTGAGGTTATTTTTATCATTCTTATTTTGATGATGAGTATTTAAAGGCTCAGAAGACTTAAGTGATTTTGTAAAGGTCCAAATATTAATGACAGGGCTGGGAATAAGTTTTTCGGATTCTAAAGTCCTCGCACATCCCTCTGGGGAAGATTTATATGGAGGCCCTAACTATTGTTGATAAGAGCATCTGGGCACTAAGCTGAGTGCTCATCTTAAAATGAAAAGAGTTTCTGTGGGAATTTAAAACTTGATTTGCTCTCAGATATTTTACCTCTGTTTTCTGGACATACATACAATTTCAGCTCCATGTATTTTATTTCATCTGAAAAATTTCAATAGTCCTTTCATCTCAGAATGATTTTTACAGACCTCTGTTGGGATATGGCTCTGATTAGGAAATTAAAAGTGGGAAGATTTACCTTAATGCAGTTTGCTTCACAGGATTTCAAGCAAAGGGCAGAGCATGATCTGGGGATCTTCTTATTACAGTTGATTTAACAAGCAGCATGAAGTGTTAGAGAGCACGGGCTGGAACTATGAAGTCCTGCAGCTGCTGGAAGCGAGCCCGCGCTAGTTCTTTGGCATCTTGCAGCAATACGCCCTGGGCTCGGTGTGTAGCTCAGACACCAGGGTTCGGGGTGCAGGAGCAGCCCACTCTCTGCTATCCATATATATGGGTCTTCCATAAAAGTGCTCTTGCAAAGGAGAGAAGTCTGAGGAGTAATTTTGCTTAGTCAAGTCACATTCCAACTCTTGGTATGTCAAGAGCAATTATATAGGTAACTCGAGGAGGCTGGGACCATAGCAGCCCTTCCACCTGATTCTGACTTACCCATTGCCGGCCAACAGTAGACAATTCTGTCTCCCCAAAAATACATTTACGTAATTTTGGCCTCTGATTTATGTGTGATGCTCAGATGCTGGGCGCTGGGAAGAGTATCTATGAATGTAAACAATAGTGTCAGAAATTGGAGAGCGCTTAAATTCATCTGCACCTTTTCAAAATGCAGTGTCCACCTGGAGAATAAAAGAGCAACATGTGATACAAAAAAAGAAACATCAAAATATTTCTTTCTTACCTTCTCACTATAAAGAATTATATTGCTTACAACAGGATGTAATTGAAGGTGGATAAACTAGAATTTGATAGGGAAATATGTTCTGTAGAGAGCGGCTTTGCTTAGTTTAATATTTCATAAATGATTACTTCTTTAAGCTGGATTTGGTGTTTTCTTATTGCATCTATCGTGATACTGGCTGAAATGTATCATTAGTTCAGTTTCTTATGTAGTCAGGTCTCTGTGTATCATTATTAAAATAAATGAAGAACCAGGAAAGCTATACCTAGGAGGATTCAACAATGCTTAATGTGTTTTATAGCTAAATTTTAGTTGCCAGCAAGTCCAATAATAATTTTGTTTGGGAGACAAGCTGAGTTATTTATGTAGTTCAGATATAAGTAAGTGGTTCTATCAAGCAAACTCTTAAGTGTATTTTTGCTGATTGATTGTGTAATTGTTTGTATAATTTATACTTACAGTCTGAAACTTAAGTGCTAACCTGGTATTTGACCATGGAAATCAAAATTACATAGCAAACACCAAGGATTACTACTGATAGTGAGGGTAATTTGGGACACTGAACTAAGTGAGGTTGGGACAGGGGCATTATAGTAAAACCAACTAGAGATTGAGGATAGAAAAATGGAGTTTATTTATGATATGTTTTAATTTATTTAGATTTTGTTACTTGTGTTACTTTATTTGCAACTCACAAATCTTTTTATAAGGCACATAAAAAGATACAGGGGAAATGTTCTGTTTGTCACTTGCCCAGCCTACGTTGAGTGAATGACCAAGTGAGCCCTGAAATCTATTTAATTAGTACTGTGGATGCTCTCTCTGGGCCAGCTGGACACCTCCTACGGCTCTGAATGACCCCATATTCATTTTCTACACCAGAGTAATAGAATAAGAAACTGTTGTCTCTTTGTAGTTGAACTGCCTGAAACAAGAATAAATTGAGAGCACAGAAACTATGGTTTTAATTGTATTATTAACTTATAAGGGATAGATTTTGATTACTTGACTGAAAAACTAGGAAAGGTTTGTTGTCCTACTAAACAATATAAAGATCAGTTTAACATAATTACATTTTCCACCTAAAATTCTGGTTAAGTGGATTAATAAGAGATGCATAATGGATTTCAAATAGTGAAGGCTGAAGATATAGTGGTACTTCCAATATATACCTCTAATTCACACACAGACACACACGTCATAAAATGTATTGTCCAGTGTGTTGCACTGACATGATAAAGGTTATACTTTTAAAGTATAAAATAAAATGATTTTAAAATCATTGAATATTATTTTATTTATTGCTTATAGGGCCTTAGAAGTTTATTGTTCTTAATGTATAAAATTCTTGTACTGCAGAATATTGTATGGCATCTATATTGTGATACAATGGTGAGAATATAATAGGGAGCAGATGCAATTGGTAAGCATATAAACACCTGAGGATTTAGACTTAAATTAATTTGAGATATACCCTATTCCAGTCAGCTAGAATAAATACAGTCAGACACCTTTGACCAATATAGAACACTATCGTGAGTTTATTGTATATGTTTAAAGTTCCTTATGTTCACACCTTTTACCTACATTCACATATATGAATTCGTGCACATAATAAACATTATTTCTGTTTTAAAATTTCATAATTATTTTAATTACTTATATGTCTTAGCAAGTATTTTACCCAGTGTTGCATTTCTATATTCTGTTTAAATAGACATGCATGTATGCAATGCATTACTTTTATTTTTCAAATATATCTTTATTGATTTCAGAGAGAGGAAGGGAGAGGGAGAGATAGAAACATCAATGATGAGGGAGTCACTGATCGGCTGCCTCCTGCATGCCCCTGACTGCGGATCAAGCCTGTAACCCAGGCTTGTGCCCTGACCGGGAATCGAACTGCAATCTCTTGGATCTTAGGTTGATGCTCAACTGCTGAGCCACGCCCGATGGGGCTGCACTACTTTTAACCATGATAGAGTTTTTCATCATCTATTTAGTAATTTATCATTATACTACATGAGCATTTTATTTGTTCCCAAATACTACTGTAATAAGACTTTTTGTAAAATGTCTCCTTTTCACATGTACAAGCCCCTCCAGCACGTACATGAATTGTAGAATTGCTTAGTTTGAGATTTGGGAAAGGATATAAATTTTACCAGCTGCTAATGCACAGCTGCTCTAGCAACTTATACTACCAACACTAGTGTATGACAATTCTCATTTCTCCAACTCTTGTCAACTTTTAATATTGCAAGACTGTAGTTTCCTGCAAACTTGATATTTATTAAATGTTATTTTTAGTTTAAGATGTATATCTTTGATTAGTTGTAAAGTTTATATTTATTTCATATCTTTGCAACATTTATGAAAAATTGGAATTCAGTATGGTGTATTGGGGAAGCAATTTTTCCTTTCCTCTAAAATGCTCATAAAACACACAAAGTAGGCTTCTTTTCCTAATCCCTGGATAAAAATCTAGGGCAAGATCCAAGAACAAGACCCAAGGTCACAAATATATATATATGTATATATATATACACACAAATATATATGTATGTGTGTGTGTGTGTGTATGACAGCTTATGACTTGAAATCTCAGCTCTTGATTTTGGGTGACACATTTAGAATAGTTTCTGTTGGGGTACAGTGCCCCTCTCAATGACCATCTTGTTTCTAAACCTTCATATTTGTGGTTTTAACCCTGACAGAATTTTAAAGTTCAGGTTGTACCTAAAGCAATTCCCTAGAATTCCAGCAATTACCTAAAATTGCAGCTAGACAGCTACAGTCTTTTAAGTTGTTCACTTTTTTCTTAGATTAAAAAAAAAAAAATTATTTTCCAGTTACAGCTGACCTACTATATTATGTTAGTTTCAGGTACAATATTATATTAGTTTTGGGGGTACAACACAGTAATTAGACATTTATATACCTTAGGAAATGTTCTCCCTGAGAAGTCTAGCATCCATCTGGCACCATGTGTAGCTACTACAATATTAGGCGTTGGTCTAACCCGTCGGCCTTGGTATTTCTCAACTATGAGAGTGCTCTGTAGCCTTGGAGAACCATGGCACCACTTTCAGCAAACCAGTGCCATCCAATTTCCATGTCCTACTTATTTTCAGCGACAAGATCTTTATGTCACCTTGTTGTGAGTGATAGGCTAACAATCACAAAT
Organism: Miniopterus natalensis; assembly: GCF_054644295.1. Taxonomy (NCBI): domain Eukaryota; kingdom Metazoa; phylum Chordata; class Mammalia; order Chiroptera; family Miniopteridae; genus Miniopterus; species Miniopterus natalensis. The sequence continues at coordinate 19,452,436 of NC_142090.1, read as the reverse complement.
GCAGGTTTTTCTTCACACTGTTTTCAAAGTGTGCTTTACAGTGGTAATTTGGTGCTCATGCCAAAACTATGGGTGAGGAAAGTTTATTAAAAATATTCTTTTAGAGGATTTGGGTTTCTTTTATTATGAGTTGTTCATTCATTGAATTGTTTATATTTTTCTAATGGATTTGTAAGCATCATCATTTATGATGGAAACAAATAATCATTCTTTTTATTCCAAATAAGTTCTCATAGTTTGCACCTAAAATGTTGTCTTTAGTATTACAAAGCTGTTTCATTTAGATATACTCAAATCTATCAAATATTTTATTTCTGAGTTTTTCCAAGATATCAAATCCCTTTTATTTTTTATATAAAAGAAGCACTTATTTTTGAGGCAATCAAGAAATTTCAGTTAATTTTTTAATTGCTAATTATGACACAATTACTGTGAGAAAAATATTTGTAACTGCATAGTACCTGAATTTTTGCAAAAAGGTTAGTTTTAAAGACAGAGATATGCCTATCAGGAAAGAACGATGTCTTTAAAATTATTAGGCTTTCCATTATATTTTTTCATTTAACTTTTTATTTAATTCATCACTGTCCTCTCAACTCTTTGGTTGCCTAGGCCTAGTTTTAAGATGCATCTCAAAGTGAAGGCAGTGCCCTCATGGAGGGACAAACCGGATAAAGAAACAATTCCATGTATTTGGTTTTACTCACAGCTCAATAATAGTCTTCTCAGTATTTTTGGTGTTATCTTAACTGAATTTATAATAAGCTACATGGCTTTTTCCAAAGGTCAGCCTCTGCTCAGTTGTTGGCATTTTTTATTTGTGAATTGTACAAATAGTTTAACCTTGTGTGTGAAGTCAGATGGAACATTTGTGTAATATCCATTTGGAGTCAGAAAGACAGTTTTCAAAATTAGAATGTATTTCCTGAAAATAATGACAAAGATTGGCTCCTTTTTCGAGTATTGCAATGTTTAATTGCCATGGCTTCTATTTTTCCCGTCAGCACCACCTCTGTGAGAGCTGCTGTGGGGCTTGGGCTCCAAACAGCAGCAGGGGCATGATCGGCCCTTATTGCTCAGACTGCTCAGCCCTAGAGCAAGGTACCAGGGCCTACAGGGTCCCTGCTGAAACAAAGGCTTCTACTTTAAAAGATAAAGTGACAGCCCGGCCGCGTGGCTCAGAGGTTGAGCATCAATCTAGGATCCAGGAGCTTGCAGCTTGATTCCCACTCAGGGCACAGGCCCGGGTTGTGGGCTCGATCCCCAGTCAGGGGTGTGCAGGAGGCAGCTGATCAATGACTCATCACTGATGTTTCTCTCTCTCCCTCTCCCTGCCTCTCTCTGAAATCAATAAAGACATATTTATTTTTTATATTAAAAAATTTAAAAAGTTCAAAGAAATAAATAAAAGATACAGTGATAGTAACCTGGACCAGAAGTGGCTGTGGTCTTAAATATAAATGACCTGTGTGGCACACTGAAACAGGAAGGAGGAGTGGGAATAAAAAGCAGATGCTGAAGAGCAACTTTTTAAGTATACAATTTTGTGTGCCGAGGACTTAATGTTATGGAATGCCATTATTCAGAATTACCTGGGTCCACTATTTTAAAATGAGGGCTTCTTTTGAATAATAATAAAAAAATTCTGTAAAAATAAAATAACTTTCTAAGCATACCTGAAATTCAGGATAAAGTATAAAAAATAGAAGTGGAGATGGGTGAAGAATATTCTTGGGGTAAAAAGGAAAATATTGAAACAGAAGAGCAGGGGAACTCTCTGATATTTGTTCTACGTGTAATATCAAAAAAAGCATGTATTCCCGACTCTTCAGGTGACCATTACTTAAAATTTCAGAATGTGCTTTTCCATGAAATTGTAAAATATATTTTGTGTATAAATTATATATATGACATATTTTGCAAAGAGTATTTTTGTGTGGATTTTTTTTTGGAGGAAGCAGGCATGTCGATTTATTGGGTTAATTTCATGCTTTTCCCCATTGTCATTAGAAATGATATACAAGCAAATGATTTATTTATTTCTTCTTCAAGTGTCTGTGCTTGTATTCATAATTGATCCAGAGCATACGTGTAGAATTTAAACTCAACCAGCTGAATGTTCTGAAATATAATTGCCAGAACACTGCAGCTAATGTATCATACATCAGAGTTAGAGTAGACTCCATGGTGTACCATTCTGCCAAAGATTAAACATAAGGTGTTCCTTAAAGATTTGAGATTATATTTGTTGGTGATTATGCTTGAGTTAAACTATATATATGTTAAATTATAAAATTATTTTCTGACTGAATGCTTTAAATCTGGATGCTAGGGAATTGCTTGCAACCTCTAGTGAATGTAGGTTTACAACCACCAGAATAGAGTGTGAAAAAAAAAAATTTGATTCAAGGCAGCATATAATCAGTAATTAGCTTTCATGTGCCAACACAGCACTTTAAATCCACAAAACTAATTAGCCATTTTATGATTCAATAATATTTTGTATTTATGAAGCCCATAGGATCTTTTATATTAGAAATGAATAGCTATTAAAATTATATCTATTCATTGGTATTCTATTTTTCAAATTATATTTATGTAAAGATTCAATTTTAGTGCATGTGTTAAATTCTGAATTTAATGTATCCAAAATAATTTTTTGCATAAAAATCCATACACTTTTTATAGCATCATTATCTAAAATTTCTGGAACTTACAATATAAAAACAATCCTTAAATATCCAATGGGCAGATTAGCTTGACAGCCAATGTCTTGAGCAACCTGTGCACTCAACTGAGTCAGTGGTACTCAATCTTGGTCTTCCACTGCCCATGGTGAAAGCAAAACTGAGTGAAGACTGAACGAATGAGTTTGTAGGAGTGGGTTGTATGAGAAAGAGGGAAGGAGAGAGGAAGAGAGAGACAGGGAAGAAGATGGTGGAGGAAGAGGGGAGGGAAAGAAGAGAAGAGAAGGGGAAGAGAGAGGAGAGAAAATGAGAGAGAGAGTACCTGGGTGGTTCATAACTTAATATTTTTCAATTTTGTGTGTGTGTGTGTGTGTGTGTGGACTGGGCTAGTTAATCTTTAAGGTCCCTAAATAAATTAGGATACTTTTAACTATGACTAACAGAAAACACAACTAAAGGTAGTTAAATCAATAAGTAGTTCATTTCCCGCCCTCATGATTAGAAACACAGAGAAAGGATAATTCTATGGCTAGTTAATTTGAAGACTCAGTGATGCTACTAAGGACCCACATTCTTTCATCTGTCTTATCTTTGTCTTAAAATATTGGATTTTTTTAGGGTAGGTCTCCTGATTCAGCGAATACCACATTTCCAAAGACCAGTCCCCAAAGAGCCCCTTTCAGAGTTAGAAACAGGAAATTCTCATGTTTCTTACTGAAAAGCTAAGAAACACTTTTTTGGATGCTCTTCAGTAATCTTCCCTTTAGTAACCAAAATTACATCATGTATGTACCCAAACTAGTAACAGGTATGGAGAACAGGATTTCCAGGATGATTTACAATATTCAGTTTCCACCCACTTGGTAAGTTAACAAACAGTTGGCCAAATTATTGGAAAGCAACTGAAAAAAAGGGAAACTCTCCCAGCCACCAAGAAGGGAGGGTGGCTTTTGAGTTAGCAGCCAAGTTTTTGGTGTCAGTCTTTTCCAATTGCTTCTCAATTTATGTTAAAATAATTAACACTAGTTTTCTTTAGACAAATGGCACATGTGTCCTGTTTTTCACTTCTGGGTTCTTTTTCTATTTACTTACACATTTCAATGAGTCCATTATGCGCCTGTTTAATAAGATTGAGAAAAGAATTCAGAAGAAGTTATGTTTCATGGCTAGGATGTAAAAGACTATGCAGCCTCAGTGTTCTGTTTGGATTGTTTGTGCGGGAGCCCTGAGCCACCATATAAGAAGTTCAAGAACGCTGAGGCTGCCAGGCTGTGAGGAAGCTCAGGCCACATGGATGGGCTGCTTGTGGATGCTCCAATAAACAGCCTCAACTGAAATTCCAGCTGAGATCCAGAATCAACTGCAAATCCTGCGAATAAGCCAAAATGGCAATTATCTGGGAACCAGCTGGGACCGCAAACTTGGCACCAACATGTGGCCTGAGCCTCCTCATAGCATGGTGGCCTCAGGATAGCAGAATTTTTTACATGGAGTTTCAGGGCTCCAAAGACTATTCCAACAAACAAGGTAGAACATTCAGATAATTACAGTCCCAGCCATGAGCTCACTTCACTTCAGCCACAGAGAGATTCCAAACAAAAATTTCCATCAGAGCCTTCCCATAATTAACTCCTAACCAACAGACTCTGTAGCCTTATAAAATGTTTATGCTGGTAACATTTTTGGTGGTTTATTGTTCAGCAATAGCATCTGAAATAATCTCCCTTTCATTGCCTTGTTTTAGTCTAAAAATAAATTTGATAAGTAAACACAGACATATTCAATTCCATTTTATAGATGATAGAGAGGGTCAGACAGTTCAAGCAGTTTTTTATAGGTTAGACATCAAGGATCCACATCTTTTGGCTCATTTATATGTTCATATTACATGTATCCACATGTATCTTATTGTTTCTCTATGAAACAGATCCACAAGTGTTTCCAAGCAGCATTTTTATTCAGACAACATGCCAAGCATTGTCTAGAAGAAAGAGAAATTTAATCCGATGGATGCAACACAATCTAATAAATTGTATAATGTTCATTTGCATGAGATGTGAAATAATTATGGGAATATCATAGTGATTGGATTAAAAGAAAATGTGTGTGTCAGACTTGGGGGAAAGCTGGTCACTAGAGATAGAAAAAAGTAAAGAAATGATAGCCGTAAGAACTTAATTAAAATATCTGAATTAATATATTGGAAATGGAAGTAGCAAGAAGTTGAATTATGTAAGTTTAGCTCTATGTGACTAGGTAACTGGGTGGTGGTGCACGATGTAAGTGTCCACGTAAGGAAAAGGATGAGAGCAGCTGAAGTAAGGAATAATTATCTAAAGGTAGAAATATTCAATTAAACATGCAAAAAAGAGAGAGGAAGAAGAAGGGAAACAGAATGCACATTTATTAAGCGCCAAACCCATGGTAGACCCTGGCCTGTGCACTTCAGAAAAGTTATTCAATCCTCATAACAACCCTCAACATTTATTCTATTTTTCCTTTCTTTTAAGATAATTATGCTAAAGCTCATAAAATGAGCTTTGAAGATAAGATGATTATTATAATAGGGAATACAGAGTCATGATCAGTTAGGACTGACAGCTGAAATGAAGGAACAATTATTTAGATAAACACCCATGTTTTACATAAACTCACTGCCTTATACTTCTGGGGAAACCATGTTTTGGGGGGCTTTAGTTGTAAAAACTCACATCTGGTTCCTCCTGCGTGCCAGCTGGCAGGCTGTTACAGATTCAAAAAGGACTTGAGGAGGCTTTCTTTCTTTCCCTTGCTCACAGTCATTATTTTATGTGTTGGATTTGTGTTAAACTTCCAGTGTTGCAACCAGATCTCTTCCTAGCACAGTCTTTGATAAGATTAAGTGCTCAGGGGGTGAAATTTCATTAATGGGAGTAACTTCAAGGGATGGTGGTGTTTTATGCACCTCGATGTCCCCTCGCTCTGGAACTGCACCCAGCATTTATTCCCACAGCTACCTTAGGATTTTCACATTTGGGTTGTTGCAATGTGAAGAATTTTATTCATGTTCATACTGAGGGATGGCTTACATCCTAGCATTTTGTAATTATTTTACTTTACCTCCTGCATCCTGGGGTCATTTGGGCTCCGTCCTCCCAGTCTGCTCAGCAATGTTGCAAACCCCATGTACTTGATGCTATTGACCCTTGAAATCTAAGGAGTTGAGTGATAACTGAATTCCCAGCTGCCTGTAGCTGAGGCCAGATAAGAGGCTGCGCAAATTAGAAGAATCTGGAGAGCAGAGGATGATTTTTTTCCCCTTCTTAATACTGGTCTGTGGAATGACTGGGTCATTCAAAAAAAATGGCACTCTGCTGCAGTTTCTTCCTCTACAATGAAGGTTAATAGATGTGTCTGTTCTTTCTCAGGGTGAGAGATAATGATTCATTAAATAATGATTGTGAAACGCTAATTATGGCAAAGAAATTCTTGATGCAAGTGAAAGATATATCAGGAGGTTGATTCCTTTACAGATTTGAAAAGTGGGCAGAACCATCTAGACATGTGTCCTGTATTTTGTCATATTCTAATCTTTTCAATTCTGGATCTAATGACAGTTATTGTGGAATACTGAATGGAATTGCAGTCCGGCATGCTTGATATAAAGGAAATATTTTACATTTAGAATATCTAATGTTTCTGCAATATTTGGGCAAAACATCCTTTCCTGGGGCACTAAAATGCACACTATGTAAAATGTAGAACTTCTGGGTGACTAGAAGGAAAACCACTAAAATACAGACAAATAACCAACTTGGAGGAGGTATAATATAAACATGATAGATAATGGGTTGGGTTAATGCCTTTAATTTATAAAAAGTGTTTTACAAATCAGTAAGAAAACCCTCAAAATGTTACAGAAAAACCTCCTGAAAATCTAAATTCATCAAAAAAAAAAAAAAAGAAGAAAGAAATAGGAGCCCAACATGATATGAAAAATATACCGCACATAGTAGTAATCAAAGAAATGCAAAGAAAAACAATAATCTGATATATTTTTCCCAGTGTTTCCACTTGGCAGTGTTTAACATGGGTCATAACAAATACTTTTGTGGATGTGTGCAGTACACTACAAACGTTTTCATTAGGTTTCAAAAGCTTTAAAAAGCTAAGACCTTGATCCAGAACTTCATATTTGAAATTTATTCTAAGGAAAAAACAGACAAATTCACATGTAACAGCATATACAGGGTGGGGCAAAAGTAGGTTTACAGTTGTACTACAATAATTATTAATAATGCAAGAATAAACTCCGTTTCATGTACTCAAAACTGTAAACCTACTTTTGTCCCACCCTGTGTATTATAACATTTTTTATTATAGTGTCAGCTTTTGATAGGAATTTACTTAAATAAATTATGATGTACAACTGCAAAAAAGTAGCAGGCAGCCACTCAAAGAGATAGCTAGTAGGTAGGTAAGTAGATAGAGAGGTAGGGGGCATTCATTTTAAACTGTATTATACTCACATACATGCACACACATGTAGACAAACACATAGATACTAATTTGTCTGTAAACAAAACACACTCCATCTTAAACCAAAGGAGGAAAAAAGGCTTTGGCAGTCAATAAATAAATTTAAATAAGCATTAGCATCATGAACAATACAAAGTATACATTAGTGGTTATGATTTTAAGTTGGAATATTCAGAAAATGTTATCTCCTTTTTATCCCCCCTTGATTCAAAGTGATCATAAAAACACATGCCTTCTACAAGAACAGAACCTGTGATAAGATGACCTATACTTTAATCAAAGTGTGATCTTACCAAATGGATGCGGGAAGATGTCAATGACTATTCACGACATGTATTTTTTATCTGCAGTGCTGACCTACGCCAAACTGCAGAGTGGTTATCCTTGGCCTCCCAGTTACAAACCTTTATTCTATTCTCACTTCAGTTATATTTTGTAACTTTGAAAATCTGCTCTCAAGAAAAGCTCTAAAACCCATTAGCTGGGTAATATAAAATGTAATTTGACCCAAGAATATTTGTACTTCAAGCTCAGAATTATCTACAGCAACATTTTCAGATTTAGGGAGCCTGGGGAGAGGTATTAGGAAATCTCTCCCTCTGCCAAAATACACTTGGGTTAGTGGTTTCCTCTTCTATCTCTGCTCCCCGCAGGGGCCCTGGTGTGCACTGATATATATATAAAATATATCTAGGGAAGTGGCCAGATCACTTATAGGCCTTGAGCAGAGTCCGTTTCAAATATCCTATCACTCTGGGGACAACAGGAGAGAGTTCAGCTTGCCTTCCAATTCTAGAGTGAAAAACTTGTGAGAGTGGGTTGTTTTTTAAGACTGAATTCACCTATCTTTCCAACATTCATATTTGCTAGTGACTTCAGGGATTTTAGATGTGGCTAAAATGCCCTATAGTTTATTCTCTTGGTTCAAGTTCTGGGTAGGACAATAATGCCAGCTAATTCTTTGTGTATTTTAATTCATAAATCCTCAGAACAACCCTATGAGGCGGGGAGCATTACTTTCATCCTCATTTTACAGATGAAATAACTAAGGGAGAGGAAAATATTCTTACAGTTTTGTGGCTTTCTTAATGCAAGCAGTTTAACCCCAGGGTCTGTACTCTGAAACAAACTTTATACTATCACGTATTATGGTAAAACTAATAAAATATACTATCTGCCCTGAGACGTACAGCTGCTATGATTACCAGCATCTTGGATTCCATGGTTTTATTTTCTTTTCCATGTGTATCCCTTTTGAATTGATCTTTACTAGAAAATTTAATAATGAATAAAGAAATTAAATATTCAGAAGGCATAAAGAGAAATTTCCCCTGGCCACCCTTGCACCCCATCCCACTCCTCTGATGTAAGCATTAATAAAAGCCTGACATTAGGCTTGCAAATCATTCTTGAAGTTCATATGCACATTGATTCATTCATTGAAAAATATTTTGGATTGTCTAAATGTACATAATTGTGTTTTTGTTGTTAAAAAGATGGGATCACAGTATACGTATTACTTTACTAATAATTTTCAATAAAATAAACACATGTGTGTATATGTATGTGTATGTGTGTATGTGTATATGTATATGTATATGTATATGTATGTGTATGTGTATGTGTATGTGTATGTGTATGTATGTGTATGTGTATGTGTATGTATAATGGATATTTCCACTACCAGGGAATTTGTCCTACCATTTGTGCATTTGTTATATCACAAGCTAATGATCTCCTCCTCTTCAAATCCACTTTCTTCGTGTTTAGTTAGACTCATTAATTATATTTTCTGTAATCTTTTTCATTTTAAATTTTGAACTTATTATGTGTTGATTATGTATTCACTAACATTCACTAAGCCATTTCCATATGCTGGGCACTGTTTTAGGTGCTTAAAGTTGAGAAAGGTATAGAAGTGTACTTATAGTGTCATTATTGTCAGATAATATTTCCACTTGACCTTTCAGAATATTAATTTTGATTTTAGCAGTGGCAGTCTATATTTTAGTTTGTTTATTTAATCTGCTCATGTAAAAGTCACTTTTTATTTAATTCTGGCAAGCTTTTTGCACTGCACTTTTATGACACTGGGGATTTTTATTATAGTTTTTCTTCAAAATATTTGTTTTTTCCATGTTTTAATTCCATAGAAGCCACTGATATTTTATTTTCAGCTGTATCTTTCTCCTTCAGGATATACTGATCCTCCTCAAATTATCTAATTTGTACTATTTTTTAAATTACACTTGTGTTATTTCATTGGCTGTGCAAGGCAGGCATATGGGACCACTTGGGTCATGGCAAACTAGTACTATGTATGAGTGGCAGTATTTGTGAGAGTTAAAACAGAAGTCATTGCACATATTATGAGGAAACAACAACAACAACAAAACTAGACGGTAACTATTGCCCAGTGGTTGAGATGTAGAGAGAAGCTCACCAGCTTTCCTAGGGCTTCGGTGTAGGACCTACGGCCTTCTCCTCTGACACCATTTCCCTGACTCTGGCCTAATGCCCAGATGATGAATTTCTTCACTTGCACTCTTTTCTGGAGATCTTGGTGGAAATTATGGCCATGAGGGATACTCTAGGTTCTGTGAGTTGTTTTTTAACCAGAGAGAAAGGATAAAACAATAGTATTTAGGGACATAAATTCCCTATCTTCTCATAATTCTGTTGCATCCTTCTTTATCCCCCCTCCCCCATCCTGTCTTTCTTCTCTGTACAAAAGAAACATTAAGGCAAGTGATCTGAGCTAACAAAATGAACAGATGTATTTTAATCACAGTGGTATGAAATATATGATTTGATTGGTATTAATACTTTTCATCTAATATATCCACTGATTATGGTTTAGTATTTCCCCTCATATTATATATGCCTTATACTTTAAAATGTAATTAAAAAGCACCAGACAAAGTCAAGGTGACTTGCTGGTACCCAGGAGCCACATAATTTGTGAAAGCATATCTTGGCATATTTGTGAGAGCAACATTGTGTGTGCACAGTTTAGGGGAGTTGCCAACCGCTACTTCCATGGAGTCTTTTCACATTAGCAGAGATCACAGCTGTCAGAAATGCAGAGGCTTTTTAGATTTTCTTTATTTTTTGAGGTCTGCACACAAGTTAGATAATACAAGGGGCAGATATTAAAGAACCAGGTTGGGTTATAGAAACTGGAAGCAAAATGCCATTTCATGATGAATGAGAAAATTTGCCTGAAATTTCCTTCCTTTAGGGGTTTGTTCCATTAAGAACAGAACACAACTAAATGGTGTTTTTCGCTCAAAGGAATATTTTCATACCCTGTCGACAGCATCATTCTCCCTGCTTGTGTTTCTGTATTTTCAGTAACTGCTGTATTTTACATTACCTAAACATTAAAACAAATATCCTGAAATTTGTTCTAAACTTCAGAGACCAAAAGTCCTTATTTTCTGTTTTTTATTTCCCTCTCTTCTGAGCTGCAGTCTATATGCCCTTTATTCATAGTCGCAACTCCTACTATACATAGAATAAGAATTTTGCAATTCTATAATTTAATTCATTACACCAATTTGTATAAACCTAATTTTATATATGCGTATGAAATATATCCTACATCTTAGTATGAGTTTCTTCTATCTTCAAATACTAGTCTATAAATTAATTTATGGCTTTAAGGACAAGAAAAAAAACACTAGGCCTTTTAAAAATTATATACGTAAACTAAGCAGTGTAATGTAGGCAGTGAAATCTAATGCCAATGACTGTTCATACTTCGTTTCCAACATGAGTGCCTATCCAAATCAATAAAGGGGGTTGGAGAAATGTACCCAATGCTTGATTCCTTCACTTTGTGTGCACCTGGAGGGACTTGTTTTACACATAAACATTTATGTAATATTTGTAATCAGGGGTAACTAACTACAGGCTTGTCATGTAGTGCTTCGCAACCTCCATTCCCTATATTTTATATTGCAAACAATTAGTTATAACTGCCGGTTTTTAAAATTTACTATTAAATAAAATTAACGCATTATTATAAATTATTATTACTTAATGTTTAATTTATATTTTGTTTTATATATTTATATTTTATATTTGTTTGAAAATGTGAATGTATGCAAAAATCAGCCATTTCACCCTCAGAGAATCTAATGAGTTACACATTCATATACACACACACATATCACAGCAAAATAAACTCAAAATATTAAAAATAATATTGAAATCTAAATCTTGCTCTGCTCCCTGTTATTTAACTTCACCTCTTTCCACTGAGCTTTTTGGTTCATCTACCAAATGGAAAATTACTTACTTCCTATGCATACTGTAAAAAAACAGGAACTATTTCACTCCCCATAAAATCCATTTGCAACAAATGTTTGTCACACCCTCTTGAGAGGCTACCTGTCTTTAAACACAGTAATTAAGTTGGGGCAGATGGGAATGATTGGACTGGCCTAAAGCTGCAAATGAACCACAAAGCTTTTCTAACATTTTAACTTTTGATTTAAAAACTGTGTTCTATCAGTTCTATTGGTTTTCCTTCCTTTTTTCAAAACCATATAATCATTTGAGTTTATGGCTGCAACTGTGATGTAGGAATGCCTTAAATGAAAATGTGAAATGTAGAAACAAATCTCTTCTTATTCAGTGCTACACAACAATAACAACAAAAATAACACTGCCCTGGCTGGTGGCTCAGTTGGCTAGAGCATTACCCTGTGCATCCACAGGTCTCGGGTTCAATTTCTGGTCAGAGCACACGCCTAGGTTTTGAGCTCGATCCCCAGTCAGGGTGCCTATGGGATGCAACTGGTTGGTGTGTCTCTCTCACATCGATATTTCTCTCTCTGTCTTTCTCTTTCTTCCCCTCCCTGCCTCCCTCCCCCCTCTCTAAAAAACTCCATGGAAAAAATATCCTCTGGTAAGGATTAACAACAAAGAAACAAACAAACCCCCACTCAATTCTTACTTAAAACTTACCTTTTAAAGATATTATTTCTTCTACTTGTTAAATATGTTTAAATTGGAGCCATCTGTTGTGATTTATTATGATCTATCACTCCTTTAAGTTAATTTCATCTAAAAAGGCCTAGTATGAATTCATTCGCTGTCTCCTACCCCCAAACCTACATGAAGAGATGCAAGCCATGGGTGACTGGCAGGCAAAGTGACAAAAGGAAAGGTCTCTTTTACAGTAAGTGGTATCTAAGAGACAGAAGCCTCTCACTTGAATAGTGAAATGGAATTCCAAGTGCCCCAGCTTGGAGCACTTTCACTGCAGGATGATCAGTCCCTTCCATTAAGAAGAACTGTTTATCTCAGGAGGCTAGTTTAAAGATAGTCTAGGCATTAGGCGACAGATGGGGTAGGAAAATATCAGAATCCTTCTAGAAATACTGAAGAAATTCTCTACACTCAGTCTAATGTATTGGCCCTCTCAGAGAGCACCGGGGATATTTTGTTTCATGCATAAAGTGTGCCCCTTTCAGCTGAATTCTTCAATCACCACCGTGCTAACCCCCATACAATGGTACGTGGAGGCTGCCCACTGTTGCACTCTTAATTTGGTCTTTTTAGGAAGCAGGCTTGCTTTACTATGTCTCCTTTTCCAAAATGCCCTTCAGAAATGGCCTTTAGTTGAATAGTTGAGCTGTGTTTAGAAGGAATAGGAGAAAAGTGTTAATTTTCATTATGTTACTAAGCTTTTATCTTTCTAAAAAGAACGCAAGGAAATATATTACATAGCACATTCTTGTTTTCTGAGACAAACCTCCCCAAAACTGGTTTAGTTTGCTCTTTTACACATTGTAAAAAATAAATAACTTCTACTTTGCACCCCCCCCTTCCGCCACCACCAATGATACCATGAAGTCCTACTCTCCAGGATCTCATAATGTGACCTTATTTGGAAGTAGAGTTGTTGCAAATATAATTAGTTAAGACCATTTTAAGGTCTTAATTCAGTATGACTCCTGTTCTTATAAGAGGAGAAGTGACACAGACACAGACATGAAGAGAAAATGTGGCCCTGTGATGATGATTAGAATAATTCACCTACAAACCAAGAAGTACGAAGGTGGCAAGCAAAAATCAGAAGCTAGCAGAGGAAATGAAGGATCGTTTCCTACAGGTTTCAGAGAAAGTATGGCCCTGCTAGCACTTTGATTTTTACCTTCAATACTGCAAAACTGAGAGCTAATAAATTTATTTTGTTTTAATCCACCCGCTTTGTGGTATTGTTATTGAAACTGGACACAAGAGTTCCGAGGCTGCCTGTCACTACTTGAGCCAAATTAAGCAGAGACAGGGTTGAATCATATGTGAGCGTTTATTCCATTATTGCCTGAAAATAATGGGAGAGCAGTCGGTCACCCTGGAAATTCTGCTCTTACTCCCCTTGCCAGTTAGTTGGTTATATACCAGTGAGGGAGAAGATAAGTGCATGCAGCTTCGAGCTACAAGTGTAACAGAAAAAGGGGAGAGGAGGGTCTGCAGTCTGGCCTTCAGGAAGGAGCTCAAAGTCCGATAACCAGGTGGCTAATCTGTGATGTTACAAAGAGCTCAGCCCATTCCTGGGACCACAGAGTAGTCAGTATTCCTGGGGCAAACTCCTGGAGGAGGTCAGGGGCCAGGCACAGCAACCAAATCAAAGTGCGTCCTGTCCTTGGTCTGTTCTCAAAATGTATTTCTTTTCTGAGTAATGGACCCCCCAAAGCATCTTGTCTTTTTACAGCCTTGTTTCAGCCTCCAGTTTCCCAGGGTCTGTAAGAAAACCCCTTATCTATAGTCAGTAAGGTGAATGATTATTAAACATCTGTGGCTCTATTCTTATTACGTGCCTTTCCCCACTATCATTCCCCCTGTTAGTGTTATCATCTCATATCTATGAGATTAATTTTATATGGAAGGTATTTTGTTGTTGAACTGTATTATTCCTGGCCCATTTTATTTTCCCCTTATGGATTTTGGCTCTGAACCCTTTCATGGAAAAAGGGTGTTGGATCTCTTCTATAACTGCTTCTTGCTGATGGGGGTGGGGTCCTGAAGTTCTCCCTGTCTGACAAGAGAAGGAGACAAGTTAACTGCATTGGAGTTCATTATTTACAATTGGATATTGTGGTTTCCCTTGAAACACATTTTTTTCTCCCTAAGATTACCTTCATTTTCATTAAAGAGCCAAATCAAGACTAATTTATTTACTGTATTAAACTGAATTGCAGTTCAGCCTGATTATTTGCATAAACACAACAGGAATAGCAATGGATCATATAGGCTTTTTAAACCTGCTTTGCTGGAATCTCATAGACAGTGTCCTCTCAGTGCAAAGAAACCAAGCCACACAGTTTCCATCAGGCTCTGCTTGCAACACCTGTAGGCTTGGGTGAATTCCTAAAGTTTTTGAGGTCCCCAAAGGTGTCTTGAGGTTCCTCCTTGCTATCTTTCAGGAAAGCAAACTTCATTTCTTACCAGGAAAGACTGCCATGAACCACATGACCAAGTAAGGTACCGGGATATTTCTCCAAAAGGTTTATAGGCTTCAAAGTCAGTCTTCATTCCTTAAAGCTTTCTGCTGACATCCAGAGTCCTGGCATGTGTCTCTCAGACATGACATTCCAGTCAAAGTCTTGGTTAATAAAACAACACTTGGAAACTGGCTTTAACGTTCTGCTATAAAGCAATCAGATTCTTATTGGGTTTATGCAAACAAATATAGTGCCATGAGAATAATAATACTTACTCACTTAAGAGTTTCCAAATTCTGGAGGGCTCAGGGAGAGAGAAAACTATAAATGCCTCCATATTGCTTATGAAACTATAATTTATCAAATTGCTTTAAGAAAAGAAACAAGTTTCCATATGTCTGGAAAACAAAAAGATTAAAAATTAGCAATACTTTCAACAAAAAAATTACAAAAACTATCATTATTTTCAGTTTATGCAGTTGTATAATCAAATTTTGTTTCCCCTGATTTTTCTTGCCAGTACTTCTATAAATTCAGATGTTTCGCAGAGTTCTAGAAATCCTCATCCAGTTCAAGGGAAGGATCTGAAAATTCATTCTCAGAGATACGCATTTTAAAATAAGTCAGAGTCCTTTCCATGGATCTTTCGGAAGACGTAACATTTTTGCAAATGCAAATGCATTATAACAAAACAGTGGCTCTTGCTTGATGAAAAAAAGAAACTTCAAATGTCATGGTTATTGGTTTGATCATTATGCAATTGACATAGAATCCTGTCTTTTTTGCAAAACACATTCCAGAGTAACAATCAGAGATATAAATAAGAGTATATCAGAATTTATAGACTCCTGGAGATTTCTATATAATTTCCAGAACATCCATTTAAAAATTATGTATATATAAATAGAATATAGTTATTATTTTTTTACTTGATAGAGCTTCCCATGTATCTTAAGTTTAACATTTTCCTTCATAAGGAGAGAAAGCAAATCCTTGAGGCATTCCAGGGCCTATGCAAATGACCTAAAGCCAATTCTAGGTCAATAAAGAGTTTCTTAAAATTCAAACCCTTATAATTGACAACATATTAAACTAAAAGATTATATATTATTATTATTTTATTATTATTATGAAACAGTATTAACTTGTTTATTCATTCAAAGTGACAATCAAAGATATTAAACACAAACATCAGCTAGTAAAACTTCAATTCTTATGATTAATAAGATAGGCTTTTAAGTAATCAAATACCTGATTAACATAATATAACCATTTCAATAATATATATACAGAGAGAGAGAGAAGAGCTTTACTTCCCAGGCAAATACAGGAAATACTTTTTTCCCTTTTAACAGATTGGAAAAAGACCAAACAAATTCTTTATTAGTTTACTTTGGATTCATTTATCTAATTAAATTTATTATTCAGCTTACCTATAGGTTTCTTTTTGCTTCTTCCCTCTCTCTCTATATATATATTTTTAAATTTGCATAGACCCTCTGCAATTTTACTCGTCCCTTTCAGGTTTTTATTCCTTCTTAACTCACTCAGAAATAACCAACTTTAGAACCACCTATTTTCAATTTTATATTATCAAAACCATACAATTTCTTTCCAACTTAGTTAGAATTCTTAACTCTTAGAAACCTTGATCTTCCTGGTGACAGGTACGTAATTAATATTCCTCAGATTGATAAATACATTTTATAGCTTCAGAAACAGGTCCTTTTATTGGCAAACAAACTCATATTTTCAAGAGACATTTTTCAAATAAAATATGATATATTCATTAACAGAGCTAAATCTATTCTCCAGCTTCTCTGTGATAAGAAGTCAAAAGTAGACAGACTCAGACCAATTAATATTTTAGTATCTTGTTATTTCAAAGTACCTAGATATTTAATAATTTTTGTTATTTAACTCAGCAAGATTCCAAAGTTCTAAGTTATCTAAGTTACCAAAGACTTTGGAACACTATGTTTAGATATATATATATATAATTATATTATACAACTTTATCAAAACCCTTTATTTTAGTTATATCTATTCATTATGTCTTAACAACTCTATGAGATTTTAAAGTCAAAAATTACCCAAGGCATTTTCCTGGCAAACTTTGTAACAGGAATAACATGACCTTGACAATTTTAGGAGACTGGAGAAAAGGTCAGGGGAGAAGGGAGATAACAGGCCTCTCGGCTTTTTCACTGGACTTCACCAACTCCCAGTCCTCCAGCAGCTTTAGTGTAAAAGTACCATTTTATTTTTTCTTTACAAAGGGGAGTGCCCCTCCGCTGCTGCTTCTGCAACATGTTCAAGGCCACTTCTGAAGTTCCAGCCCTTCTAGAAGAAAGACTTGGGGGATTTATAAGATTTATTTCCCATATTTTTCTTTTTGAGTAGAATCTTTTTGATGTAACAACATGAAATTTTGCATATAAGAAGAGATCTTATTCCATTTCAAAACAAACAAAAACAACCTCGAAAGTAAAATAAATGAGTACTCTGAAAAGGAGGGACTGGGGCATTAGGCTTAGAATCTTCTCTCACACCAACCTGCATAGCAAATGACCTTCACAAGGCCTGAGTGGCACACAGCCCAAACAGTAGAGACAGGAGAGGGTCATTGCTGATTCATAAAACAGCAATGAGCAAACCAAGTCCACAGAAGGTAAGAAAGCAAGCAAAGAACATCTGTAACCAAAATTATATTAAAGACAGTCAAGAACTCTCACTAGCTAAGCATTTCGGGCAGCCAGTGCCTTGAGAGGGAGAGCAGGAAGGGTCCCCGAGATAAAACCTCTCGGCAGCTGCTGGGAAGTTCCTGCGATCCCTGCCATGGGTTCAGCCCACCACAAGCAGCTGGGGCCCCCAGACAAGTGGGGTATGCCTTCATCTTTAAACAAGTTAAACCAAACAACAAAGAGACACAAAACAACAATAAGCAGACATCCTTATGTACAATATTCACAGGTGTGCACAACCAACCTGCGGACAAGAGCTTCACACCATGCTCCTTGTCTGTCCAGCCTCAGAAACTTCAGAATGCCCTACCCCAAAAAAATAAAATAAAATAAAAAAATCCCACCAAAGCAGAGCAATGTCTCTCATCCCAGAGCTGATCAGACCAAGGGCTCAGAGACCAGGCCATCTTGCCCTCTCTACCTGACCAGGTGAGCCAAATGCATTCCCAGACAGGAGGCAGAAAATGCTCCCCAGTAATGCTTCCCGTGCCTTACAAAGAAGCCCAGAAGAGAGGTGGTCAATGCTTCTCGTGCCATACAAAACACTCGATTCAACTCAGTGGAAGGAAGCAGATGGCTAGAGCTGAGAGGGGACGCCACAGAAAAATTCCTGGCAGCACTGCAAGTAATAAAAGTCCTGATTTCAGCCCCAGGGAGCCCCAGTCTGGGCAGTCAGTGGGACCTCTGGCACTTACCCAAAAAGAAATCCTGCTGGGGGGTCCCAGAAGAGTCACCATTTTGAAACCAGATACAAGGGGTCCAAGGCCACCTGTCACTTACTTGAGCCAAATTAAGTAGAGACAGGGTTGAATCACATGTGAGCGTTTATTCCATTATTGCCTGAAAATAATGGGAGAGCAGTCGGTCACCCTGGAAATTCTGCTCTTACTCCCCTTGCCAGTTGGGCGATTATATACCAGGGAGGGAGAAGATAACTGTGTGCAGCTGCAGCTACAAGTGTAACAGAGAAAGGGGAGGGGGGGCCTGCATTCTGGCCTTCAGGAGCTCAAAGTTCAATAACCAGGTGGCTAATCTTCTAAGGTGTTACAAAGAACTCAGCCGGTTCCTGGGACCAAAGAGTGGTCATTGTTCCTGAGGCAAACTCCCAGAGGGGGCCAGGGGCCAGGCACAGCAACCAAATCAAAGCGTGTCCTGTCCTTGGTCTGTTCTCAAAATGTATTTCTTTTCTGAGCAATGGACCCCCCAAAGCATCTTATCTTTTTACAACCTTGTTTCAGCCTCCAGTTTCCCAGGGTCTGTAAGAAAACCCCTTATCTATAGTTAGTAAGGTGAATGATTATTAAATATCTGTGGCTCTATTCTTATTACGTGCCTTTCCCCACTATCATTATGGCAGCCCTACAACTTGCATATGCCTTGTGTAAGTACAAATAGTAAAACATGAAGTAAGTGGAATACAGCAATAAATGAAAATTCACCAAGTCATTTTCATGGGATGAAAATGCTTTTAATATTTTCATTCACATAAATGTTTAACTATTATAGACACATTAGAACAGTAAGTAACAGAGGCCTCTCCATATTTTGACAGTTTGTATAAGCTTATTGAATATAACTTTGCACTTCTGAAAGTAAGCTCAATTTGGCCATATTAAGGAAATAATATAAAATTTTTGTAACATTTAAATACATTGATTGAAGTAATAGAGAAGAGATATCTTAGAGACTGAAATGACTTACCTAAATAGAAATGTGTCTCATATGTGAACTTGCCTTTTCCTAAGTTACTCAGTCATTGTACATTTTTATTTCATTTGTGCACATTTTGAAGTATCTTCTTGGGGAAGAACTTACCATGTATCTTCACAGCTATTTCACTAAAATAATTGTAAAAAAAGCACAAAGTGGTATGCATGCATAAGAGTCCTAAGAAAGGGCACATTTGGTGTTCACCAGGGCACCACAGTTTAATGAAATGGCTAAATAAGTGATAAAAGATATAGAACAAATCTAAAGAGAGAAAAAAATCATCAGATATTAAAATTCAGCTTAGTGTATGCTGAGTAGGATTTATGAAACAAAACAATCTCTACTATCTACACACAGACATTATTGTAAAATAATGAATCAAGGCAAAAAAAGAGAGAGTTAGATCTTTTTAGACAGGAAAAGAGGTGGTCTAGATTCTTGGGAATAGATGTCAAAGGTATAGCATTTTAACTTCTGAGACAAAAATGATGAAACTTGAACACTCTATCCCAATAAAACTTTCAATTCTATGTTAGAAAAGTTCAAGATAAATTTAGACATACAAGGTCTTAATTTATTTCCTAATAATGCATTCTATATAACTACTTGTTTGATTTATACAATTACTCCAGCAAAAATATGGGCAAAAGGGGCTACATACTAAACCTGAAAAGCTCAGGACAGGCCTGCGTGGCTGCCTTGCAAACTCAGACATCTAAAGTAACCACAAAGGATGGTCTGAAATTAAAACCATTTAACTAAAAGCAGCCTATGGTGGATAGTCGTGCTCTAAGGTAGTATTTTACCTTCACAGGTTAAATTTTCACCTTAACTAAACCTGTAGGTTGTCTTTTGCATCTGAGATAACACCTGATTAACATACCTTTGCAAAATAATTTCTCGTTTTTTACCAGACCCTCAATGCACCAGGGCAGAGACCAGGAATCTTCTCATTCGGACTGCAGCCCATCAATGACTCTCTCATCATTTATGTTTCTATCTCTCTCTCTCCTTTTCCCTTCCTCTCTCTGAAATCAATAAAGATATATTAAAAAAAAAAAAACAAAACCAAAAAAAAACCAACCCGTTGACTGTTAACTATCCTTCACCCACCTAAGTAAAAGATGTCTGTGTCTATCATTTTACTTTTTATCAATTCCAGAGGTTTCCACGCTTTGCTTTCTCCCACCCCCCTAATGTATCACCAGTGGATTTCATGTAACCCACTTATGTTTCCTCCTTGGACTGTAACCTATAAATCAAGGTGCAAAACTGCCATTCTCTGGAGCATTAGCTCAGTCCTTTGAGGTTTTGGCTTCCCGGCAGTTGTGGATAGTTTGGCTCAAATAAATTCACAAAAATTATTCACAGGTTGGAATGTTTCTTATATTAACAAAAGAAATAAACAAAATCACAAGAAACAGAATGGTAAACATTTCAGGAAAGAGAAGAACGAACCTAATGTATAATAATTGGAAACCATAGGGTGAAGCTTACATTTGACCTAAAAAGCAATCTATCAAAATGAGAGCAGCATCAGTAGACTTCTAAAGCAAGTAAATTTATACACACACACACACAAAAAGGAATTTCAGTCATAAAATATTTGGTTAAAGACTTAGAAACCTTTGATGATATAACT
Organism: Miniopterus natalensis; assembly: GCF_054644295.1. Taxonomy (NCBI): domain Eukaryota; kingdom Metazoa; phylum Chordata; class Mammalia; order Chiroptera; family Miniopteridae; genus Miniopterus; species Miniopterus natalensis. The sequence continues at coordinate 19,431,678 of NC_142090.1, read as the reverse complement.
TTAAAAACACTTAAAAGTATTTATCACAAATCCCAAGAAAATATAAACAGAAACTAAAAAAATCACTATTCAAAAATTTGGCACGATCTTGAAAATTTTATAGATTATAACAATAAAGTCAACTTGATTTTAATGTTTGAACCAATCTCTCTTAAACATCACAAATTTAGGATCATTGTGATTGATATTGATATTATTCAACATATTATTTTATATTTTGCAGTGAATAGTAGTTAAATGCTCATAATAATTTATCATTTTAAAAGTCATCTGAGAATTGCCAAGGCAATAAGAATATTATGGGCCAAGATCCAATTAAGAAAATATAATCTAATCTCTGTCACAACCCCAATATTTTAAGCTGCTTTTCCTATAAAACTATTTGTCAATTGACAAGGAATATATGATGCATGGCCTAGAAGCTGAGAAGGAAGTTAGAGAGAGCAGAAATTACGAAGCCCTTTGAAGTCTCCTGGGGCTGGATAGAAACCAATTTAGAGTTTTCAGATGGCAAGGTAGCCATGAGGAGCCATCAGGGTCCCCAAGATAAATGAAGCATAGGGAAGCAAGCCTCCTACACCACGCTTCTTCTTCCTTGAGTCATTTGAACATACATAAATCTTTAGGGGGAAAGATAAAAAGGCATGCAGAAAGCTTCAGCTGAGCACAGCTTTTGGTAGTTTCATGTTTCCACAGAGAAGAATATTTGAGTTCAGGACTCTCCAGTAATGTAGAGCTCTTGTCAATATTCCAGACCTCATCCAGTACAACTGGATGCACACAGCCTAGGATTAAGAGCAAGTAAGAAAAACGCCTGAAAACACCACTTTGATTCCATTTCTGATTGAATTCAAGGCAATCTGTATCAAAATTTACTGATAGACATAAATTATTGAAATTATTTCCAGACCCAGATAAGATTGAGATTTCAATTTTTCAAACAATATTTGAAAGTTAATGAAAAACCATGCATGCAAAGAAATAGAATCAACAAAAAAATTAGAGAAATCTACAGGTTATCCACATATAGCTTATAAAAATATACATTAAAAAATACCCTTTAATTATTATATTTACCAAAACAGATGGTTCCAGAGAACTAGAATTTCAGAGAATTGGAATTCTATAAAAGTAGCTTAATGCCAAGTACAGAATTTAACAATAAACTAGCTGTAATTAAGAGCACAGAAACTGAGTCTAACACTAGAAAGGACAGAGCTAAAGTGAACAATAATAATCATGCTTCAGAAAAGCCACATTTGCTAGGATACTGCCACTGAGCAAAGCAAAGGTGAACAAGAAATTGGGTTAGTAGAAAACACCTAATTTGAGGCACAGAGATCCAAGCAAGTGAAATATACAGAAAGTAGAACAGACTTAGGTGATAGTTGAAAGTATTTAATCTAAGTATAATTAGAGTTCTAAAAGGTATACAGAATGGTACTTCCAGCCAGATTCAGGAAAAACAAAGGAAAACTACCTCAGTGCTTTATAGTTAGGGTGACTGTATGTCACAGTTTATCATCTTTTGTGATGCCTGTGTGTTTATGTCATGTTTAGTGCTACTCTCTTTTCCTTTTAATAGTTTCCCAGTTGGAAAAATGAATAATAGTCTAATGAAAACATTATCTTATTATGATTAAGGACAATACAGCTTAATGTTGACTTCTCAAAAGAAACAAAGAGAGCCAAAAAAAAGATGGAATAGCATCTTTGAAAGTCTGAAAGAAAATAGCTGCTAATCTTAAAATATAAAGCTAGTAAACATATGTTTCAAAACAAGGACAAAGTAAAGATGTTTTCAGACGGTCAGAATGGGAGAGGAGATGCAAAAGTGGCTTTTGCACAGAAATAGACATCAATTAATGAAAGAGAATAGAAACCCAGAAAATTATTACAAATGCATGGTCTTAGTTCTTGACAAAGGTGATACTGTAATGAGGAAGAAAAAATGATACTGGATGTATCCAGTATTCATCTGAAATTTAAAAAAAAATATTTTGAAGCATAAAATTTAAAAATTCTAAATTATAGAAACTTTAAATATCTAAAAAACATTTTAAAAACTCTAGAAGATAAACTCAGGAGAACAACTTCCTCACCAGTGATAGGCCAAAGATATCTTAAGGAGGACATGAATCTCATTAACCATAAAAGAAACATATGATAAAAAGGGCTACAGTAAATAGTTCTGTTCATTTAAATGCAGTGTAAAAACTTTTAATGGCAAATGAAATATGGACAAAGTGTGCAATATATGCAGATAACAAATGGTACATATTTTCAATATATTAAGAACACTTATAAATCAATAAGAAAAAGACAAGAGAAACAAACAATAAAAACATGGTCAAAGCTGATGGATTAGGGTGCCGTACATAAAAGGAAGTGCAATTGATCAAAACAAGTTGGAAAATATGTTCAGTCTCATACTTAACAGAAAAATAAAAATTAAAGCTCTATCACTATAGACAAAGTAGAAAGACTAGAACAAAGGAAAGACACATGGCTAGAATAAAGAGTGGCCTTACCTAGTGCTGGCAAGATGTGATGCAAACAGGGCCCTCGTGTGCTTTTTTGCTGCTCATGTTTGGAAAACAGGTTGGCAGTATCTACTAAAGCTGACCTTACGCAGACCTGGTGACTTGTGTAGAACTAGTTAATAGAGACAGATGTTCTTTGCAATTTGGAAGCAGCGAGTGATCAGAGGAAGGATGGGAGTGGATTCTGGGAGCTAATGATGTTCTAAGTCCTGATCGGGGAGTGGTTACGTAGGTCTGCTCCTTCTGAGAAATTTCATGAAGATGTGCAATTATGCTTTGTACTTTTCTAGCATTATGTCATACCTCTAAAAAGCTTACTTACAAAAGCCAAACAAATTAGAAAATATATTTTCAGTGTATGTTGAGAAAAAAGTGATTAACATCTGCGTTAGTGTTCTAGTGCTGCCATAAAGATGGACCACAATTCTGGAGGCTGAAAGTCCAAAATCAAGGTGTTTTCAGGGTTGCTTTCCTCTGAGGCTTCTCTACTTGGCATGTAGATGGTCGTCTCCTCCCTGTGCCTTCCCATGGTTTTACCTCTCTTCATGTCTGTGTCTTAATCTCCTCTTCTAGAAGAACACAGGTCATTTGAATCAAGGCCAACTCACTCTAATGACCTCGTTTTAACTTAATCACCTCTTTAAAGAATCTGTCTCCAAAAGCAGTCACATTCTGAGGGCCTGGGAGTTAGGATTTCAACATATAAACTGGGTGAAAGGGTGCACAATGAGGTCCATGGCAAAATCATTAATGAAGATTCTAACACCACCATAGAAAGCTATTAAGCAATATAAACATAGGCAACTGGAAGATATGTGCCTTTTATAAAATAAACACTACAACTCACTGCCCTAGCTGGTTTGGTTCAGTGGTTAAAGCATCAGCCTGGCTCGATCCTGGCCAAAGGCACCAACCTTGATTGCAGGCTCGATCCCCGACCGGGGCAGGTGTGAGAGGCAACCGATGGATGTGTCTCTCTTACATCTCTCACTCTCTCTCCCTCTCTCCCTCTTTCCCTCTCCTGTCCACTCTCTGTAAAGCAATGGAAAAATATCCTCAGGTAAGGATTAAAAAAAAAACTCCACTGGCTGATAACGCAATGATAATTTTGTTATAACTTTAAAAGAAAGCATAATTTAAGTAATGAAATTATATTATTCCCTTCTTTTTGGGTTAAAACGAGAATGAGAGAGAGAGAGAGACAGAGAGAGAGAGACCGAGAGAGAGAGACAGAGACACACAGAGGGAAGGAGGGAGAAAAAAGAGAAGAAAAAGAAGAGCGAGAATATGAATTAATGAGAGTGCAGTGAATAAGACCACTTTAATAGTGCTTTGACCATGTAAAATGGTACATTTATTTGAGTGCAAATTTATGATAATGGTGTGTTCGTGTGTATCCTCACACATATGTAGTTTTTGTAGCTATAAATATATGTATCTAGATTTAAAAATAGAAATATGAAGACATTATAAAGTATATATTTGTACATGATGTGTGTGTATACACACATACAGGTATGCAATAATGTACAGAATTATATATGGATCTTAATATATATATGTTCATTGCTAGACAATTTATAGTTTTTTTAAAGTGACATCTGAATGTCTTCTATTTCTCTTTGTATTTTTACTTCAGAATTTTCAATAATAAAAATATATATTATTCTTATAATAAAGTGCAAATAATTCAAAAACATTTACAGTATTTCCTTTCATTTCTTTTGAAATCTTTGAAATACAACTGATGGTTTTCAATCGTGACAGGGATTTTGTAAAAGAATTTACATGCTGATTGAAGAGAAATGCCATTGATTTCTTGAGGGGAAAACACTAAGGGAGTCTATGAGAACTTTAAAATTTACTTGAGTATATTGCTGGTCTTGATAGCTGGAGGTCTATATCTTAATAGAAGTACCACCACACAGCTGTGGAGCAAATGAGAAGCAGGCCACCTGGGAAGCTACGGAAAGCCCCAAGGAATAAAGCTCTCAGATGTGATAGTTGGGCCTTCGGAGCACTGCAAGACTCATAAATCAACCTCACCAGAGCACCATAGAAGATGTGAAAAATACTGTACCTGTAATCACTCCTTGGTGGAAAGTAATGATCAGAATGAAAAGAAATTAATTTCTAAGGAAGACCAACAGAAGATAGGTAGACATATATATGATATATACAGACATTATATACAAGATACAGAGATTTAAAAAAATTTTTAGCCCCATGCCTTAGCAGTTGAGCATCAACCTATGATCCAGGAGATCGAAGTTCAGCTCATGGTCAGGGCACATGCCCAGATTGCTGGCTTGATCCCCAGTGGGAGGCGTGCAAGAGACAGCTAATCAATGACTCACCATTGATGTTTCTCTCTCTCTCTCCCTCTGCCTTCCTCTCTCTGAAATCAATAAAGATATATTTTTTAAAAATTATTTTTACCAGGACAGTACAGATATATGTAGTGTAAAACCTGCCTTTTACCACAAAAACCCACAAATTAACCAGTATGGATAATTTAGTGAATATATTTCTAGTCTCCATATTTGTATAACAACAAAATAACAAAAAGCAATCATAATAATAACTAATATTTTAGTACTTCCTATGTGTCATGTAAAAGTATTTTACATATATTACTTTCTGTGATCTTTCTAAAAACTCCATGTGATAAATACAATTTTCTCAATTTTATAGACAAATGAATTAAACCACAGAGAAGTTAAATAAGTTTACCTATATTACACAGCAACGAACTGGCTGAACAAGGATTTGAACTTTAGTATCTGACACCCGGTGGCTTATCCTTAAACATTAGGACAGGTGGTTGGCTTATTTACTCAATAAACCAATGCTGAACAATACCATGTACTCAGCACAGTTTTAGAACCCTGGAATACAACACATAATTTAGGCTTCCCAACATTAACTATGTTTGAGAAGAGAAGAAGGTAGAAATTTTTTAAATATATATATTTTAATTTTTACATTATAGTTGACATATAATATTACATTAGTTTCAGATGTACAACATAGTGATTAGACACATATAGCTTGCAAAGTTATGGCAGAATTGGGGATTTTTATTGGTGTATAGATCTACATTTAAAAATAATAAGAATTATAGTACTGAAAGAAATGGAAAATATATCCAAATATTTGGGATGCAACTAACACAGTACTGAGAGGGACATTTATAAGACTATATACTTACAATACAAAAGATAAAAGGTCTCAAATTAATAGGCTATTGGGTGCTGGGTGAAAAAGGTGAAGGGATTAAGGAAAACAAAACAAAACAGAAAACCACATACAAAACCCCAAAACTTATAGACACAAACAAAATAGTGATTACCAGAGGGAAAGTGAAACTACAAAATGATCCATATTTGAGCATAATTATGTATCACAGAAATTTATACTAAACTCTTAACAATTACTAAACTATTAAGCAAACTGTATTTTATTTTGTCCATGAGGAAAATAATTTGAAGAGAATTTTCATGTCTGAATAATTTTGAATTTTGTCTACCAGTAGATTATCAAAATGTGATATTTTTGTTCCTAAGAGAGCCATCTAGTTGTACCTCAAGCAAATTGTTAAATGTGTGAAACTCCCAATCGAATTGATTTATTATGAAAATTTAATTTATGCAAGTGACATTTAGTAAAATACATACTTTTCCATTTTGTTAGATGGTATATCCTCATCAACAGTATATCATAGAGAACTTACCACAAAGACTAACATGAACCGTTGCTTGTTTGTGAGGACCATGTTATTTTGCTGTTTTATAGTCGTAAATGTCTTGATACTGGCTCTAATAATTTTTCATTGGAAAAATGTATTTCTTACGTAACCTATTAAACACGACGGTCTGTGGTTTCTTTTTAAAAAACTTATCTTTATTGTTGAAAGTATTACAGATGTCCCCACATTTTCCTTTCTTTTTTCTTTGTTTGTGGTTTCTTTAATGTAATTGCTAGCTATATGTGGTTCTGTTTGTTTTGTAAGCACCTAGCACATAACTATATTCAGCTATATTATCAGTAGCAATAAAAATGCACTTAGAGTGCATATGCTAAATACTGTCTCTATTATCTTTTGGTTCAATTGGAAGAGGAATGACCAAAAGCCACTGAAATTTACTTCAGTGTACTCAAAGTACAAAATAATTATTAGAATACCAATGTAAACATATTTATTGCTTAAACCATTAAAAGAGCAATACCTTTGGAATAAATATGTCATAATGGTAAGTAGTATAGTTAATGGAAAACCATCTACTTAATTAATTGTTAACTCTTTTTTTTTTTTTTTAAATACATCTTTATTGATTTCAGAGAGAGGAAAGGAGAGGGGGAGAGAGAGAGAAACATCAATGATGAGAGTCATTGATCAGCTGTCTCCTGCATGTGCCCTGACTGGGAATCGAAACCAATCTCCCACATCCTACGTCGATGCTCAACCACTGAGCCACGCCTGGCCAGGCAATTGTTAACTCTTTCTAAATATTTACTATCAAATCTATGCAGATTATTTCCTTCTCCAGTTAAAGTGGACCCTTGAGTCCTAGTAGAATGAAATAAAAGGACTGGGAGCAGGTACTTCAGCTTACAGAATCATAGAACACTTAATTATACCCAGGTTTTTTCTCAAAGCTATAGGAATCAAGTTTTTACCAAGTCAAAGAAGGCTCATAGTCCATAAATTTGAAGTACCAATAACATCCCAAGTAGTCTTCCAGCATTCCCACCTGGCCCTCCCAAAAAAGCCTTTAAACACCAGCACCTATTTGACAAAAATTGGTGATGCCAAATTTGTGTCATGGCATGAGAATTCTTCCATCCAATCTTTTCTTCTCGCCCATGTGACTACTATTCCAAACATCTAAGCTCCCTTAGGAATTTATCATGTGGGGTGAACAGAAAGTTTCAACCCATGGAGCATTAATTTGAGAGGTTTTTAAACAAAATTCAAGCTGTAGAGATCAAAGGAATTATACTCACCCAGAAGAGAGTGAGTAAAGAGGAAAACTCTGAAAAATTTCTGACCAATCCATTGTAATTTACTTTTAATATGAAACTTCTTTATTATATTCATATAAATCCACACAAGCCAATACTCCATTCAGTCCCACATTATGACTTTAATGTTAGCACCATAGGATATTATGTGGCTGAGTATAGTTACCTTCCAATATAATCACCTAAAAGTATTAAAAAATCTTTTGCATGGCAATCATAATTTCCCATTCTATAACACATTAAGAGATGAACATTTCTGAATTTATATAAAATATATTTGCATTTTCCAGCAAGCACACTCATTTGGGAAATAAAAGGGGCTCCATATTTTCACAAAATAATGTGTACAATGAGGGTTCTTTTATTTGTTTTAATATATCACCTAACCTGGCCCAAAGCCACTCTGGAAGGTAGATACCTAAAGGAAAATGAAATTAAATAACTGCTAATAGGGAAAATCCTTATTTTTGTGAAAATTTGGACCCCTAAGAAATTGTTATTCTTGACAAAGTTTTCACTTGCCTGCCTTCCACTTAACCCTGTTCTCTGACATTCTCCTTCCACAGCCTTCCTTTCCCACTATACCTACACTTCTGCATCCTTCCTATGACGCTCCCACCTTATACTGGTTCCCTTAACTTTGGCTCAACAAGTCCTTCTCTCTATAGATGCTGGTGTAACTCAATGGTTTTCCAACATACTCCTCACATGACCACTTCTATTTCACAAAGCTTGTAGAATAAGGGGTACTTGTTTCCATTTATTTGCAGTAATTTTGTGTTGACAGAAGACTATACTATCATGGGGATAAAAGAGAATGGAACACAATATTCTATGTGTTTCAAATAAGAAGCACTCTTAAATTCCTCTGTTTTATGGCATAATGGTCCATTAAACCTCTGGTAAAACCAAGATCATTAGGAAGAAAATTTCAAATAATTTTTTATGTTTCAAGAATATATAGACTCTTCATTTAGTAGTCGTTTTAACATCACCAATAAACAGAATTAAGTGCCCCTTTTATGCCAAATATCATATTGGATGTTGCAGGAACCAAGTAAAGAAACACTCAAACTTTAACCTTCTGTAAGTAAAGTACAAAAATATTTTAACCTACACAAAATAAAAAGTAATTAAATTGGGAGAAATTAATATTAACAAAATTGTAATTGATCGATTCTGGAGAGTACTAGTGCAGTGAAAAAACTTAAAACATATTGAAAAATAAAATATCAATGTATTAAATTTATCACAAAATTGGGAATTAATATTTGAGGTACATATTTTTTAAAGTATGCATTCTAAAGATTTAAGCCAAGTTTGTTAAAAAATAAACTTTCTTTCAAACTCTTGCAATTGTGTCCGTGTCAAGGGTATACACTGCTGATAGAGCCATGTAGAATGGCTTGCGATGATATGTGCAGTTCACAGACCTAACAATCCACATTTCAACTTCTATCCCTCTGAATTTCCCTCCTTCTTATTTTGTTGAGAAGGTCAGAATCTCAGGTCACCATTAAAATCCTGATAGTCATCATAAAGTCCTGATGTCAAGCTGCGAAAACAGTTTTTCCAGCTTTAGCATTTGTGTGTTGGCAGACTCCCCAGGAAGCTGTGCTGGAAGATTTTAAATTGCCCTTGGACCTGTCATACAATTTATCTTCCAGAAGCCAGATAGAGTGGCTGTCCTCTTTTCTTTCACTTATTTTCTTTGTATTTTTTATTATTTTCCCCAAATTTACTTCTATTTATTTAGAAAAAAATGCAAATTGCCTACAATGTCAAAGACCATTTTTGTTACTATGTGTACACTGATATGATTGAACTTTTAATTTGGCTTTACTAGCCAAGGTGAGCTCTCCCACCTTAGGCTACCCACTCTTCCTTTGAAATAAATGTATAAAGAATGAAAAATGGAATATTCTCCGTGGAATTTATTTAATTTTTTTTTTAGTTTTCTAAAATATTTCAGTGTATAACTTGGAAACTAGCTTGTATGAATCAGTTTTGGAATGTTATTGGGACATAATTGAAATTGCCAATTCACATTGTTTACTTCCAAGAGGGTGGATGCACTTGAATTTGTGATATTTCCATAAGGCTTAGTCAAAATAGATTAATTATCCAAAATCTAATAAATACAGACATATATATGCTGAAAAATTAACTTGCTTTATGAAAGTGGCATACTGTTTACTAAAATGGAAAAGTGAAATTTAATGTTAATAGGCTTAATTAATAATTTTTAAGAGTGTAAAAGTTTTATTTAATTAGGTTCCATATATTTAAATAGTTTTTAAATTATTAAACTATATTTCACCAGTTTAAATATGAAAATGAAAGAACTTCATAGAAATTTTAATGGTCAATATAATTTTATTTAAGTTTTTTTTAAAGTGTTTAACACTTCAGATTGTCCTGAGATAGAGATATCTTTTTTTTAATATTAGCAGCCTGAATTTTCTGCAGCAAATCTTGTGTACTAAATGAATCCTTCGGGCAAGGATAGCTGCTGACTATGCAGTTTCTCTTAAACTATAACTTTTTAGAAGCTTTATACACATCTCTTTTTTCCTTTTAGAAAACTTTATATTTTTCTTCTATTTTTAAATTATCACAAACTTATGAAAACAAGGAGGTAGAGTAGAGAAAAAAATTATTTTATTCCTAAACTATTTGACAATAAGTTGTTAACCTAGTGCCCATCGCCCCTGAATGCTTTAGTTGTATTTCCTACAAAAAAAGATATTCCCTTTAGAACCAATATAAGAAGAAAATTTATGTTGATACATTACCATTAAGACCTTATCTGTAGAGCCCTTTCCTTCTCACCAGTGCCTCACTATTGCTCTTTTAGAAAAAAATATTCACTTCAGACTCACACACTAAATTTCAATGTTTATCTCTTTAATCTTCATTCTGAAACAGTTTCTCACTCTTGCCTTGACTTTCAGGGCCTTAATACTTTTGAAAATTGCAGCCTAATTATTTTAAAGAATGTCTCCCTAAATATGAATTTGTTTGATATTTCTTTATGATTAGATTTATGCTACACTTTGACAAGAATGCCAGAGAAGTGTGCTGCATGGTTTTTATTGTGTCCTATCAAGTAACAGAAGATTTTCATTTAAACCATTATTGATGATGTTCACTTCGATCACTTGATTAATGTGTCTGCCAGACTTCTGAAAAGTTATTTCTGTTCCTTTGTAAATGTGTTTCAGAGAAAGGCACTTAGAAAATAGATAAATATTATTGCTCATCAAAAGTACAATTTATTTACTTACCCTTCTTCCTATATGATGGGTGAAAAAAAATTCCAGTTTCCTGAGGATTGAGGAGTTTCTCAACATGCAGGACTTTTAGTGCTAAAACCAAAACAGTAGAAATATATAACTTCATGTGGACAAATGTTTCCATACATGTTCAGTAAGTACATAGAAATGAAAGGACTGGGAATTATGACAGGTGTATGGGAGAGTTCCAAATAGTTTTCCAAAGTATTTATACCGTTTAAATTCCTCCTAGCAACACGTTGCAGTTCAACAGCATCCCATTCACTACAAAACTTTATATATGTTAGAGCAGTCCAAGGATGGGGAACTTCCAGCCCCATAGGAATCATTTGGTCTGGCCCGGCCAAGGCAACCACAAGCAGGACTCAAAATTCAATAAATCTAGGGGCCTTTTTTTCATAGCTAATTTTTAAGTTGATAATTTTGTATGCCCAGTGAATGATGTTATAAATATCTAAATGGTCCTTGGCAGAAAAAAGGTTCCCCACCCCTAGAGTAGGCAAATAGAGAGATATGAGCTGGGAGAAGCAGCTGGGGCTTGGAGGGGATATGTGTGAGACATAACAAACCAAAAATATACAACGGAGGTGGCAGGTCCCTATGTGAGCAGGAAAGATTCAGAGCCCCTCCAGGATGTGGTCTAACTGGCACAGCATTATTAGAAGGAGCCTTATAGTTTAGATACATTTTTTTGAGACACGAGGGAGGGGGTGGCTTGCTCCATGCCTAGGGGCATTCCCTCCTAGGGGTATAAACCCTCTAAACTCCCAAATAGTGGAGCACTTGGTTCGGTCTTGGCCAGCTGAGCTGCCTGCTCAGGGCACTTGGTTTGGTTTTGGCTGATTGAGTTGCCCATTCAGCTCTTCTCCGAGTGTATTTCTTACCAATAAATCCTTGCCTTTTTTTGCTGCCATTTGTTGTCTCTTGTTTGAATTCATTCCTACAAGCAAGACAAGAACTGAGGGCAGATTTACTGTCTCTGGCCAGGGGCTATCTCCTGCCAGAGACCCCCTTGACCACCACTGACATAAAGACAATTTTTATAATTTTGGCCATTCTAGTAAATGTATAGCAGTATGGAACTGTGATTTTGATTGGCATTTCCCTGATGAGAAATGACATTAAATATTTTTTCATGTGTTTATTGGCCAACTTGTCTCTCCAGATATTTGTCTTATTGAATGGGTTGTTTGCTTTCTTATAATTGATTTTAAAGATCGCTCCATAAGTTATGGCTACAAATATTATTTGTCACATAAACATATTGAAACTATTTACTCTCATTTGGTGGCTTGCTTTTGTTTCCTTAATGGCATGTTTTGAAGACAAAATGCTTCTATTTTGACAAACCCCAGTTTATTAATTTTTCAATTATGTTTGCATTTTTTGATATCATATCTAAGAAATCTTTGCCTACTCAAGGCACCAATGATGTTTTCTTATGCTTCCTTTGGGAAACTTTATAATCCCCCCCCCCCAATGTTTATTTATTTAATCCTCACTCAAGGATATTTTTTTCATTGCTTTTCAAAGAAAGTGGAAAGGAGAGAGAGAGCGAGAGTGAGAGAGAGACATTGGGTATCAAGCCTGCAACCAAGGTACATGCCCTTGGTTGGAATTGAACCCAGAGCCCTTCAGTCCTTGGGCTGACACTCTAACCACTGAGCCAAACCAGTTAGGTTTTAAATTTAGGCTTTGATCCATTTGAAGGTAATGTTTATGTTCATTCATTTTTCTCCCAAATCTATAACTAAATGGTTCTAGCATATTTACTTTTTGCAAAAACTTTTCTGTTGCAATTGGATCACCTTGACATTTCTGTTGAAAATTAATTGAAAATATATAGGTGGGTCTATTTGTGGATTATATTCTGTTCCTCCAATCTATGTGTCTATTCTTTCACCAACACCATACAGGTTTGATCAATATGGATTTATAGTATGCCTTGAAATTGGTAGTGTAATCAGACAGCTGTATGCTTCTTTTTCAAAATCTCTTTGGCTCTTCCAGGCCACTTGTATTTTCATAAAATTTTAGAAACATCTTAATCTATTTCTCAAAAATATTTGTAATAATTTTGATAATCATTGCCTTAAATCCATAAGATGATGGATTTTTTCCAAAATATAACAAGATATATTTAGTTTTAGTGTTGAGTAAACAATGTCCTGTACTTTCAGTGTAGAGATATTGCATAGCTTTTGATAATGTATTTCTGAATGTTTTTTCTATTGTGATTGAAACTTTTGTTTTGTTTTTGTTTTATTGAATTTATTGGAGTGACGTTGGTTAATAAAATTATATAGGCTTCAAATGTACAATTTTATAAGCCATCATCTACATATTGCATTGCATGTTTATCACCCCAAGGCAAGTCCCCTTCCATCACCATTTATCCCCTCTATACCCTTTTCTATCAACCCCCATTCCTTTCCCCTCACTATGCTATTGTCTGTGTCTATCAGTATTTTATTTTCTTAATCCCTTCAGCTTTTTCTTTACAATTTATTTTTCTTCTGTCCTTTTCTAGGCTAATTAGCACATACTTCATTATTTTTATGAAATAAATATAGCTATAATAACTGTTTTAATATTCATTTCTATTCATTAATCATCTGTTTCATACCTGGGTCCATTTTTACTTTTCTTATTATAATCAGTCAGACTGTCACCTTCTTTTCCTGCCTGATAGTTTTTAAGGGGAAGCCAGACAATGTAGATTTTTCTTTTGGGTGATAAATATTTCTGCATGCTATAAATATTTTTGAGTTTGTTCTGGGATGCAGTTAATTTACTTGAAAACGACTTGATACTTTGAGGCCTGGCTTTTAAGCTTTTAGACAGGACTAGTGCATTGTTTTGTCTGTGACTTGTTTATCCTCACATCCAAGACAAAACCTTTCTGGTTACTCTGGTAAATGACCCATTAAATATGGGATTTTCTAATCTGGCTGCTGTGAACAGACATTATTCTTGGTAGTTTGTGAGCTAGAATCTATTTTCCCTTTAATCCTTTCATGCAGCTCTTATTATTCTAATATTTGAAAATATCTTTGCTTCATATGCAGTCTTGAAAAATATTGTCACTAAATATAAAGTTCTAAATTGACACTTTTTTCTTTTTATTTCAGAACTGCAAAGATATTTTCAAATATTTTTTTTTTTACCTCAGTGATATCTGATAAGAGGTAAGTGATCATTCCAATTATGTTTTATGTTTCTGTAATATATAATTTCTATGTGAGTGTGATTTTCATTACTCCCCTTTTCCTAAAATCCTCCTACACTTTTTTCACTCACCTTAGCTCTCATTTAAGTTTCACCTCAGGTTTTTATAACTGTTATTTATGGCAGGATAGGTTTATTAAGAACTTACATTCCATTAGAAGTGCCTCCCTTTTTATTGAGGCAGGGAGATAACAGAAGGCAGGAAAATGCCATATGTGAAGTGCTAAATAAAAGACTATCAACCAAATTCTATTCCACTAAAACTATCATTCAAAAATGAAAGAATAATTAACACATTAATTGATAAATAAAAACTAAGAGAATCTATTGCTAGCAGATATGCCCTAAAAGAAATACTAATGGGAGTTCTTTAGGCTGTCCTAAAAAGACAATAAATAACTCACATCTGTAGGAAGAAATAAAGAGCATGGTAAGACAGTGACACAGTAAATGACTGAACAGATATAATTTTATTTGAAACTGTCTTCTCTATTCTCATTCATAAGAAAATTGTAAAAATCAGTAACTGTAAGTCTATACTGATGGGCTTATGATATATAAAAATGTAATTGGTGTGACAATGGAGAATGGAAGGAAAGGAATTATAGAGCAAAGATTTTGTATACTAATAAAATTAAGTTGGAGTTAATTGAATTAGGTTGCTTTAAACGTAGATGTTAATTGGAATTTCAAAGGCAACTATTAAATATAAGGTATCTCCAAAAAATGTATACACACACTTTGAATAATTATAAAGGGTGTTTATTAAAATACATTTCACTTTCACAATTGAGCTATCAGGTGTTAAAGTGTTGTATACATTTTGGGGGGGACACCCTGTATATGAGTTCAAAAATACAGAATAGAAACTAAAATTATGTACTAGAAAATATCTACTTATACCATGGATAGAGACAATAATGTGGGGAAGGCCTAGGAGGGGTGGGAGCAAGGTGGAGTGAGGCAAAGCAGGGGAAATGGGCGACATCTGTAAGAGTCAACAATAAAGAAAAAGAAAAAACACACATTCCTTCCCACAAGAAAAAGAAGGTGATAATGCAGAAATAGAGGGAAAATACAAGATGTAAAGAAAAAAATAGCAAAATGAAAAATGTAAATCCTAACATATCATTTATTTCATTAAATGTAAGTTGACTAAACACTCAATTCAAAAGTCATGAATTGATAGAACTGGCTTTTAAAAACCTGATTCACTGTATGCTATCTACAAGAGATAAATTTTAGATTTAAAAGAACTAGAGTTACTGCACGTCATCAGATGAAACTGACATTATGAGAATATTGTTACTAGAGAGAGTAAAGGACATTTTATCATGGCAAATGGGTCAAACCTTTAAGAAGATGTTGTTAAAATTATAACCATATCTAAACCTAGCAACAGACCACAAAATGCATGAAGCAAAACAGAATTGAAGGAAGAAATACACAATTAAGCAACATGCCTATTTTATCAAAGGGAAAAAATATTTCAAATCAATGATCTAAACTTTCATATTAAGAAAATAGAACAAAAGATATAAACAAACAAATTATACAAAAAGCAAACATAGTAAAGGAAATGATAAAGATGAAAGTGGAAGTAAATACAATAGGAGTAAGAATAGTGACAGAAGTTCTTTGGTTATATACACATAACCCATGGACTCAGGCAATAGTGTGGTGAAGGCCTGGGGAGGCGGTGGTACAGGGTGGAGGGAGTCAGTGGGGAGGGAAAGAGGGACATCTGTAATACTTTCAACAGTAAAGATAAATTTTTTAAAAAAGAATAGTGATAGAGAAAATAACCAAAACCAAAAATGGTTCTTTAAAAATATTTTAAAAATTGACAAATCTTGCCTGGTTGTAAAAATCATAACGTATAGCCCAGTCAGCATGCCTCAGCAGTTGAGCATTGACATATGATCCAGGAGATTGAGGTTTGATTCCCATTCAGGGAACTTGCCCAGGTTTAGGGCTCGATTCCCAGTAGGGGGCGTGCAAGAGGCAGCCGATCAATGACTCTCATCATTGATGTTTCTATCTCTCTCCCTCCCTTCCTCTCTTTGAAATCAATAAAGACATATTTTTTTAAGAAATTGACAAATCTTTATTTAAGCCAAAAAAAGACACAAATTACTAAAATATAAAGTGAAAGACAATATCATTACTAACATTACAGAAATAGAAAATATTATAAGAGAATACTATTAACAACTGTTTATCAATAAAATAGATACCTAGATACCAGTGTTTTTGTTTTTATTTTTTTGTTTTGTTTCATTTTGGTTTTGGTTTTGTTTTCTGTGATGTTTGGCTGGAATAGAATAGCTATCCCTGAGAAGTTTTTGTCTTGGAAGGCTTCCCCTTTCTTTGTCCTTTGGCCAGAGAGATGACGTTGTTGTTTTCTGTGTTGAATTGATATTTCCAGGTTGCCTGGTGGTTCAGCTCCCATGTTGAGACATGTGAGGTAAAAAAAGAGCCCTGGCCAGATGGCTCAGTTGACTGGCGTGTCATACCATACATGGAAAGGTTTCGGGTTCAACTCCGGGTCAGACACATACCTAGGTTGCTGCTCGAGGGGCCTGGGTGTGTATGGGAGGCGACGTATCAATGATTCTCTCTCATGTCTTTGTTTCTCTCTTTTTCTCAAATCAGTTACAGAAAAACAAATATATCCTCCTGGGGTGAAAATTAATTAAAATAAAATAAAAACAGGTAACTCACTGCTGTGACATTCCTTGGGTCCTGATGTCACTAGCTGGTCTGTGTTCTTCTCTTCACAATTTAGATTTTTTTTCTTTGTAGATAATCCCCATAATTTCTAGTTGTTAATTAATTATTAAAGACAGAATAGTTCTGTTTGTCTCCCATCTTATTTTATTATTTCTGGCTTGTTTTTATCAGAAAACTTTATAAGTTCATATTATATTTGGAATTTCTAAATACTTTTTTTGTAGCCTTAAACATGTTTATTTTTTGTAAAGGATTCACTAACTAGTCATTAACTGTCCTGTTTAGTGGATCTTTCTAAATATGTATAAGATAAAGTTTGTTAACTGGTTTTTGAAGCCTATGTGTTTTGTTTTTTTAAAACCTAGTGATTAGAGAGTTGTAATAAATGTCATCAGATTCCGGGTATTTTTTCTTGATATTCTGTTCTTATGTTGTCTTTATAGATTTCAAACTTTGCTGTTAGGTTATAGCTTAATGTGACATCTTAGTTTTTATCTTTTGTTTTTGTTTTGTTTGTTTTTGTTTGTTTTTTTAAATATCTTTATTGATTTCAGAGAGAGGAAAGGAGAGGGAGAGAGAGAGATAGAAACATCAATGATGAGAGAGTCACTGATCGAGCCCGCAACCCGGGCATGTGCCCTGACCGGGGATCGAACCCCAATCGCCTGGATCCCAGGTCGACGCTCAACCGCTGAGCCACGCCCAGCCGGGTTATCTTTTGTTTGGAAAAATAATTTCTTTTATCATTATATACTATATCTATGTATTTACTCTCCTTAGTACTTTTACCTGAATATCTATTTTTTCTGACAGCAATATTTCTTTTACAAGTTACTTTTGGTTAGTATTTATCTGTTATATATTTATACATTCTCTTGTTCATGACTTTTGTGAGTCATTTAATTTTAGTGTGTCTTGCACTTTTCACCTTGTTGAATTTTGTACATTTTAGTTAAGTTTAATCCAGTAAGGAAAATTGATATATTTAAACTGTTTTGTGCCATGCTTATTGGGTTTTCTATTTGTCATAAAAATTGCCTTAACTATACTTTCTCTTTTCTGACCTTCTGTTTATCTCACAGTGTTTCTTTTGATAGATTATTTTTCTTTCTAATGATTAACATTCTAACATATAAAATAATTAAAGTTATTAAACATATCTATCTTCCTCACAAACAAGACAGTGACACACTTGAACTACTCACTGATATAATACCTCCCACATTCCGTGTTATTGCTTATAATTTTCTTTCTAGCGATTTGTTAAACATAACTGCATAGTTTCTATTTGTATAGGAAATCTTGATTTATATATGTTAACATATGTATTTTATTTTACTAATTTATTTTTGCACCTCTTTTATAAGAGTCTAACCACCAGGTGCCACCTTTACAAACATGTGATCTATTTTCTGTTTTAGTTTCTCATTTGTTTCCCTTGTTTTGCAGTTTGGTTCTGTGTGCTTACTGCATTCATAATAATTGGTTTTTGTCATTGGCCTGCCATTGAAGGGAATTTGAAAATTTTATTATTACTATTTTATTATTATCTTCCCTTTAATTAGTGCTTCTTCAGTTACCTGGGATCCAGTCAAAATTCAGTAGATGTGGGTGGAGCCTAGGATTCTGTGTTTCTAATAGGCTCCCAGGTAACGTGTGTGCACCTTGCTGAGTAAAAGTCTTCAAACATCTGGGCTGTTTTCTCACAGTTGCAAGTGTGGCCATTACAACATTTTGATTACTTTGACCAAGTTTGACCAAGTGCTCATTATAGGCTCTTTATTTTGGGGGACTGGTCAACCTTGCCCCTGCCTTGGAATCAACCTCTTTAGGAAAGAGAATGAGTTTTTCTTCATCTAACAATTAATTTTGAGGCAGTCAGTGGCAGGTGCTTTCCATCTCTGTTGTCCTTTGCAGTTTAAATTTCACTCAATGACAACATGTGTCATTTTATTACTTGCAGCCTATCTACATAAATTATCTTGGAAAATCAACTGAAAATTGGGGTTTGTGGGTAAAATATATGTACTATTTCATGACCAGCTCTTGCTCTATAACAAAGCACTTCTTTATTTTTTTAGTTCTCAACTTGGCAAATATCTAAAACCCTATTTGAGAAAAATAGTATATTTCTGTCTATTTCTACAAGTTTACAACAAGCATTTGTATAGAAAAGCATAATTAATTCTAAAATTTGTGAGATTTTAGTAATATTTTTGGTAACTCAGCAATAATGAAACCAATGCCTTTCATTTATATTAAACCCTTAAAAATCATTTATGTTTTAAAGGGAAAGTCACCCTTGTCATCTTCTAAATGCCAAAGATGATTTTCAGTGGTGGACATTTGCTGATATTCTACCCATTTCTCAAACAACCCAAGGCTGTGCTATCCGGTTTTGCTTTGTTTTTTTGGCCTCATTTATGTGGTGAGGTCATAACAATGAAATTCTTATTAAAGCAACAATATTTAAATTGCCCGAATGAATGCTAAACGTCATGGAACCCAAGGAAAGTTGTGTCTGCTTATATTTTTTGCACATCTCACTCTGGGAAAAAACTGCTACCAGCTTGCAAGTAAATGGTGAAATTACACAATAAGTTTATGGTAGAAACTGAAATACATAATTCCTGATTAAGAGTAATGATTTTTAGTATATTCTATTTTCCTCTTAGGTAAAGTTCAATTTTTCCTAAGGGGTGGTATTTTACATCATAAAATGGCCTTGAAGATTTTTACCAATGTCATTTATAGACACAAACAAGTCTTCCTTCAGCATTAGTCACACAGTGACACTGAAAGCTCTTTGTCTTATATAAACATATTCATTGTACCCATTCAAGTAAAATTCCATTCCCTTTTGCTCTCAGTTCCATATGTCCCTACACCACTACCAAGTCAGTGATGCAGCACAAAAATCTTGCCCCAAACACACATTTGCTTATTTTGGATCCTTTCTTGCACTGTGTCATAGAACAGCTGGTCAAGTACAGCTACCTTCTGTGGCTGTAATTCTATTGCTTGCGGATATTTCCTCATATTTTTATAAGAAAAATGAATATTATGTTCTTTCAGACTCATCAAATAATCTTGAATCATGAATTGTTAATAATTAGGGAGATTATGAGAATTAGAAAAGCATTGCTAAAGCAAACTGGTGAATAGATCATTTCATGACAGCATTGAAAATAAGCTTGCCTTCTGCTCCCAATTTATACTTGTCAGCTATCATTTTTAAAACACTAAGTTGAAATTTCCACTTGCTCATTTCTTCAAATAATTAGTATTATTTAATTATAAATACTGTATACACTATTGATTCAGAAATAATGCATTAGAATTTCAGTATTTTTGTATAAGAAAAATATTGACAGACTGTAGGTGTGGAGTAAAAGACAAAAAATGTTATTTGTGACTATATAGACCTACTTAAATATTTAATTGAGTCTATTTTAGAATTTTTCTGTTGTGTTCTTGGTGTATTTCTTAAAATATAGTTATTAGTTGAATAATTTTATTAAGATTAATTTTGAGTTTGTTGTCAATGGATCAAACTAAACATTTTTATTACTAGCTTGTAAGCTAATTTCTTTGAATCTCACACTTCTCTTGCCTAAATAAAGTACATTTTATTTACACTAAAATTGTGATTTTTCCAAAAGCCATCTAGAAAAATGAATATTTCAGGGAAGCAAAAACCATAATAAAATCAGATAACGTTTAGATTTCATACTCAACAATTTTCTTTTAAAGTTTGGATATTTTGAAATATAGGACATTTTAGAATTCTACTTACTGCTTACAGGACTACAACAACAGAGAATTGCTACAATTTACATTACATGAACTGAAATGGTGGTTACCAGCCTCTTTTAAACTACAGGGCATTAAAAAATGCCTGGGGTTTTGACTTTCCATAATGTTTTTGAAAGCTGAACTGTTTTTGAAAAGAGATGCATAATCCATTGCTATGTTTGGCACAACTTGCTAAACTGAATTTAATGAAAAGAGAAGGGAGAGAGGTAGAGATAGTGAAAGATCACATAAGCCAAAATTCTGTAAAACTCTGTGTGATGTCTACGGAATAAATCGAGTGTGGGAACCTATGCTTAAGCACCCTGCGGGAACAGCCCTTGTTGATTTATGACCCAGTGGCATACACATAAAAATAACCGAAATATCATTATAGGACACAGATAAATAAGAGTCGGGATTGTTGCACACCAATATTTCTTAGGAAGTATCATGAGTAGAGCACTGAAAACAATCCAACATACTGAACTATAAAAAGTTTAATCAGAAATCATCAGAGTACGCAGCACCACAGATTCATTCCTCTTGATTGAAGATATAGGTTTGGGCAACTTGTGTGAAAATTTTTGAATAAGGAAGTTCTACAAGTGTGTTTCTGGATATAATCTGTCAAACAATATTTATACTATCGACAAACTTTATAGGAGTTATACAGGAATAAGTATTTCCCTCACTGAAGAACAATTTTGCCCCAGGCATTAAAGTGAAAATAAGAAATGCAATGATCAAATGCCCCAAATCAGGGCTCCCTTAATCTCTTAATTCAGTTACTTAAGGGGAAAGGAAAAAGGAAAAACATTTGAAAAAGGGAAAAGATGAAAAGATAGAAGAGAAAGGCATGAAAGGTAGCTGTTTTCCTCTATAGAATCAGAAAAATGCCATCAAGGCCACCAAAAGATTATATAAATATATAAAAATCTACACCTCAAGCAATCAATTTCAGTGAAATGAGAGGTAAAAATAGACCTTAAATGCTATATATCAACTTTGGAAACATTTTATAGATTTACCTACTTAAATAAGTATTTTAACAATCTTCCACTAAAGTAAACAAAATTACTTTAATCTCTTTCATTCCAGAAGTGTCTTGTCCAAAATGGTAGCCACTAGCCACATGTTGCTTTGATTACTTTAAATGTAGCTGGTCTGGCCCTCATCGGTGTGGCTCAGTTAGCTGAGCAGAGTCCCATGCGCCCAGAGGTCACCAGTTCGATTCCTGGTCAGAGCACATGCCCAGGTTGCCAACTGGACCCCCAGCAGGGAGTGTGCAGGAGGCAACTAATCAGTTTCTCTCTCTCTCTTGCTCTTTCTCTCTAAAATAAATAAAAACATATACATATATTTTTAAAATATATCTTTCTTGATTTCAGAGAGAGGAAAAGAGAGGGAGAGAGAGAAATAGAAACATCGATGATGAGAGAGTCATTGATCGGCTGCCTCCTGCACGCCCCCGACTGGGGATCAAGTCCGCAACCCGGGCATGTGCCCTGACCGGGAATCGAACCCCGATCGCCTGGATTCTAGGTCGATGCTTAACCACTGAGCCACGCCTGGCCGGGCAATAAAAACATATTTTAAAATAAATAAATAGATAAATAAATAAATGCAGCTGGTTTGAATTGAGATGTGCTATAATTGTAATACACTCCATTTCAAAGACTTATAATAAATGTAAAATTTCTTAACATTTTATATTAATTTTATGGTGAAAATATAATATTTTTGATAAATTGATTTAAATAAAATATATTGTTAGAGTTAATTTTACTGGTTTATTTTACTTTTATAATGTGGTAATACAAAGTCTAAAATTGCATACATGGCTAACATTTGTGGCTCCAGTTATATTCGCATTTTACAGTGCTGGCAATGCAACCAAGATCATCACATACAGAAGTGGGATCCATATGCCAAATCTTTCCTGATAGGATTCACTTCCTTTTTATAGACCTCATCACAGAGTCATAGACAATTATGTACATTCGCCTCTCTGGAGGATACAAACATAAATAACATTAATTACACGAATCAACAGAATTGGGCACTGCAAAACAGCAGGGTCTTTTGTTCTGGAAATGAAGGGACCTTAACTTTTTAAATATGTCATTCCTGTGACCAGGAACACCACTTCGAATATAAAAGGTACTAATTTTTTAAATGAAGTTAAGCAAAGAGATTATTTTATTTTTAATATTTCAGAAAATGGTGTGTTTAACCAGTGATTTACATTTTTAACTTAATATATCATATTTCTGAAATTTAAAAAGTATGAGGAATTAAACATATGCTATGGCAAAGCAGTTGCTGGGTTTTAAAGATTTAAAAAAAAATTTGAACCATATGCTTGTCTGGGAAAGCTCTCCAGAAAGGATATGGTTTTAGAAGAGAGGGAAATAACCTTTAGTAAGAAAGAACATTATGACTGTAAGCATTTGATTTTTAAAATAAATTCTTGATTGCTACAAAATAAGTAATTAAATATCCATCAGCATTTGTAGCATGTGTGTTACATAAAGTATCTCATTTAATCTCAATAACTGTGTATTTTATTTATTGATTCTCACTTTATCAGATTTATGTGTAATAATTAATATAATATATCTAATATATATTTATTCAGAAACTGCTATTCAATGAGATTAAGTACTTATCCATGGTTATACAATCCGTAACTAGCACCAAAGCTTGCTGTAACTGAATCAAAAGGCTAAGCACATGAATAAGGAATTGGATTTCAATAATGTTAATATGTGTTTTCATATGTTGAAAAACATTGAAAATAAATTGATTTATACTAAGGCAAAAAAGGCAACTATGTATAATTAAAGCTTAACAGAATCTGGTTTTGTCTATGGATAGTGGTCATACAATCTAGAAAATGAATAATATCATTATTTTTCTTTATAGATGGTATATTCCAATTATGCCTTTTAAAATAATAAACTTTTCTTCATTAACTTTTATTTTATTATTATAATTTTAGAGAGAGAGAGGTAAGGAGAGGGAGAGAGAGAAACATTGATCAGCTGCCTCCTGCACGGCCCCTACTGGGGAGTGAGCCTGACACCGGGCATGTGTTGTGAACAGAAATTGAACCGGCGACCTTTTGGTACATTCAATGACATTCAGCTAACTGAGCCATACCAGCCAGGGCATCTTCATTACCTTTAAAATGAACTTTTTTTTTTTTCCCCAAGTGAAAATCAGAGGCACTTTGTCTAAGGCAGCATATCACGGATTCATTTGCTGAGATTGCTAGAACTGTTCTGTTAATGTACCACATTCATTTCAATTTTGTAAAACACATTGAACTATGCACTGCTAATGAGGGACAACACATTGAAAAGATCATATACTGTGATTTAATATCAGTGAACCATGTAGCATGCATATTAACATGTGTTTTCATATGTCGTCTATTGGCCTATGTTAAAATGTATAAGTCTTACAGTGATGCAACTATTCTGGTCACTACTCTTCATAAGCCCTAAAGGCTTTCTGATCCCTATCATTTTGTTATAGGTGAGCTTTTACCATACATTATATTTGTATATTTGTTTATTCTTTCATACTACACTATAATATGCATGAGCTGGCCATCTATGAGTGAATAAATTAGTGTCTTAATGCATATCACTATAGTGTAGAAAAATGGCTTTCAGTACATGTTGATTGCATAAGCTAATGAAGATTCATCCATTTAAAAATACTAAGTATTTACTTTTAAGTAAGTCTTTTTCTAGGCACTAAATATAAAAGTAAAATAAGAAACAAAAATATAAAATCTCAGTGATGTAAAAATGATTATCTAGTCAGTGGATGTAAAAGAATATATTGTAGATATCATATATTTAATATATATTTATATTTAAACTTCTAGAAAGCAACAGGTTAAATTTTATTTATGTAATAGGCTGATACTTCATCTTTCTTCTAGAGAAGAGGATGTTGTTAATAATTTTATTGATTTCAATTATAACAAATTACTTTAGAAACACATTGTTGAATACCAAAATTATTAAATGTGTGTGCATAAACTAGAGTTTTATTTGGTGCTGAAATAATGTTATTCTGGGAATGTTTTTAAGTGTTTTTATAGGACACAATAGATATAATCTTAAAAGTCACAATGGAGCAATCAAAAGTTTATCAAAAGAACTTGCTTCTTCTAATTGATTAACTGGGTTCTAGTTTTCAGAACCCAAATGAAAGGAAATAAATCACTCTATTTGTCTTAGAGGAGTGAGAGAAATCGTTAGTTAATAAAAACATGAATTTGTAAGTTACAGAATTTTTGAGGGACTGGTAATGCAGTGTTGTTGCTACATTTAATTTTAAGGAAAACCTGTGAAGAGATTGAGAGTGAAAGTTTAGACTTGGAAGAGTTAAGAAATAGAAACATAGAGATCAAGAAAGGTGAAAGTTTGCAAAAAGTATTCTATCCTAGTGGAACTTTCATTTCTTCAAGATTTTTATTTTCTTAACTTTTATTAAAACACACTTTTTTAGTTTTTTTCCTATTCTGCTCCATATTATTCATCAAATAAATAATAAGTAGCTGTTTTAATAAGTATCATGGGCACTTGTGATATGTCAGACATGTGCTAAAGTCCCTTAATGGTCAAACGTGTTGTTAGTGCAAATGCCCCCTTGTATCGACTGGGATGCTGAGTTCCAGAAGGTGACAGAACTTGCATGTGGTCACATGACAGTAGTGTAAATGGGACTGGAAATAAGATCAGTTTAACCTAAGCCCTCATTCTTAAATGTTACACACAGACTACACTTGTTTCAGGCACTGAGCCGGAAGCAGGACCGATGGTGTCTATTCATTTGGTTATTGTTTTGCCTCCTTTCGCCAAAAGGTAAATCCTGGGTCCCCAGTGCTTAACTTAATGACTGGCAATGTAAGACTGTAGATTGGAAGAGGTATTTTTTGAATGAGGGATGGAAAAAGGAAGGAAGGAAGGAAGGAAGGAAGGAAGGAAGGAAGGAAGGAAGGAAGGGAGGGAGGGAGGGAGGGAGGGAGGGAGGGAGGGAGGGAGGGAGGGAGGGAGGGAGGGAGGGAGGGAGGGAGGGAGGGAGGGAGGGAGGAGGAAAGATCCTGACTCAGCATCACACTGTTCTCCTCTCTCATATTAGTTCTACTTTCTGTGCCTAAGTATCACAAGCCCGGGAAGTGACTACCTAGTCATTTTGTTTGTCCTGTTCTGTTTTGTATGCCTCTGAGATACCCATTTGGAGCATTTTTTTTTTGGGGGGGGGGGGATTAATATAAACTTATTTTTAAATTAAAGCCCAGCTGACATACAATATTATGTTAGTTTCAGGTCTACAGCATAGCGATTTAACATTTATATACCTATGAACTGATCATCACAAAAAGTCTAGTAATCATCTGTCACTGTACAAAGCTATTGCGATGTTATCGGCTGTATCTCCTACGCTGTACTTTGCATCCTAGTGGCTTGCTTATCACTAAAAGTTTGTAGCTCTTGATCTCCTTCACTTTTATACCCATCTCCCGACTGCCCAACCCTTTGGTAACTATCAGGTTGTTTTCTGTATCTATGAGTCTGTTTCATTTGTACTTTTATTTAGTTTTTTAGATTCCACATATAAGTGACATAATGCCGTATTTGTCTTTCTCTGACTTACTTCACTAAAGCACCTCGCCCTCTATGTCTATCCCAGTTGTCACAATTGGCAAGATTTCATTCTTTTTCAAGGCTGGGTAATATTCCTTTGTGTGTGTGTGTGTGTGTGTGTGTGTGTGTGTGTGTGTGCGCGCGCGCATGTGTGTGTGGGTCCTCTTTGTTATTTATTCATCTACCAGTGGACACCTAGATTGCTTCCATATCTTGGCTGTTGTAAATAATGCTGCAGAGAATATAGGGGTGCATATATTTTTTCCAATTAGTGTTTTGTTTTCTTCAGATAAACTCCCAGAAATGGAATTTCTTTGTTTCTTGTTATAGCCTCTGTTTTAAAGTCTGTTTGGTCTGATATAAATATTGCTACCCCAGCTTTTTTTCCATTTCTATTTTCATGAAATGTCTTTTTCCATTCCTTCACTTTTAGTCTGTGTGAATCTTTCCATCTGAAGTGAGTCTCTTGTGGGCAGCATATGTAAGGGTCCTGTTTTTATTTTTCATTCAGCCATCCTCTCCTTTGAATGGAGTAACTTTGTCCATTTACATTTAAAGTAATTATTGATAGGTATGAACTTATTGCACTTTGTGTTTGTACTAGCTTTATAAGTGGTTGGTCTACTACGTTTACTATATGTTTGCCTTTACTAGTGAGATTTTTTTAAAATTTAACATACTGTCTTATTTCTAGTTTGGGCCTTTTCTTTTTCACTTAAAGAATTAACATTTCTTGTAATGCTGGTCTGGTGGTGATAACTCCTTTAGTGTTTGCTTGCCTGGAAAAATATTGATCCCTCCTTCAATTCTGAGTGATAACCTTGCTGGGTAGAGTGTTCCTGATTGTAATTTTTGAACATTTTTAGCTGGTAGTTTAATTCTCCCACTTTAAAAGTGGACTCCTGTTACATAAAAGATACAATCCTAGCTTTTAACTGTGACTTCAAAACAAATCACTTTGCAATTTGGTTCTATCTATTATTTCATTCCCCTCAGCCCACATTAGTGGTCCCATTGAGTTCAAGATTCTGAACTTTTATAGCTGACCATTACAAAATTATGACACACACTTTTACATCTATATGATATATTCCTCTGCTTAGAAGTTTATTTGGATAATGAATGTGAATGAATAAATGCTAAATATTGAGACCAGTTAGGAAGTCACTGAAGTAATCTAGGCAAGCAATGACGATGGCTTTGATTAATGATGGAGAAGTGATATGGAAAGAACTAAGATTTAGGGAATAAAATTGCCAGAATTTACTGATATGTTAGATGCGAGACATATAAGAGAAATTCAGTGGTTTAAGAATAACATAGTTAATCTAGAATTAAAGAGAGGGGAGAAAGAGAGAGCAAGATAAAGGAAAGGGAATTGTGATAAATTTTAACTGAATTAACCTTATTTCACGTTTTAATTAACTGGCTATTATAGAAGCAAATAGAATTTCAAAACAATGTTTTTGTAAATACATAGTTAAGATTCCTCATATGTGAACTAAGGGAAGCTGTTTTTATAGACAAAAATTGGTCCTAGAAAAGCTAATACTTCAATTGTGTTCTAATTTGTTTAATATAGAAATAATAATATTTGTACATGAGGGTACTTTAAGATTTCAAACAGATAATATATAGTAGGAATAATTAAGTGATTATCACATCAACTTTTGATAAATGACTTCTATTATTATTGTTGTTTTTACATTTTTCTAGGACCAATTCCACTGTAACCTAACAAGAGCTATCCACAGTTAAGATATAAACTTTCTTTGGTTTGGAATTCACTTTGGCTAGTGATCTTGTTTTCCAGCAATCAGTGGAGTTTGAAAAATATTCTCCTGCCTTAAACTATAAGGCTAAAATGCCTGGAGATCAAGATACCTCTTAACGTTTTACTGAAACTCTCCCATGGCATAATCTCAATGTATTGCCTGGGAAATGGTCTTAGATACAATCATTAAAATGTTCTAATGCTTAGTAACTTCAGTGATACAAATATGTTGTGTCATATTTATAACAATGTGCATTTTTTAAGGCTGTACTTATACTTACCATATCTCTTGTCTCAGGTTAAACCACTGTATCCAGTTAGTAAGCAAGTGGATTCTTACTTTACTATTTGCACCTCTCTGCATCACCATTGTGATGCCCCTAAATGAGTTTTTTGGATTAGGCAACTCCCCCAACCCTCAGCTATCACAGTCAGCCAGTTTTTGATGTATGGATGTCAGAAATCAGAGAGAAATTTAGGTCTTTCTCAATAGATTCAGTTGTTTTATTTTATTTTATTTATTTATTTATTTTTATGTGAAAAAGTAAAGTGCAAAATAGAGTGTTTAGGGGAGAACAAAAAAAAGAAGCTTTTTGCTCATCTATGCACAGGATGTCTGTAGAAGGATACATAAGGAAAAAAAAAAAATCTCTGGAAGGAAACAAAACACTCCAGAAAGGAGACATTTCACTATATGTCTTCCGTCATTTTGAATCATGTGAATGTATTACCTACTCATCAAATGAATTCAGTATTTTAAAAGTCCCTTTGAGGATTCTGCGGCCTGTTGGGGGTTGAGGAACCACAGTTGTAGCAGGGACCATGGGCAGGAAGTGAATTTATTAGATAAGTGAACAGCCAGCAAAGCTGGTTCCTGGTTGTAGTTGCTGCCCTCTTGCTAGAACAAAATATAAAGCTCCAGAGTGGGAGTCTTAAAAGCCAACAAATGCTCCCACTCAGTGCTCAGGGCCCTCAACCTACATCCCTCTTGACCAAGGTGCCCTGAATGCTTCAGTTCTCCAGGTGTGGCCTGGCCTCACTTTCCACATGCGATAATACAATAGTATTGAAATACACCCTAAAATTACTTTTTTTTTGGTAACAATACCACACAGGGGACTCATATTGAGCTTCCTAGCAGCTAAACGAAGACTTTCGTGATGACTGCTGCTTCAAACCAGGTCTGCCCCTCTGGACACTGGTGCAGCTGGGTTTGGGACTCACACCCAGGAGCTACATTGTGACACCTTTTCTCACTGCGCACCAGGTGTCTCGGCCTCTGAATTGTGCTGTACATATTTTCATTCTTATTTCTTTTTTCTTTTTTGAAGTTCCATTTTAAAACTGCTAAAACAAATGACAGATGCTACCATTTTGCATCAGTTTGGCAAACATAAGAAAAAAGTCATTATTTCAATTTCTGGAAGAAAGCATGTGGAATGAGTGACATTTGAAAAATCTGGGTTCTAATGAAAGCCCCAGCTGTGAGAACTTGGGAACTGTAGCATCTTAACTTCCCTAAGCTTCATCTGGAAAACAGACACTAATGCGTCCCTTGCTGGATGATTCAGTAAATGGAGGCTGTGCTAGGAGTCCCTTTACCACTGGAAATTCTTAAAATTCTGGTCTCTACTGCAAATTGGGCATTAAATACAGAATATCTGTTTGCATTCTCTGGCTTGTGTGTAGCTCTGAGAAAATGTTTCAAGAATCTACTTAGCTCATGTGCATTACCTACTCCCTGGTTGTCCTCAAACCCCACTTTCACTCAGAATCTCCTTGGCATCACCCACATAGTGGTTTGATGGACGGCTGACAATAGGGGCCTATGGAGTAAACCCTGGATGTGGAGCCACAGGGCGCTGGCCCACACCCCCAAGGTCCCAGAGCCCTCATCCAGAATGAGATGATTACACTGATGGCCCCTAGTTTAATCTCTTGGTCCTTTCCATCTTCTAGAAATGTATGTGTACTGAGCCCTTACGGCCTTTGGTTCTTTACTAAAACTCATTGGAGTCACTGTGAGATTTCTGTTCAGGGCTAACAGGTGGCTAAAATGGGAGCCTAACACCTTCCTGTACCATGAGACCTTTTTCTCTCTGTGCCCACATTCTTCTTGTTTCCAAACACAGAACATTGAACGTGCAGAGTTGCTTCCAGCCTCGAAAGCTGGTGTCTTTTTCCTTTGCTCATTTCTGGAATGAATGATTTCGTGGTTGGATGATGCTAAAGACATTTTAGACTGCAGTGTGATGCAGAACAGGCCGCCTCTAAAGCATCTGATCTTCACACTAAAATTCTGTTTGTCCCCTGTCCCTTCGATCACACCCTTTGAAGGAGCAGTCCTTGCACTGTCTACCCTTCTAGGAAAGTTAAGTCAGTGAAAACCCTCCTACTGCTCCCAGTTCCTCAGCTATATAGTGGGCCTCTTTTCCAATTTTTCTTTCTTGTCCTTGTGATTTATCTGTGGTGAATTTTAGTTTTTCAACAGGAGACTAGAATTATTTAGCAGTTTTTCATGGTTGAAGTATCCCACATGGACTTTCAATATTTTGATGCCTTTACACAATTAACGTTTTTACTTATTCCCTTTTTTAAACATAAATTAAGATTAGTCAAAAAGTGACATTATGGATTAAAACTTGTTTTTTTTTTCCAGAAAAATATAGTGCATGTGCCTGATGATGCTATAAATGTATTCCAGTAATATATGCCGTACCAGAACATTTAATAGATTTTCAAATTAGCTTTATTGTGCTTTGCCTTGATTGTAAAAGTGTAAATATTTATAGCAGGGCATTTAAAGCTCAAGAAATATTATCGTAGACTGTTTTATCTCCAAGTAATGTGGCCATTACTGTTATCTGGCATTTTTACCAAGATCATCATTTCTGATTCTGAAATATTTTGAACTTCCTGGCTGACTGATTGCATTTGAATATAGTGACCCTGAAATTATTGTACAATAATTAGAAACATGTTCAGTGGTTTGAATTGGGAAATCACTTTGTATTATTAACTGTTGCTCTGTTTGTTACATAAATAGTTCAGGTTGCTACCTTATACACTGCATGCATTTCTAAATGGATTAAAAAATCTACTTTCAAGGCAGATGGCTGCCATTATCTGAGTTAATTCCATGTTCTACATAAAAGTATTGGTATATCTTACCTGATTCTTTGAGTTATTTGATCTCGTTAGCATTTTCTTAAGGAAGCATTTGGTTAATTCTAGCTAATGTGTGTCTACAAAAGTACAAAAAATTATTCTTCCTGAAAAAATAGAAAGTGTACATGAAATTGGGAGTCCAAGAAGAGAGATAAAGGGTTTCTCTGCCTTGTGTCCATATGGTATTTTCTTATATACCCTCTTATTTGTATCTATTTTCTTATTGACTATGTTTGAAGCTTTTAGTTCTGTTGTGTTTTTCATGAGCTGATTAATTTGACCTAAGTGATCACACTAAGATTTGACATTATAAAGATACTTCAAGAACTTGAGTAATGCATCTCTGTTCCTTCAACATATTCTCCCTTCTACTATTAAACTGATATTTTTAATGAGATAAAAATATTACAATAATGCTTCCTCGGGTTGCCTGTGAAATACATAAATGCTGATGTTTCCATGAAGATTCATCTAATTCTCCCTCAGACAGAGTGATTAGTGTACACTGGAATGAATACATTCAACAGCAAAGATTGCTCAAGAGATTTCTCCTAAATATAATATGGGTTTTTTCTACTGATTAAGCTGAACATACACCTATCCTATGGCATAACCATGGTAATTTTAGGAATATAGCCACCGGAAATGTGCTCATCTGTTCATCAAAAGATATGCACAAGTACATTCATAGCAGCACTATTCAAAATGGCTAACACTGGAAATAACCCAAATGTCCATCTACAATAGAAACATACACATGAACTGCAGTAGAAATTCCACATATTGGACTATTGTTCTACAGCATTGAAAGCAAACAAAACTACATACAGCAACCTCTATGACCCTCATTCATGTCGTGTTGGACAAATGATACCAGACATAAATAAGTATATATTTTGTTACTCCACTTATAGAAAGTTCAGAATCAGACAAGAAACCCCTCTTTGGTAACAGTAGTCAGGCAGTGCGTACCTTGAAAACATAGGAATTAAGTGGTTTGAAATCAGCATGGAAAGAGCTGCTGGAGTGCTGGCAACGCTGCTTACTGATCAGATTGCTTATATGCAGGAAAGTTCATTGGGCTAAATATGCACGATATGGTCCCATTTCTTTTTAGATATCATGGCTCAATTAAAATATTCCTCTCCCACTCTGAAATAAGAGAAAATAATTGCCATCAAAAAGTAACAGTGGTCATCGTGGTCGGTTTAACAACTCTAGCCTCCCACAGGATGACTGAATGAGAAATTTGTTAATGATATAAAGATGTGAATAGTATAATTAACAATTGGACCCAATTTGATACACTATGTCTGTATTTATATATTCATATCTATCTATATATTATTGGTCAGGATTCTTTAGAGAAACAGAACTATGTTATATACATACATATTATATGTATTATATATCTGAGGTATATAGCTATACATACATTTATTATAAAGACGTGGCTCATGCTCTTACAGAGTCTGAGTAGCTTTCTACAAGCTGGGGACCCAAGAAAGTTAGGTTAGTGGTGCGAGTTTCAGGCTGAGTTTGAAGATCTTAGAACCAGGAGAACCAGTTATGTCAGTTCTAATCTGATTTCAAAGACCTGAGAACCAAGTGTGCCGATGATGTACATCCCAGTCAGTGGTCAGGAGAAAGCCAATGTCCCAGTTCTATCAGCCAGGCAGAGAGAACAGATTACTATATATATTTTTTCACTTTACCCAATAATTACAATGTCGTAATGCTGGTAATTGCTGTTCAGACTTATCTTTTTATTCACTGATTCACCATTCAGCAATGCCAGATCTGTTATATCTCTTTATATTGAGTTCCTAATTTTAATTATTATAAATTAAAATCTTAGATATTCTGTCTTTAAAAATATATTTTTATTCAATTTTTATAGATTCCTGCTCCATTATAATTCAATAACTCCTTTAATATTAAGCATAGTAAATAAACTAATATAACTGATAATTTTTATTTCTTTATCTTTTGACATTCTTTCTTATTTACTAATATGTTTAATGATTTTTTAAAAAATATTATGCCCTCAGATTTTTCTGTATATATTTTTATTGCTAAGAGTTCCTTGGGATTGTCATTTGAAGTTTACTTTTCCAGTATATTTGTTTCTGTCAGGCACCTAGAAATACTACTAATTTAGGGCAACACTAAACTAAAACACTAACTAGTGTGCTTTGAACCACACAGGTATTGTGAATTCGTGGACCAAAATCAGGAGCTTGTGGGTATTTGGTTAGGAATTCTTAAGAGATATTTATTTAATTTTTTCCACTCTGCTGTAAACAGAATTTGAGAAAAGTAAATATTCCCTCTCTCCAGAGGGTGATTTTTCTCTGCAAAGTGTTGTCCTTTGAGGCTCCAAGCTTCATGAAGAGTGGAAGCAGAATGTATCTCTAAAAAGGACTTAAAATATTACCAATATTCAAGCTCTGTCTCTTGTATTCTAAGCCAGATACCTGTTAAAACCTACGCTTTATCCTACCAGATAATTTTAAGAAAAATGCCAATGGTGGAACTCACTTCTCCTTCTAGAATAAAGCCTTTATAACATTTGTGTAATTGATATTTCTGCTGCTCCAACCATGGAATAAAAAAGATTTGTAATATATTTCATGGAGAAATATTCGAGGTGTTGGATTGGAAGGATTTCCACTGTAAATTCAGTTAGGGTTTGCTACAAATTTAAGCAAATACTCTTTCTAAATCTTAAATGTGATTATTTTACTGAGCTGAGTAAAATCTTTCAGTGGATCACTTTGATTTTAGGAAAAATTACCAAGTACTGAGCCTGGTGTCTAAGCTTATTTCTCCTGCTTAATCTCATCACATCCCAGCTCATGTCCTATGCATCAGCAAGTTCGATTTACAAACTGCTTCACTCTAAGTATGCCCTAGTCTCTCAGTCTTCCATGACTGTGCTTTGAAAACGCTACATAATAAATGACCCTAAAATATTGGTGGCTTAAGACAGTTCGTATATATTTTTAATGCATGGACCTGCACATGAGCTTCAGTTTGGGCAGGTATTTGGTGCTGGGGTCAGATGAACTTGTCCTGACTTCAGGCTTTGCATTTAGGTACACTCTATTTGTCTTCATTCTGGGTCTTCGGGTGAAGCAAAAATGGGCTTTGGGGCATGCCTTTAAAATATATATATATATATTTATTTATTTACTTACTTATTATGGCTGTAATCAGAAGCTCAAGAGAGAAGAGCAAGAACATGCAAAGTATTTTAAGGTTGTGGCTCAGAACTGCCAATGCCACGCTGTCTTTTCTGTTTACAAACGGAGACATATTCAAGCATAAAGTCAGTGGGGAGGGGAAAGGTCCTGCTTACAGGAAATTATGTCAAGGGAAGGTGAGTGGTAGTATGAGAAAATGATACAATCTAAAAAATCTCTGAAAAATAATATCATCATCTTATAATATCCATTCAAAGCTGTATGGAAAAAAAAGAGAAAAATTTACCAGAACATTTACCAGATCTTATGTTCTACCATTATAATACTCACTATCCTTGTTCCCAAAGACTGTTCTATTTAAATTAGTTGATTTTATTGTACACTTTATAAAATATATTTTTTACAAATTTTGAATTATAAAAGCATCATATACAACACAGTGACAATCAGAAATGTGTTATTTGATAATATACCTGCTTCAGAACTGTTTATTTCTGGAATTTCTAGTTATTTGTAAAATGTTTTCTGTTTTTCTTAAATCTGG
The DNA here is from genome assembly GCF_054644295.1 of Miniopterus natalensis. Taxonomy (NCBI): domain Eukaryota; kingdom Metazoa; phylum Chordata; class Mammalia; order Chiroptera; family Miniopteridae; genus Miniopterus; species Miniopterus natalensis. The sequence goes on along the minus strand of NC_142090.1, from coordinate 19,396,700 downwards.
AAATTAACCTAGTACAGTGGTACCTCGGTTTTCTAATGTGATCCGTTCTGGAAGACCGTTGGAGTTCTGAAACATTCGAAAACCGAGGGATTAAAAGATGACGGCTAGGCCTCAGGATCTTGCCCTCGGCAGGAGCCATGTGGCATGTTCGACTTCCAAGGCATGTTCGAAAACCGAAGCATTTCCTTCCAGGTTTAAGGCATTCATAACCCGAAATGTTCATCAACAGAGACGTTTGAAAACCAAGGTACCACTGTGTGAGATTTATTATAATTGCTTCTATTTTTATTTCTTAGCTTCTGGTTGCACGCTTTATTAAATATAATTATTAGGGTTAAGCCAAAATAAAAAATAATGCAATATATATCAAGATCAAGGCCTGTGTATTTATTGAAGCAACCTCAATGCTATGTATAGTATATTTAATTGGATTTCATGGCTACCAGTATATGATTACCTTAGCAATATTAGGTTAAGCTTTGTTAGTTAAAAGAAAGTTATTTGCTATAGACTGAATATTTGTGTCTCCTTAAAATTCACATGTTGAAATCCAGATCTCCAAAGTGATGGTGTTTGGAGGTAAGGTCTTTGGGAGGTAATTTGGCCATGGACATAGTGCTCTCAGGAACGGGACTAGTGCCTTTATAAGAAGAGCCATGGGAGATGTGATAACTGTGTCTGCCATGTGATGATGCAGCAAGAAGACAGCCATCTGCAAACCGGGAAGAAGGCTCTCACCAAAGAGGGACTAGGCTGACACCCTGCTGTTGGACTTTTTAGACTCTAAAACTGTGAGAAATACAATCATGAAGCTTAAACCACCTGGTTTATAATATGTTGCTAAAGCAGCCTGAATCAACTCTGATGTTATTTTATAAGAACAGAAATCTAAAATTTATAGTAAGATAAGCAAAAGGAATGGTGCAAATTAAATATAGATAAGCTACATAAGGATTATTATTCTTCTTTCAATATTCAATCAGTGAATTATGGAACTACTATTTTAACTGATTCGTTTTTGTAATTTGGACCAACTGGTTATGCAAAGTAAAACTGCTATTCTTCTTCAGTAAAATAGTTGAACAGTCTATGTGTATAGATATAACCTAAGAGGTATCTTGTCTACTCGCTGAGGGACTTACATGGCATACTAGTCTCACATAATACAAGTTATTCACTCTTCAGCATGTGTCACTAATTCCGAGGCTGTCCTCAGGTCTCTCTGTTTTCTCTGCGAAAACTATTTTCATCATAAAAACACTACTGAATTATAGTGTAAACAGTGAAGAAATGTAGGCCAAAATATTTAGACATTTTTTTCAATAAACCTCAGGTTGTATTAAGCTCCAAAAAATGTATCCATGTTTAATAGATGTTAATTATGAAGGCAACTTCAATGACGGTAATGTCATTTCCACATATGTGACGGTCATGTCAGATTCAGAGGCAGTATGAATATTGTGGCTCTAGCCTAGGGGTAGTTATATATATAACATATGGACACTTTTTTTTCACAGAGCTGAAGCTTATCTTTTCCTAAAATCTTTCTTGTGTTTAAATGTTCAAGAAAACGATGAATATATATTACTGAGAAATTCTGAAAGGAAATAAATTCAGGACATTTTCTCTCCCCCCCCCCCATTTCTTTCTTTGCAGAGATACCAAGACACACTACAAAAAATCATAAAATTCTTAAATGTCCACTTACTGAAATCATCAAAAGTCTATCAAAGTTTGGTAGTCTAATCTTCAAACATTGTGCCTCCTCAGAACTAGCAAGATAAAATAAATAATAATTGTGCAAGTTTCTATCATTTATCTGTAGTGATGTTTAACATGGCTGGCTGTCTTCTAAATAAAGATCACCCTACTGGTTACCCCTGGTTTTAGCCAGAGACCACTGCAAAAAACTGTAGTTTATGTTTTTTATAAATGTTTAAATATTTTCCAAAATGAAGATTTCCAAATAACTCTGTTTTAGGGAAATGTCTTTAATAATTACAGATTTTTCTCCTAAATTTGAGAGTCTTAACCATCTTTGTCAATTGCCTATTGATTAAATCCATACTTATTTTAAGCATTGCTGAAATGATTTCTTAAGTAATGATAATCTTAATAGTTATACAAAATCTGTTAGCTGCCTGAATAGCTTAACATTTAGGTTGTTATGATAAAACCAGTTAAATATTAAGTATCAGAGTTTTAAAAATTATTTAATTGTCATGTCTCCTTAAGTAATATATTATCTTATTGAATGTAATTCTTTCTGAAAATGACTTTTAAAGCATGCATTTTTCTCAACATCTTATATATTTTCTTCAACAACTGGTTACAAAATTTTCACTAAATGCTAGTCATTTCTTGTATTGAATTTGATCCAAAAGATGGGAAAAAAAAGTTACACTAAATTGCATGACTGCATTTAATGTGATATGTTGGATTCTCTTTATTACACAACTTACATAGAGGTAAACAAATTAAATTTTTAAAAATATCTTGCCAGAAAGCAAGATTAAACACAAAGAACATGTTTTTCTTGTGGCTCTTCATCTACAGAGAAATGCCGAGAGAAATTCTGTCAAAAGCTTTTAGGCAAATGGTGGAACAGAACTAATAGAATCTGTCACCTATGGTTTCACCTGACAGCAAGGGAAGGACCACACTCAGACAACTTGAAATAGGGAAGCAAGGCTAAACAATATCTCTGGAGGCTCAGAAATCAAGGAGTGAGAATGGTGAGCAAAGAGAACTCTACAAAACCACAAATATAAGAAGCAGGCCTGAAATCAAATATCATAATATTTGTAGCTACAGTGTTATAACATAAAAATCAATGGTAATATCAATGGAAACCACTAAAAATAACAAAAGGAGCATAACTAAAGTGTCAAATAAGAGATTAAATCAAATACTTCAACATATACAATTCATGCCACAGAAGGTAGTAAGGAGGGAACAAAGAATAAATTGCTAAATACCAAACAAATGTAAAAATGGGAAACATTTTCTGAGGCTGTTTGTGTACCCCTCAAAATTTGTATGTTGCAGTCTTATGCCCCAAGTAATAGTATTGGGTGAAGTCCTCATAAATGGGATTAATGTCCTTATAGAGAGAACCCACAGAACTCCTAGCCTCTTCCTCCATGTGAGGACATAACTAGAGTTCAGGAGTCTGCAATCATAAGAAGGTTCACCTAACCATGCTGGTGCTCTGATCGTGGACTTCCAGCTTACAGAACTGTGAGAAATACATTTCTGTGTTTTATAAGTAACCTTAGTGTGTGGTATTTTGTAATAGCAACTTTATTGACTAAGGTGAGACTAACATAACACACATCAAGACATGAAAAATACCACAAGGGAAAAAATTACAAAACACTATCCCTCCAAAGCATAGATGTAAAAAACTAGCAAAACAAAATCAACAATATAAAGTAAATAATAAATAAGCTGTATTATTCCTGATATTCAAGTTCAGATTGATTATCAAAACTTGATAAATGTACTACATCAAATTATCAGAATAAATGAGAAATTATATAATCATCTCAATAATTTTGAAATATCATTACCTCTTATGTAAAAAATAATACAGCAATGAAACTGTCATCAAACTTGGAATACAGGAGAGCCCCCTCAATAGGTAATGAATATAGATAAAAATATTGTAGTAAATACCCTTATATTAAAACATTAGACAAGAGACAACCTCTTCATTCACAATAGATAGCATCATTGATGTTCAAAATAAAACATTTTTGCATATAAACTACTAAAATGTGGGAGAGAGTTCAATAAGTTTACAAGACAGACAGTCAATATACAACAATCTATTTTATTTCTATGTTATTGTGATAAAGTTTGCCCAAATGAAAAAAAAATAATGCACTATATTTTAGCATAAAAAACAAATATTTAGTAATATATATTTTTTAAAAATGTGAAATGTTTCTAATTTAGAAGCTACAAATTATTACTGAGAGAAATTAATGAAGCTCTAAACAAACAAAAAGGTATATAATGTTTGCAAATGAGAATTAATATTGTTATGATAGCTATCTTCCCAAATTGATATATAGATTCCAGCCAGTTATTTTGAAGAAATAGACAAGATAATTCTAAAATTTATGTGGAAGTAATGAGGTTATAGAATATCTAAATCAGTCTTAAAAAAAAAATAAAAGCAAAGTTAAAGGCACTAATTACTTGATTTCAAGAATGACTATAAGGCTACAGAAATAAGAGATGATATTGGTATATAGAATTAAATACATGTAACTAAGTAGAATGTTCAGAAATTGATCCTCACATATTCAATAAACTGATTTTGAAAAAGATGTCTTCAATGCAATAGGGAAAGAAAAATATTTTAACAAATGTTGAAACAGTGGGGTATATAAATTAGAAATAAGTGAAAGTCGCCCTGACTGGTGTGGCTAAATTGGTTGGACATGATCCTGTGCAGTGATATGTTGCTGGTTTGATTCCCAGTCAGGTCACATGTCTGGGTTGTAGGGGGTATGCAGGAGGCAGCCCATGGAAGTTCCACTTTCACAAAACTGTTTCTCTCTCTCTCCTCCTCCCTTTCTCTCTAAAGAAAAAAATCAGTAAGAAAATCTTTAAAAAGAAAAAAAAAATAAGTGAAGCTCATTTACCCATAACCCTCCCCAAAGGCAAAATATCCATAATCATAAAGCATTTAGAAATAAACATAAAATTATATTTTCTTTGACAGGAACAAAAACTACAACTTAAAGAACAAAATAAATAGCAAATTAGTCAACAACAAAAATTTAAATATTCAGAAAAAATAATAACAATAATAAAATAAACAAATGCTGGGAGACATCTATCACAACATATTTCTGAATAAGATAATTTTTTAAAATATAAAAAAACCATCCTGAAAAATCAACTGAAGACTAGCTGGTCATAACCAAGGACTTAAAGTGGAGACCACATAGAGACTGGTAGGAAGTGCAGAGGTGAGAGAGGGCTGGCAGGGCTCCCACAGGCAGCAGCTGAAGTTCCTGAAGGATATCTCACCTGTAGGGGGTTCCCATGGAGAACTCTGGATCTAAACCCCAAGCTGGGCTCCCCAGCCCAGAGCACCAGAACTGAGAAAGGTACCCACATAACATCTGGCTGTGAAAAGCAGTGGGATTTCTGTCTGCCAGGGAGAGATGGCTGGTAATGCAAGCACCCTCTTAAAGGGCCAAAGCACAAAATTTAGTGTGTAGCCACTCACCTTGGGCTCTGGAGGAGGGAGGGCAGAGTGGACTAAAGCTGTGTGAGGAAAATCCAGGGGTGCTGGCTCTGCAGATAGAACTCAGAGGGTGACCATCTGGATTCCTGTCTTGAGTAAGCCTCCGATACTTCAGAGGACATATTTCTCAAGGAGACCTTTATAATCCAAGCAGCTTTGGTCTGGGGGAAAGAAGGGGGCAAGCAATTGCCCCACCCTGTTGGAAAACCTCTAGCCTCACTCTGCGATCTACAGCCTAAGCCTCATTAATATACAAAGTATAATAATCAGGCTGCAGGTAGAGTCAGACTTCTGTATGCTTTGAATCTTTGGCTGACCCTCTTCTGGACCTGGGGCTTAGAAAAGCAGACCTTGGTGTGCATCTTGTCCCTTTCAAAATACATCCAGCCTCCGTAGAGGGAGCCACAATTTGTAGATTGCTGATAGCTCTACACAGGGTACTCAAGGCCAGTTACAAACAGTGTCTGACCTTGGCCTGCACCAGAGCCCCTCCAAAAAGACCGGGAGTCCTAGCATATCTACCTAATACATAGAAACAAACCAAAATTGGGAGCCCAATAAACAAGTCCCAAAGGCAAGAACAAGAAAATTCTTCAAAAGAAGAGCTAAGTGAAATGGAGATAAGCAATCTATCAGATACAGAGTTCAGAATACTGATTATAAGGATGCTCAACAGCATGAGAAAATATATGGAAACTATGAAGAAAATTAAGAGTGACATGGTGGAAATAAAAAATACATTGGAAGGGATAAATGGCAGATTGCAGGAGGCTGAGGATTGGATCATCAAATTAGAAGATAGGATAAAAAAAACCTCAATCAGAGATCGAAAAAGTAAAAACAAAAAATAGTAGGACAGTGTAAGTATGCTGTAGGACAACAGGAAATGTAATAATTTTGCATCATAGGAGTACCAGAAGGGGGAGAAATTGAACAAGGGGTAGAGAACCTGTTTGAAGAAATAATGGCAGAAAACTTCCCTAACCTGGTGAAGGGAAAAGTCACACAAGTTCAGGAGGCACAGAGAGTCCCAAGCAAGAAATATCCAGAGTCTCATCCCCAGACATATCATAATTAAAATGCCAAAAATTCAAGAAAAATAGTGAATCTTAAAGGCAGCAAGAGAAAAGCAATTTGTAACCTCCAAAGGATCCCTCATAAAGCTGTCAGCTGATTTCTCATCAGAAACTCTACAGGCCAGAAGGGAATGGCATGAAGTATTCAAGGTCATGAAAAGCAAAGATCTGAAACCTAGGCTATTCTATCCAGCAAGGCTACCATTCAAGAAAGATGGTAAAATAAAGAGCTTCCCACACAAAAAAAAGCTAAAGGGGTTTATCACCACTAAACCAGTATTGTAAGAAATGTTAAAGGGACTGGTGTAATAAGTAGAAAGCTTGGTAGAGCCCCCCTATGAAGCTGCTGGGACTAGGGCTTTTGTTTTCTCAGAGTTTTTTGATTAACTGCATCCATTTCATCAGTCGTTGTTGGCCTGTTCAGGTTTTCTGATTCTTTCTGATTCAGTTTTATATAATCTCACTCATATGTAGAATCTAATGAACAAAATAAACTGATGAACAAAAGAGAACCAGAGTAGAAGCATGGAACAGACTGATGAATCTCAGAGGGAAGGCAGGGGTGGGGAGAGATTAACCAAAGAACTTATATGCATATATGCATAACCCATGGACACAGACAATAGCGTGGTGAAGGCATTGGGTGGGGCAGATGCTGGGTGGAGGGAATCAATGGGCAAAAAAGGAGGACATTTGTAATACTTTCAATAATAAAGATAAATTTTTAAAAATTAAAATATACTATAATACATCTTTTTTAAAAAATTAAATGTATTGGGGTGACATTGGTCAATAAGATTACATCTATACTCAAATAAGCAGTAGAAGATGAGAGGATCTTTATCCTTACAACATTTTGCTGTGTCATATTTTTTGGTTCAGCCATTCTGCTGGGTTGAAGTGATAGTTCATGTGCACTTAATTTAGATGTACATACTGACTATGTTGAGCATCTTTTTATGTGCTTATAGGCCATTCACACATATTAAGTTGTGAAGCAATAATTAAGAAGCAAAAATTAAATTTCTAAATATATAAAGGCTGTAACAATATAAATATCTATACAGGTAATAGGAATATTTCACTCTGCTTGGTCACTGCTTAATTGTTGGGAATGGCAACAAAAATAACAAAACATCTGTTTGGAAAATCAGGTGTTTTAAAAAAATCTGATATGGCACAAAAGTACTTGCAACAGGGGGCTGATGTGACTTCTTGAATAAAAACAATAAAGACTGTCCCCTGACTTGCCCCTGAAACAGATATTTGCAAAATATTTTTCAACATATTTATCTGTTGTTTGTATAAAACTGTTTAAAAAGTAAATGTATTTTATATGTTATGAAATTTATATGGTTAGTTAATCTCATGAATCAATAAATATTTTTTTCAAATGATAACTAAGAGGGAGTAGAAAACAAAACTCCCCTGGTTATTAATGGCACTGCAATGTGATTTTCCCAACAGGGTGTCTCTTCTAAGTAGCACTCTACCATCTGCAATCCCTAGGCAATAAATTCTGAAGATGGATGTAACAGCAGCTTGAAAACATGACTTTTCAAACTGAGAGGGTTATTATTCTTTCTAGTATTCTGGCACTTTTGTGGTAAGGCTGCATATCTATAATGCCTTAATATTAAGGTTATTTTACCTTAGTCCTAATGCTTAAAATCATAATGAAACAAAAACTTGAGTATCTAATAATATTGCACATTGAAGTATTGTGCTGATAAGTAGCTCTGTGGTTTTAAACTTTGGCTCCCTATTGTAATCAGCTGAGGCTTAAAACAGGGTTGAAGGCTCCATCCCATAACAATTTAATTTTAATTTTAAGAAGTCATTTCAAGGCATCAGTAATTTTTAAAATCTTACAAATTGATTTTTTTAATGATATAATTTTGATCTTCACATTTTATTTTATCTTTTTTCATTTTAATTTTTTCTTTACTGTTGAGAGCATTATAGATGTCCCCTTTACTTTCCCCCGTTGCCCCCCTCTACCTGGCTTCCACCACACCCCAATAATACATCTGATAAGGGGTTAATCCCCAAAATATATAAAGATCTCATACAACTCAACAAAAGAAAAACAAATGATCCAGTTAAAAAATGGACAAAGGACCTAAATAGACACTTCTCCAAAGAGGACATACAGATGGCCAAGAGACATATGAAAAAATGCTCAAAGTCACTAATCATCAGAGAGATGCAAATTAAAATTTCAATGAGGTATCACCCCACACCTTCCAGAATGGCTCCATCAGCAAATCAATAAATGACAAATGCTGGCCAGGGTGTGGAGAAAAGGCACAGTAGTACAGTGATGGTGGGAATGCGGACTGCTGCAGCCACTATGGAAAACAGTGTGGAGTTTCCTCAAAAAATTTGAAATGGAGCTGCCTTTTGACCCCGATTTTAATGTAGATGGCAATACCTTGCAAGGCTGGGGTGTGGTTCTCCAGGTGGCTGTATGTACTCTGAACAGTGGTGCTGTTTCTCCTATAGCCAGAAATCACGGATCAGGGATCAGTGGTCTGTTTCTGTGGAGAACCCTGACTGGTTTAAGCATATAATCATTTTTAATTCTGTGATCTCTGATCACTTGTGCTATTTTTCTTATTAAATAGAACAATCCCAGCAACCTCTTCCCACTTGCTCTGTCCTTGAAGGAAACCCTGTCCCATGCAATCATGTTAATTGCCTCGGAGTTGACAGTGCTTTGATTCCTACCGAGAGATGGGTGAAGGAGATATGTTCTCTTTGGGGGTTTTCAGTGCATTTGTCTTCTAATGTAGTATCAAACTAGTTATCTGATTGTTCCTGTTGGATTGATTTTTTTGTTTGTTTGATTTTTCACAAACAAGTGTACAATATTTCTGTACTTTTTAATAGTTTGTTTTCATAAAGAGATCACTCTGAACATTATTTTTTAAAAACTGTGCTATAACTTGTACTATATTTTTCTTGTGAAAAAAAAATCATAATTTTCTAAGGAAATAAAACATTCCAAAACAAATGGAACAAATTTACCACCCCTCATTCCAGAGACTTTACTGAAGTCGATGCTCCTTATAATGCTGCGATGCATATGCATAGACCTGTTATAGATGATATAACTATTTCAAGTAGTAATCTTTAAACACAAACATTGTTATAAGCAGAGAGCCTGGGACAATTTTAGAAGTATGAGGGCATGGAAGGAAGACTGAGAAAAGTGTCAGTCATGAATGCCATCAAGATGTACCTTTTAATCAGGAGACTGATGTCATATATTTTTCTCATTTGTATTTCAGTCTTCAACAAAACCAAGAAGATTTTTTGTTATCATTTCAAAACCTGTTTCTTGCATAAGTCCAAACTGTATTTCAAAGTTTCACTTTATTACTTCATTTTCTTTCCTTTTCCTGGCAAGTGAACCAAATCAACAGAACTGCTAATGGAACTTTCTGGGGTCGTATATGAATTGTGATATATTTCGTTCAACTCCTATAAGTAGAAATCCCTAACTGTAAAACAAAATAAAAATTCTGAGAAGTTGTAGCTTATTGATAAAATAAAACTTAGCCTTCCAGAAGTATAGTCTAGATTAAAAAATTATTTAAGAATAAAAGTAATTCTGTTATTTTGGCAGCATTGGATGGGTAACTTTTCAGTAGATTTTCTACCTGGGCAGTGAGGACAGGACTTTAGGAATTAGTACCAATTATTTAAAATATATAATCAACCTCAGTAAAGCATTGGTTTGTAAAATGGGTTTTACTGAAATCAATATTTAAATAATTCAAGTGTAGACAGATTGGTGACAATGTTCTTTTTTTTTTTTTTTTTTTTTATAAAGTTAGCATACAAGGAGTTATATAAATAGAACACCTATTTGGAGCTATTCAAGAAGCCAAAATTATTTCCTTAATCATCTATAGTTTCTCATGTAGGTTTTCCTAACAACCAATAAAACATCCTTTAATAGGATTGTCCAGCTGGATGACCTCTGAAGCTTGACAACAGTTTTATTTTTCATGTTAGATTTAATTTGCATATATTACACCCTCTCTACACTTAGACAAATGTTGTCTTTTGCAAAAAAATATTTTCTTCTACCTTGAAAACACATATGGTAATTTCTAAATCAATCTGAAATTCAGTAGAATTATTGATTTTATTTGCAACATCTATTATTGAAACTCACAAAGACTAATAAAGAGAGGGAATTATTGCTATATGATGTCAACTTCACTTGTACATCTTGGGTGAGTTATGCACAGTTCTAATTAAGAACTCTTATTTATTCATGCCTTTCATGGCTCAGCTTAAGATCATCTATCCCATGGAGGTTTAACTAAGTTCATCCTGGGTTTACTTTGACTATGCTGTGATAAATAACCTCGGCACTTCTACATTTCCCTGATGTATTTTATATATTCAACATGAACTACATACTATTTAGTTTTCAAATTATATTATAATCTACCCATCTGTTAATGATACCTATACAAATACAAATCCTCCCTAAATAAGTTAAACTATCTCTTTCTTCTTTTTGTATACCATTTTTCTTCTCATTTGATTAATTAATGCTTGATAAAGTTTTTTCATTCTTTTTTTAATTCAACAAAACTTAAATTGATGATTATATTTAATACAGGTATTGAAGATGAAATGAATTACAAAAATATTTTCTGCTGTTACTACCAATGTTTTCTACTACAACTATCAATTTCTGAAATATAAATGTGCACTTTAACTCCTAGTGGATAAGTTAGCAGGAATCTGACAAGATCTTTCTGCCATACTTATTTCCTTAAATAAGGGACTGAATTCTATCTTGCTGATTTTAAAAATGACAATAAATTATAGACCAGTAAGTCTCTCTGCAATGTTAGTAAAATTCCTGTAATTCCTTCAGCAAAAATACCGTCAAGTTTTTATAAAATTGTCACAAACAAATCATTTCAATTTAGGGATGAAGAGGAAACTGTATTTACTTCTTAATCCAGTACTGAAACGGCAACCACTAGAGGACATACAAATAAAACAATTAGAAATACTAAATTTTAAGTCATTTACTCAAACAGCCTTCATATGAAAGCTCCTGAAAGCAAGGGGCCTTTTTATCTGAGTACTTTGAGTACTTTGTTTTCACATATTGATGAATTGAAATAATGGATTAGGAGGTCAGACACATCTAGTTTCAAATTCTGGGTCCCAGAGTTGTGTAATTTAGGAAAGTTACTTAGTCTTTTTTTTCTCTCTCTCTCTCTAAATGGTCATAACTTTTAATGTGTAGTGTGGATAAGATCTAATTTAAAGACTTTTTGTGAAGATTAATTTGGACAGTTTTTGAAAAAGAACAGACACAGTGTCTGGCACAAAATCAGTTTGGGATAAACTTCTGCTTGCCCCTGTATCCTACACTGGGATTTGGAATTTATATCTAAGTTTATAATTCTAGCATCTGTATCTGTAGAGCACTCTAGAGAAAGAAAATGTGTGGGTTGGAACTTTGGACATAAAATAGATGTAAAAAAAGTTGGCACAAGTTTTCTAACACAAAAAGGAATCATGAAGGAAAAGAAGCCTTAGAAATTCTGCACTCATGGAAGGAGCCAAGGGTTGAGGTCTTATTATCATTTGAACTTTTCTAATTATTATTCAGATTTATTGGTGTTTACTAGAAATGTTACTATATACAAATAGAATAATGTACTTATGATACTGTAAAATTGTGTCAAAAATATACTTTTTAATTTCATATGCAGAGATATCCAGTCATGTAATTCATGAATTCTAGAAATACTCAGGAACACTATTGCTTGAGGTGAACAAAAGCAACATTGCAATGTGGTGGTAGGCAGTTAAGAAATAAATTTCAGGACTATCAGTCTCATTATACAATGATTTTAATGGGGACCAAAAAATTATTATTTTATTTAGCCATTCATTATATTTAAAGGGTTATTATTAGACCATGGCCATTGATTATATTCTGCACAACCATATTATGAGCAATAAGCAAATGGCAAGGCTTTTTGTTCCTGTAATTAATGTGGGCATCTATAACAATCTCTTCAAGTTTCTACTACCCATTATGAAGTGGAGTAGCAGGTTGCCACAGTACCTGAATCATTTTAAAAATGTTAAATTGTGGTTTTACTAAACCAGGAAATTTGTAAACACTTTAGAAATATTTTTTCTTACAACAGATTAAATAAAATAGTTTAATTATTCAGCAAAAGCATTCAATGAAAAGCCCTCATTCTTTAATGTCAAGTAGTTGAAATGTTTTCTTGTTTAGAAAGATATTATATTTACAAAGACCTTATTTTAACTGTGTTAGAAAGCATTATAGCATAGTTTTTGAGAGCACAGAGTTTAATTTGGTTTAATAAACGAGAATTCAATTCCTTATTGCATGAACTGGAGCATACCACTGAATTTATCTAGGTATCAGTTTTCTTATTTTTAAAATAAAACTACTCAAAGGGTTTTCGTAGGAATTAAGTTATATAATTCATTAAAAACATAACATTATTTGGAACACACTTGTTAAAGATTTAATAAGCAACTCTTATCAATTATTTTATATTATCAATGATTATTTTATATTATCAATTTATTTTTCAACTCATTTGAAGGACCACAATACTGCATTAGGATTAGAAATGGTTTCTGTAAACGAATAAAGAAGAGGATAGTCACTTAATAAATTTTTAAATTCCGTATGTCCAGTGACCTCAAATGATGCAGAATTATTTTTCTTGTTTGTGCATTTTTTTTTAGTTGCAAACTTAGTTAGAACTAGTAGTTTAGGTATTCTTAGGACAGGATTTTGATGGAGTATATTTATCTTTTTACCTACAAAGAAGAGAAAAATTGAGCTTCTCATTCATTTTACCTTCTATTTGGTTATAGTATTTCCTATACTCCCTAAGCTTTTAACATGAAAGAATGGATTAAAAAAAGCCAATGAAAACCCCTTACAATAATACTCATAGGTCTCTGGCTTCCTGTTCTGCACTGCTAAAATTCAGGATATTTTTTTATCAGAAGAAGCTTGTTCATCCTGCTTTGACCCTGGCATTTACTGGAAGTTATCTCAGCTTTCCCTCCAGAGAGGTACCTGGGATTCCCTTGCCCAGATGACTCTACCTGACAAGTCTATCTCTACAGCATTTGCCAGACTTGGAGCAGCATTTAGTTGACATGTTACTCTGTCACTGAATCAACCGCATGAGGGGCAAGAGAAGACTGTGATTTGATAGTAAAAGTAATTAGTTCATGTCATAGTATTTAATTACATGATAGAATGGCAAAGGCTCTGGCAGTGAGAATTTTCCTTCTCTGCCTCATGAGTGCTGTTGACTCAGCAACTTACATGTCATGAGTACGGAATTCTGGATCCAAGGGGAGAATTTCTAATTAGATCTCTCCTGAAATATAAGAAAAGGAAGGGAGGAATTTGAATAAATAAGGAAAAAGATGACCACTACTGGGTCTTAATTCTATTAATTATTATAGTTCATTTCCAGATATTGGTGAAGTGTTTTAGTTATGTTAATGAGGAAATTAACTTTTTAAAAAATATTTTCTTTATTTACTGACTGGAGAGAGAGACAGGGAGAGAGATATCACTTTGTTGTTCCATTTATTTATGTATTCATTGGTTGACTCTTATATGTGCTTTGACTGGGAATTGAACCCTCAACCTTGGCGTATAGGAATGATGCTCTAACCAACTGAGCTGCCAGGGCCCAGAGGCAATGAACTTTTAGTTTGACATTAATAAGTTTGGAAAGCTATGTTTTTGAATGAATACATGAAATATTAAATGTTTGGAAGGGTATTAAAGAGAAAATGCTTGCTATATTTCCATAATATAAATGTGAAATGCATGAACAAAAAATGTACTATGAACCAGTTTCTACATAGAATAATATTATCTGTAGCAAATATTACAAAATAGCAATTTCCTAGGAAAAGAAATATCTAAGTTGTCTTTATTATTTTGACAGTATTTTACTTTTTAAGTAATGATTTTTATCCTTAGAATGTTAGCAATTGCTCATAGTGTAAAAATCAAAAAGAGAAAAGAGATCTCATTCTTTAAAAAATGTAGAGGAATAACACAATTTTTCATGTTTTTTTTATGTTAGTACTTGTTATTTTTTTTAATTTATCTTTTTTTTTTAAAATATATCTTTATTGAAATCAGAGAGAGGAAAGGAGAGGGAGAGAGAGATAGAAACATCAATGATGAGAGAGTCATTGATCGGCTGCCTCCTGCACACCCCGGACTGGGGATCGAGCCCACAACCCGGGAATCCAACCTTGATCTCCTGGATCCTAGGTCGATGCTCAACTGCTGAGACATGCCAGCCAGTTGATCATAATCATTCAATGTTTCAAAATGCCTACCTCAAGGTAAGTATTAATATTTAGATTTTGCTTCTCATCACAGAACTTTTCAACATCCATACAAACCATGGAAACATAGATCAGTTGACCTCTAAGATTATAATTTTCTCAAAAAATCCAGGACTTCCAATGCATAGATAATAATTAAAACCATGCAAAGTATTTGTTAAAGTATTGATCCTAAATCTATGGAGATTATAGTTTAGCAGTTCTGAGTAGGACAGGAACCTGTAGCAGTAATGTACCACAGAGTTTCAATCGATTAGTCAAATTTTGAAAAAACTGTTCAACACCATGAAACTTTTTTATTGAGTAGTAATCTATAAATACTGTTGAGCACATGAAGAGGGTGAAGATGAAGACAATATTGACTAGTATGATAATATAATATTTTTATGAAAATGATATTTATATGTATATAATATAGAGATCTCTCTTTCTACATAATCCTTTATAACCTATTTTTTTTATGATCTGGGAAAAAAGCAAGTAGGTTGGAAATATCTAATTCAATGTGCTACTGTATTTAAAAATGGATCAAGAGGGCACAGATATTGACCGTCATCAAAGACTTATTGAAAATAAACACAATGCTTTAAAAAAAATTCATACAATTCCAAGATGCAGTTGTGCTTGGAATTCTGTTTAGATGTTATCCATCAAAGTACATATAGAATGAAACTCGATATTATACAGAGATGATCAGCTAAAGTAAAGACAAGCATAGCAGAAATGAGAAGTGGGTGACTGCTCAGTGAGGACAGGTGAAAAGACTAGGACTTCAGCATCTAAAATAGCAGCACAATAGAAATGTGGTTGGATTGTATAATATAAAAGACAGGATCTTGACACATGAAAGCGGCTAATTTAAAACCCCAATCTGGAAGCAACATATTACACACCAGGCAGTAAACTCAAGAAAATTATTTACTCAGGAGAATGGCAGGCATAGAAGTTATAGGAAGAAAGGCTTAGATACATTTGAGGATGAAAGATCTACAAAGTGAAATCACACAGCTTATATGGAGGAAATACCCACATTCCTACTAGTACCAAGCCCCCTATTTGTCCCAGTTCCCACTTCCTATTCCCCCAGGTCAGGGGCATGCCAACGTTTCTCCTCATTTTTCCTGCATCGCCATTTTTTCATTTATCTGTATCTATACCTATCTAGGTCTATCTAGTTTCCATCAATATGTGACTGTGTTATTATTTGCATCTTAGAAAGCAGTTTTCAAAAAATTAACTTTCTGTAGGCTATTATTTTATTTCTCTAGGTGCCTTAACAGAAACTTTCTTGAGAAAAAATTGATAATAAATGCAAAAGGAGGGAGGAAGCTTTTGGAGGGAATGTGTATGTTGTGGCACAGGCTGTGGTGATGGTTTCAAGGGTATATGCTAACTCCAAACTCAAGTCGTACACATTAAATCTGTACAGCCTTTTGCATGTGAAGTGTACCACAATAAAGCAGTTTAAAGAAAAAAGAAAAAAGAAAAAAGAATTGTCTAACTTCACTTCATTTCTCACGATTCTCTCAATTTTTTTAAAAAAATATATCTTTATTGATTTCAGAGAGAAGAAGAGAGAGAGAGAGAGAGAAACATCAATGAGAGTCATTGATCAGCTGCCTCCTGCACTCCCCCTGCTGGGGACTGAGCTCGAAACCCAGGCTTATTTAGCAAATATTCAGAATCTTCTTTTATTAACCAATGATCATAAGGATATTTGCCTATGTTATCTTCTAGAATCTTTTTTTTGTTTTACCTGTCACCAATCAATCTGTATTCCACCTGGAATTGATATTTTTGTGGACTGTGGAAAAAGGAGCTCAAGATTATTTTTAATGGTTATTTAACTCGGTATCATTTATTGAAATGACTGTCATTCATCCACTGCTATATGGGATGAGCTTTGTCAGAAATTCAGTGTCCATATAAGTGTGGGTCTGTTTCTGAGTCTCCATGGCTCTGTTTGTGTATTACCACTTGTGAGATTTCCCCTGTGCTTTAATGACGAAGATTTTATAAAAAACCTTGATATCTGTCAGAAAAAGTTCTCTAGTTTGGCTCATTGCTTTGGCATATAAATTTTAGATTTAACTTGTCAGTTTCTTTTAAAAAAGCCTTCAACTTTCAATTTATTTAAAAAACTTCTAAAATGGAGATTAATTGTATATTAATATGTGGTCAGCTTAACAGGAATGGATATATTTGCACAGTTATCTTTAATAATATGAGAAAAAATATACAGTTCACTATGTAGAGATGAACACAGTTTTTATTATATCCCTTTTTACAAAATTTATGGTTTTTCAATGGTATATTTTTATTTTAAATAACTTTAATTCCCTAATTGCTTGTTGCTAGTAAATGAAAATACACACTTTTTTTCTATAGCTTATTATTTGAAATGACTTTTGGAGGCTAAGTTTGTTATGAGGTGACTAATATATGTGTGTGGGAGGTAAAAGCATCGTGGAAAACACATCCAGAAAGAAACCAGGCAGTTGTTTCATCATTCTAGTCTCAGATTTCCCCTTCAGTTGCTCATTTCTTCAGAAGTCAGTTTCCTACATTGTTGCAAACATTGGTTGGGCCCATAGCAAACCCTCTCTCAGACATCAATGGCAGGAGAAGCTGTCATTATATGCTGTTCTGCCTCTGATTAATTTTAATCTTTCTGAATAGCTAGTTTTTTGTTCATAAACACATTTTAGAGACTGGATGCCTCTGCAAACTTTGAAATAGTTTAGATTGCAGTGGAACAATGTTACTAATGAAATATCTCTGACAAAAAAGAGTCCTTGGTGTGGAATTCAGAGATGACTGCTGAATATTGCTCTATTCCTGGACATGCATACTTAAAGTACAAATTGTGCTATTGTTTTTTGGCAATGCATCGTTTTGTTTCATGTGGATTTAAGGGTGGCATACGAAATATATAAGATGATACATCATGTGGGGAAACATTTATTTTCTGTGAGCAGGGAAAAAGGGTCATTCTATGCAACCACTGTTGATGATATTGTAATAGCCTGAGAAGATGCCTGTCCCTCTAGCAAGAAATGAGCAGGCAGCTATTAAAAGTTGAGTGTGGCTCTCCTCCAAGACAAAACTGTCTAACTCAGTCTCTGTTGGCCTCCACCAAACAGGAGCCAGAGGATTACAAAGTAAACCAGAAATGAAAACAAAAGAACTGTAGAAGAATTAAAATATTTTGGAGACACGCATGGAAAATCAAGGCCTTACTCCTGCTTTGAAGAAATAATTTAATAAAATACCCTTTTATAGATATGCAGATATAGTTTTCCCAAACTGTGCCAACTGCTTTTAATCTCTAATACTTGTTTACAATGTGTGCTTATTTGCCTACTATAAAGTGCAAAAGTACCATAAGGGTTGTTTGAACAGAGATACATTTGGGACTTTAGTGAAGAAAGATGACGAGTGGGAGTGGAAGTTGAAACAATAGAATTTTGTTAATTGTGTGCTTAGCCTGTTTTGAGCTCTTGGATAGATCCTTTAGTTAATCTCCATCCAAATCCTTTAAATTATGCGTTTTCAGGCCTACTCTGTATATGAGCACACTGATACTCAATGACGTTAAGTGATATGTGAAGGGTCAGGCACATTAGGTAATAAAAGTCAAATTCAGCCCACACTGTCTGAATTCATATGTTCTTTTTTCACAATACAGAAAAATGTATTATACTCCTTCCCTCAACGTACATGTTAGTTTATAAGCACAGGCTCCATAATACCAAATGCTTTTAACTTAAAACAGGATTTGGTAAAGGAACAGTATTTTTGACACAGGCATATTATATTGATAGTAAAGTCCTAATCCATTTACTCTTTTATTCAATGTAAATGAAGGGCCACATATGTAAGCTGCAATAAATCAGAATGAAATGTGTCCCTGAGTCCCTTATGGAAATGCACTAAGTTAAAGTATTTCATACATGAAATGAGATACGATATTCAGGATATGCTTTATAGTAATAATCCTTTGGGTTTATATAGAAAAGGAATGTGGCATTTTCCTTGGGTTGCACCTATTTTTCCACAACTCTTCAGAACATTTTATTCACCTTTCCAAACCATGTCACAGATGATGTAAACAAATCAAAGACATATTATAAGATTAATGTTGAATAAGGGAAATAATTCCCCTCCACTATCATTGTTTGAATATCAAGTGATAGTGGTCAGAAAACTATGTCAGTTGTCACCATTAGAGAGTTTTACATGAACAGGGTTTTATTCCCTCATTATAAAACCAATCACTTGACCACACTGATATGTAGCTATAATCTCTCATCTGTGAAAGGATATCGTATAAAGGCCATTGTGGTTGCATTAAGATTAATCTGTTAGGATTCTCAACGCTCCATTGATTTTTGTCTTTAATATTGAAAAAAGAAGAGGAAGAATTTTCCACAGTAGATAATAAGCGATTATTTGCTAAACCCTTTGATATTTTGAAAGACCATGATCCATTAAAAGGAATTGAAAAAAAAAATCATATTTATTGGAACACCTTTAATGTCTGGGATACAACTAGTGAGTTGAGGACTGGCCTCAACAGCCAGAGCAATAATTTTTTTAGGTTTTCCAATCTCCTGTCTTCTGAAACACAAGCAAAAGTTATGAGTTTTAGTCTAATAATTTCCTGAATGTCTAATGGGTTATTTCAAACCTGCGCTTCAATTCTCTGACTAGTGAAACCATTTAATAATCTTAAAAATAAGCACAAAGGGAAAATGTGATAAATATTACAACAACAACAACAAAACAAAATGTTCAGGATCTACTGGATACCAGGCTGGCCCAGGGTCTTCAGATACATCACTAAATGAAAAAACAAAACAGTGTTTTCTCTTCTGATCCTTTCTGGAAATCTTTACCTTATATAAAATCCTTATGTCTATGGTTTTTTTCTTTAGTAGGTACAATGTAATATCACACATTTCGTAGGCTAATAAAATACATTCATATGTGTAACAAAGTAAAACTAATTTTATAATAATTCATGATAAATATAATGGAGGCATAAAATAGGGGAGTGACATTCAGGGAGCAAGTCTTAGGTTTAACAGTGCTCAATATATTGGATTATGGACAGCAGTTATGTGGATAAAGAGACCATACTGGTATTCAAGTTTCTAACTTGGGCAACGGGGAAAATGATACCTTGATTCTTATTGATTTATAATACAGGGTGAAGTTTAGTAGGAAATTATTCATTTTGTATTTGCACTTGAGGTTTATATGTGAGTATCCAAATACATGTGGATATAGGCCTGGGGTTTAAGTTTACATTTAATTGGTATATGGACTGTAATTGATCCTAGAGATTGGGTAGATGAAATGACAGCCATCTGAGGCACATCAACTGTAAAGTTGAATGAGAAGCAGATATCAACAAAAAGGATCACAATATTTAAAGGTCAAAAATGAGCAAAGAAAAGAAAATATTTCACAAGGAAGAATTACTCAACAATTTGAATGCATCCTAGAGACTGAATGAAAGAAGAACTGAAAAGTATGCATTTGCTCAGCAACAAAGATACGTTGACAAATTTAATGAGACATTTACTGAGAAGAAGCCAGGATGAGCTAGGCTGAGATATTAGTATGAGGTAAGGAAGGAGAGAAATGAATGGAGAAGCCCTATTCAAGGAATGTGGTACCTGACTGGTAATAGAGTCAAAAGTGGCAGCCATGAGGATGCAACTCATGTGCCTCCTACTACCTGGAGCATAAATGATAAAAGGCCCCAGCTGCTGTTCTTTAAAATACACAATAGTTTTTACACCAAGGCTATGTACACCTCATAAGCTTCATCTCACCGATATGAGTGTGTCTGAACTCCTAAAGTAGACCATTTCTGGGAGACAGGGTAGACTTAGGCTCAAAGACTCCCTGATGACTTTGTTAAAAGCTTCTTAAATGTCACAACTTCCACCCGACCTTCTTTCCTTCTCTTCCTCACTAAGGCCTGTGGGGTTTAGGTTTCCATTAGATTTTTTTTTTTTTCATTTGTGGCAAGAGCACTTGATATGAGATCTAACCTCTTAACAGATTATTAAGTGCACAATACAGTCCTGTTGACTGTAGGCAGGGTCATACAATAGATCTCTAGAACTTATTCAACTTGTGTCACTGAAAATTGATACTGTTGAACAGCAACTCCCCATTTATTCCTCCCTCTATCCTCTGGCAGTCACTGTTTTATTCTCTGTTTTCTGAATGTTGTTTTTTTTATTGAATTTATTGGGGTCACATTGGTTCATAAAACCATACAAGTTTTAAGTGTACAACTCAATAAAATATCTGCACACTTACTGCATTGTGTGCTCACCACCCAAGGGCATCTCTTTCCGTTCCATTTATCCCCACTTTGCTCACTTCCACCTCCCCCCAGACTATTTTAGATGATTCCTATAAGGGGAATCTTTCAGCATTTGTTCCTTTGTGAGAGGCTTCTTTCATTTGCATCATGTTATCTCTCTTCATCTATACTGTCTCATAAGGCATTAGACTTTGAAAGAACTACTTTCAGCCACCTCCTACTGGAGGTAGGTTCTTAGGAATCAGGGCACACTTGCTATCTTGATGATCTGGCAAAGATCCTGGTCATCACTTTTCTCCAAGTGTAAAGCAGAGGCTTGTGTGCTCAAGGGCCTGGTCTAGGATCTATCTGATAGTGTATGGAATGGCCGTGGTAAACTGGTCTTGAAGAGCAAAGGCAGGGCTGCGTCCTAGTGGTGGAGAGCCCAATGTTCAGGCTAGAGCAGATATCTCAGTGGTCAGAAGCATTATAATGCAGGGCTGTGTCTATATATGTTTTTTAATTTTATTGATTTTTAGAGAGAGAGGGAGAGAGAATCGAACTGGCAAACTTTTGGCACATGGGCTAACTCCCAACCAACTGAGCCACACCAACCAGGGCAATAGTTTTATTAAATATTTTAACCCATTAGTTTTAATGTCAATAAATTTTAATAAACAATTCAAAGTATATAAATGGAAGCCTTGTTGTATTTGTGTGGATTTGGAAGAAAACAGAAAAAGATTCTAACTTGGATTAAAATAGGTCTGAAAATAATTTTTAAATAAATGATGTTTATATGTTTAAGAAAATTTCAGACTTGCTTGGTCAGAGTGGATACTAAAAAAACAAAGCTTTCGTTGAAAACTCTGTTCCTATCATATTGAGCTGAATCAGCTGCTCTATCACTGCTAGCCCTAAAAGCGATCCAAGTTTGAAAAGATCAATACATGAAAACTCCAGACTTAGCCATTTGAGAGCAAACATTTATGTTGAACTTTGTGCTAGGGCCTGCAGGATGCAGCATGCATTACGGAAGCATGTGCATCTGTAAGTAGCTGCTGATTCCAGGTCTTGAATTAGGAAAATGATGAAAAACTAAGTAGTAAAAATAAAGCACAATCTCCTATCATAAATGAGCATTTCAATCACCAACTCTGAAACAGTATTTTGTGATGACAGAAAGTAGTGACTATGCATTTGGAATGAGGGGGAAATGAAAATAAATGAGAAATGTGCCTGAAGGAATAGGTTAATTTTCAATTAAAAACAGTTTGAGGGGGAATAAAGAAAAATGAAAGCACCCACTTTCAACTGTTAATACTATAGATAGGTCTCACTTCTTACTTGCTGTCTGCTTTAGAAGGAGGCCTTGGCTTATTTGTGTGGATTTGGAAGAAAACAGCAAAATATTCTAACTTGCATTAAAATATATATGCAAATAATCTTTCAAACAAGTGAGATTCATATTTTTGAGGACAATTTTGAGGAAATCCTTCATATTCCTTTTGTCAGCATGTCCCCTATCTCCACAAATTCTGCAGTGGGGCAGGAATGGGAGATGAAGGGGCTCAGTGATTTCTCCTTAATTATTTACAGCTATTTGGAAGTTCCAACATTCTCTAACTTCAAAGTTGCTTAAGGTGCGGTTTTTCTGTAGTGATATTTTTAAATTGTTTCTGGAAGAGATGTTTTTAAATGTAAAGCAAGTAGCCACATTGTCGTCAATTATGTGGAAATTCCCTCTTCCATTTCATTTCATTGTTGGTTAATTTTAGGATGCAAGCAATCTTTTGATTTCTTTAATGTTGAACATTAATCTAGCCACTTAGTTAGTTTCCAAATAGATAAAATTAGTTTCTTTATTGTTTCTAATGTGTTAATTATATTGTATATAATTAGTGTGGCCAGTGTGACTGCTGCCTAGCAGATTTACTTGTGTCTTGATGCAAAGTCTTGTTCTTCAATGTAGAAAGAGTTGGCAGCTTATTAAAGGCATCATTATGCAGAGATAAACACTCACAAACTGTACGTTAAGTATAAATTTATTAAATGTACATATATAATAAACTTGTGAAACTCTATTTTTCTTAAAGATTTAAGATTTCATTATTTTAATTAAACATAACCCTTAAAATTTAGCCTGCAATTACTATGTCTCATAACTGATTTTTTAACATACAAACTTCTTTTATAGAACACAAACCAAACATAAGTAAAAACATTATGTAACTTATTGTTAAAATTTATTTTAAACATATCAATGTAGTTTAATAAAGTTAATAAACATTTGTGTGATCCTTTGTGATAGTTTTCTTAGGATTTTTGTTATCCCTACTTTTATATATTCCTAATGCTTTAGTATATCACTTTGCTATCTTGCAGTGTCAGCAGCTAGTTTACCAGGCCCAAAAGTAAAAGACTATCTTCTTAGCCCATATAAATTTCAGTATCTTAGTTTTCAATCGATTGCTTCTTAAAATAATACAGGTCTGACCATTTATGTAAAGGTGATTCAAAATTAAAACACAGAACATCAGGCTAAGCTTCTCTTTGTGACATAAACATCAATTGATAAATCAGTAACATTTTATTTCTGTTTATTTCTTATTTCATGGACTGTAGTTGGTTGATTTTTTGTGTATGTCCCTACAAAAAGTGATATCCTTTTTTTATAGAGAGAGTGGAAGGAGAGAGGGAGAGAGACATCAATGTGAGAGAGACACATCAATTGGCCTTGCTCCTGCACATGCCCCAACCAGGGCCAGGGATCGAATCTGCAACCCTGGTGCCCCACTTATGAGCCTTTGACTGGGATTCAAACCCACAACCCTATAGTGCACAGCCTGGTGCTCTAACCACTGAGCAATGCCAGCCAGGGCAAAAGTGATGCACTTTTAAAAACTTGCTAGATATTATTTAACCTATTATCTTTTAATTGGGATATACTGACCAAACCTGTTATGATTATTAAAAATGTGTCTTATCATTGACCTATTATAATTCATTGGCCATCTATAGTATTCATTTCCTGGGATACAGTATTTCCTGGGATATAGTATTCATTTCCTGGGATATGGAAATCAGTTACTGGCTCCTCTTGGATATATCTGGCAAATTCATCACCATGGTACTTCCCACTGAATCTTTTATTGGTTCATTTTATTGGTTCATTAAGTGTGACACTGAGCCAATTGCTCCTTCCTGTTCATTGTATAGTTTTTCTATCCTAAGATAAATTGGCCCACTCATATTTCCCTTTTTAAATTTTTTCCAGCTTAAGCAGGCAGTAAGTGCTGATAAAACTTGTTTCAGAGAATTGAACGATGAAATTCTTGTTATGCAGTAGCAAATATTTAGTAAAAAGTCATCTGTAATTTCTTGGGAGGCACATATTAAACCTAATGAACTTGTACTCTGCAGGAGAAAGTAGGAGAAGAGTATGTTGGCATTGTGACTATTGTTTTTTGAAGCGTCTAGCAAGATGCTACAAGAAAGAGATGAATTGTTTGCAAGCAGAGAAAACAGGAATAAATTCCAGAAATGTGGGAAATAACAGGTTAGAAAGAAGGAACTGTTTCTTAACTGAAAACAGTAAAGAAAATGAGGAAAGTGAGCAATAAATGCCAATTAAAAGAGTCATATGATGTAACAATTACATAAAGAACATGGCTCTTAAAACATTTTAATTTGATCAGAAGATGGTGTGTTGCACTGAAGTTTTGCTTGAGCCAGGACTGGAAGAAGCTCACCTAATGACACCCACATTTCATCATCTAGAACTCAGTTACCTGGTCATGGAAAGCTGCAGGGGAAGCTGTCAAATATAGCACAGCTCTATGACCAAGGGGAATAGAACATAAGTTTGGTGAATACATAGCAATTTCTATCACTCTATCCTTTCTTCGTTTGGCTTATTTCATGTGCTTTCTGAAAGGGACCTGTTAACACCTCCAAATAATGTTATAAATTTTTGCAAATTCTTCTTGTATTACTTTCAATATTCCCTGTATATACTTTAAAACAATAATTTTAGGGGCATATACACTTATAACTGTTACAGTTTCTTTGTGAATTTTATTCATTTTCAATATTAAATATTATTTTCCCATAATATATTTATTTTTTAACTTACATTTCTTTAATAATCACTTTTCCTGATTTCTGTTGAATAACATTTGCCTATCATATCCTATTTTAACCCCTTTTTTACTCCTCCTGTCATTTTGTCTTGATTGTGAAAACAGACAACAAATGGATCTGGACTGCCTGTTACTACTTGAACCAATTAAGCAGAGACAGGGTTGAATCATATATGAGCATTTATTCCAATAATGCCGGCAGTGTAGGAGAGCAGTAGGTCGTCCATGAAAATCTGCTCACCCCTCCCCCAAGCCAGCTGCTTATATTGGGTAGAAGGGAAAAGAGTGAATGGGAAAGTAGGAATTACAGGCATGGGAAGCAGACTAGATATAATGGTTACAGGTCATAGGCAATGCAGGCTGGGGGTTGCAAAAAGCAGGTGCCTCCAGGACCAGATTGTTTCAGCAACAAGGTTGCTAATCTTTCCATGACAATAGGCAGTTCTCCAAAAGGAGAATGGACCCTATTCCCAGGTTAACTCTCATGTCCGGGGCGAACTACT
This sequence comes from Miniopterus natalensis, assembly GCF_054644295.1. NCBI lineage: Eukaryota > Metazoa > Chordata > Mammalia > Chiroptera > Miniopteridae > Miniopterus > Miniopterus natalensis. The sequence goes on along the minus strand of NC_142090.1, from coordinate 19,370,967 downwards.
CTCAGCCAGGTTAGAATGTGTTTTCTCAATCAGAACAGAACAATCACAGTTAACAGAGCATGATTAATAAATATTTCTGCGCCTAATAATTGGAATTATTTTGTGCAGTATAAAATTGATTTCATTTTTATTTTTGATCCCAACTGAGATTATACAATTCTAGTGATATGAAACATTAAAAATATTGATTGTAGTTTACATTTATTGATATGTTTGACTTTGTTGCTACTACTCTATTTTATATTTTCTTTTTAACTTGTTTCTTTATTTTTCTTCATTACCTCCAAATTTAGCTTTTTGTTATTTCCTGGTGTAGGATATGCCCAATGGTTTGCTATTTCAGAATTAAATAAAATAACATGTAAAATCCCTGCTATCAGTTATTATATTAATATTAGATATTATATCTCTGTATCTCTTACTACTTATGGGCACTCTTTAAGGCATCTGTGCATGAAAGAATTAGTTCTGCAGGTCTGGGGTGCTCAAACACTGCACATTCCCAAAAAATGTTTGTCTTCAGTACCGGGCCTTGGCTGTCTTTTAGATGATGAACTCTGAGCCCTTGGAATATTCTGCCTGATGAGAGTATTTTTGTATGCTTGAGACCTTGGCCCATGCTGTTCAATTATACTAGATAATTTATGCTATTCATGTAATCTGTGATGAACACTTTTTTTAATATGCCTGAGGACTTGAGTCATGATGTACCAGTTTGATCAAATAGTTTATGTTAACAATGCAATTTACGGTGAACACCTGTTTTTGCTCTGATTGGGCTGGAATCTGATGAGAGAGGTCAGTCAGGCAAGTGCTGCGTGCCTACATGCCTGACCTCAGTAAAAAGCCCTGGATGAAGGCTCAGATGAGCTTCTGTGGTTGGCAACACTTTACACAAATAACATCCATTGCTGGGAAAATTAATTATGTCCGTGCGACTCCACTGGGTCAAGAAGCTTGTGCTTCTTTTCTACTGCACTTGATCCCAGATCTTTTTCCCTTTGTTGATTTTAATCTGTATCTTTTCCCTGCAATAACCTATAACTATGAGTGTAGCACTTTTGAATCTTGTGACTCCTTCTTGTGACTCCTCCAGCCTTAAGGTGGTCTTGGAGACTCTCGCACAGCACCTTAATCATTAACATTATTACACAGAAAGCCATCTTCAAACCTTATCTCGATTTTTAAAAAGTTTACAGTTTTCCATTTTACTTACAGATCTTCTAACGATAGGCTTCAGCTCTCCACTAGGGTGCTCTGAGATGTACAGGGGGCCCTTGAATAATGTCGTGTCATTCAACATCTTTTCATATAACATGATGAGATGCCATGGGAACTTAACTCTGTTTATGTCAATTAACTTGTGGTAAAATTGTTTTTTTTTATAGGTTGTTTCACCTAAAGTTGCAGAACCTATCCAGGAAGTTAAGTGAGGGCTCACTGCAATTGTTTCCTTTTTTGGAACCACGACGCCCTCTTTCTACTCTTTGTTCTCAGGGCACATCATTCTGTAGTTAGCCAAACATGCATGTTCTTTCTTAAATTGAATTCAATCAAGTGGCATTAAAACTTCTCCTCTAAACTTTCAAAAATAGGAAAGAAAATCCCTAGGTATCTTTGTATACAAATATTATACATATTCCTGAGATTTCTATCATCTGTTTCCCACCAGAGATGTGGCTTCATTCACTTATCAGATATTTGCTGAGCCATCACTACATGATTACTTTGATCGATGCCCTATGTTAGGTAAATCAAGCATAGGTTTTAACTTCTAAGAGTTTAAAATGTAGTCAAAATTTAAATAGTAGGAGATGAGTGTTGAGGAAAGCTATAAGAAAAGTGCAAAGGGAGATCTGTAGGAAACTTAGAATAGGACTACAGTATTTCAACGTGCAGAATAAAAAGTAAATCAAAAATCTAATGTTTGCATATATTATATCTAATGGATATGACATCACTAATAGCCACAAAACAAGATAAAAAATAGCACACCATAATCAACAAAAAAAGTAAGCTACATACTTAGGAAAATTGTTGGCTATCTTGAATTCTCAATTTTCTATTTCAAATATATTGAAAGATGTTATTGAATTAATGGAAAAAGAGCTGTACCTTGTAACCTGCAAGTTGTAGGAAATTCAAAATAGACTTTTGCTTTACCATAGGTACTAGCAGCACTTTGGATATTAAGGTAACATTATAGAAATGTATTAATTATTTTGTTGTCTTTACTCAGTGTCAAGCACAATGCTAAGTTTTAGGGAATACACAAGCTATAAACAAAGTCATTTGCATCAAAGAAGACACAGTCTAGGGGGAAAACATACATTTGAAAGAACAATGATTAAAGGGTTGGCTTCCCCCAAATGTGTAGCCAACTCTTTGATGAAAGTATTCAGAAATTTATAGGAATTTTTTTTATTCATGTGACAGTTTTATTCAGATGAATATAGAGTCTGAGAAAATATGACTCATACAGTAGATGGGGAAGAAAGGCTAGATGAACCTGGAAACAGATAATGAGGGGATATTAGTCTAGGTAGTTATATCAGAAGGTTCAACTGGTAGGTGTGAAAGTTAAAAAATAAAAATAGAGTCTACTCATTAAGAGATAGGGTTTCATGGACCATTTCAAATATGCCCAAGGTCAGTGGGGGAACTAAAGATTGGACTTACCTTGTGCAGCATAAATTTGGGTTAAACAGGGTACAAAACAGAAATTCAATTACGAAGAGGCAGAAACAACTATGGCAGGTGATCAAAGAAAGCTGCCATCTAAGAAGGTGTAAGAATTCTACCCCAGACAAAGTAAGTTTTGAATCAGTGCTCATATGTTAATATAATAATACAGTTTTCCTCTGTTCTGCCACTCCACCCTAAAGCAGTCAAGTCCTTTCTTAACGTGGTCAATAAGTTTTGGGACTTTAAGGGAAGCCATGCATAATGAAACCAATTTTACCACAGGGTAATTGCTATAAGCAAGAGTTATATTCCTATGATGCCTTATCAACATAATAACAAAATGCTGATGAATAAAATGATGTTATACGAGGATCAGCTGTATCGACTAAGAAAAGGAGATAAAGGACAGTGATTATAGATCATCAGTTGTATCCAAAGGTAAAGGCTATCATTTCAGTTAAGTAGTTCACTGAGTGTATTATTGTCCTGTTAACACTCTCTAGCACAAAAGGTGTATCCTGATAAGGTCAAGAAGAAAAACACAAGTTGTCTTTTCTCTGAGTATTATTCCCATTCAAAACTTCCCCTAAAACTCTAATTCACTAAAATATGCCCAACTTAGAGGGGGGAAAACATGTTCTGAATTACTTCTACTTGCAGTAATTTGAATTTCTCTTCTTTCATTGCTCTTTCTGCATTAAAACATTTTAAATGATGTGCTTCAGGTTTTTTTAAAGCAAGATATACACATTTGTAAATGCTATTACAATAAAAACCGTGCAGAGTTAAGTAACCCTTTGGCACTATTTTTTTTTTTTTTTTTTAGCTTCTTATCCTATTTGAGATTTCTTCCAGAAAAGCAAGAAAAGGATGAAACCAAACTGATTCTTATTGGTGAAAAATGACATTTTTTTCAAAAATTTAATACTAATATTTGAAGGGAAGAGGCACGTGAGGTGCTGAGAGCCGATGGTTTCATGAATTCCTTTCTAATGCAGGGGGAAACTCCTGTTATTTGCCTCCAGTGATTTAGATCAGGATCTGTATGTCCTTTATTATCTGCACACCTAGATGAGGACCATGGATGGTATATAACATTCTCAAGTACATGCACTTTTTTTATTTTATTACTATAAGCATCTGAGACCTGGCTTTACACTCAGAAGTGCTGCTATACTTATGACAAAACAGATTTGCCTCTACATTTTGAAACACGTTATTCTAGGTCAAATTGTTTTATTGAAGAGTGTATACTGATTTTCAGATTTATTTCACTATCCTTGCTACTGCAGTTGTTACTCGATGCTGATACTAAATTTTCTAATACAAAAATAACAAGGACAAACTATGTTAATTTTGTTGTTAGCCCACACCTTTGATTTTTATTGAGACCACCTAATTAATTATTCATTTCTTCATTTAGCAAGAATTTTTAAGTACGTATCATATGCCAGGAATGGTTAGATGGTGAAATGCTACAACAAAAATAAATAAAATATTTTTTAAAATGAAAGCATCTAGCAGGTGCTCTGATAGATAGAAGTGTTTATGCTACACAGTGGGTCCCCAAAATATGTCATTGTGATTTACATTTCCAGTTTATAAAAGGGTTCTTAGAGAATATATCCCTAATTGCAAATCAGTTTTTTCCAAAAACTGTAAAATACATGTTTTAATTTGAATGTTATGGACACTTATACTTGCCAATTTCTTTTTCATTTTTCTGATCCCTGTACTACTCTATGTTTCAGAGTTTAAATACTCAAGTTGCATTTACAAAAGCCTCCAGTTCATGTGTGTGCTTTCACTTGCCCTGGCCTCTCCTCTGCCATTCCCACGGAGACTGAGGCACGCAGCCTTCATCCAGAAGCCCACTGGGCTTTTCTGATGGAGCCCACTTTTGGGAGGCAGCTCAGGAACAACAGAGGAGATGAGGAGATGGTAGATCTGGAAAATATGGAGAACTTTTTGAATAAAAAGAACAGAAATGGATACTTTTATAATCCACCATAATGTGATAATGTGTTTACTTACTGCTTCCTAATTTCAACTCAGTTTAGTGGCCACTGACTACATTGAAATGCTTGTTCAGGAGCAATAGAGAAAACACAGAATGGTCTACGAGTTTTCAGACAGTGTTTTCTTCTCTCTATGAGGAGCATGAAACCTTTTGCCAACCTACGAGGCACTGCACAAAAACTTTTATTTTTTGTTTTGCCTTTGTTGGTGGGGGATTGAAAAAGGAAACTTTGTGTATAGCATTTTTTAAATGTTATCAATTTCCACTGCTAGGGATTTACATATGTTTCATGAAGCATTTGAGTTTTGTTCTTTTGTCCTAAGGCAAATCTATCAAAGTACACATAACATCACAAATGAAAAGAAAGAAATAGTACAAAATATCTTGTAGCATTTTTTATGATAATTCGTACAACAAATCATCAGATATTAAGATTAACAACAAAGAAAGATCAAAAGCCATATGCTAAAGTTTCAGGACCATAGATATTAGCTATATGGCAATTGCATATCCAGTGAAGTCCCTCTAAATTTTAACTTTCTGTAAAAGAACTGAAAGAATTATCTAAAGTGCTTTCCAGATGAATCAGTAAGTCGTCTATTTCATTCCCACTTAGACAATATTGAGTTGAGAGTATGTAGGAAGCTCTGTGCTTGCCTGTTCACATATAGCAAGCAATGCATCACCCTGAGGCAGAGAGAGGAATAAAGAGGCATTTTATTCATTTATTTATTATCACTTCACAAATTATTATTTTTAAAATTTATTTTTTATTAAATTTATTGGGGTCACATTGGTTAATAAAATTATATGGGTTTCAGGTGTACAGTTCTATAATGCATCATTTGTATATTATATTGTGTGTTCATCACCCCAAGTCAAGTCTCCTTCCATCACCACTTATCACACCTTTACCCCATTCTACCTCCCCACACCCACCTTTCCCTCTGATAATCATTATACTGCTTTCTGTGTCTCTGTTTTTTGCTTGGTTTTTGTTTTTAAATATATCTTTATTGATTTCAGAGAGCGGAAGGGAGAGGGAGAGAGCGAGATAGAAACATCAGTGATGAGAGAGTCATTGATCGGCTGCCTCCTGCATGCCCCCGACTCGGGATCGAGCCCACAATCTGGGCATGTGCCCTGACTGGGAATTAAACCTGGGTCTCCTGGATCCTAGGCCGATGCTCAACCACTGAGCCACGCCCTGCTGGACTATGTCTCTGTTTTTTTTGTTTTTGCTCAGTCCCTTTGCCTTTTTCAGCACTCTGACAGCTGTCAATCTGTTCTCCATCTATGAGTCTGTTTGTATATTGTGTTAGTTTATTTTGTTCATTACATTCTACATATAAGTGAAATCATATGGTACTTGCATTTCTCTGACTGACTTATTTCACTTAGTTTAATACTTTCTGTGTCCATTCATGCTGTGGCAAAGGGTAAGATTTCCCTCTTTTTCGTGGTTGAGTAGTACTCCATTGTGTAAATGCACCACTTCTTTTTTATCCACTCATCCACCGATGAGCACTTGGGCTGCTTCCAAGTCTTGGCTGATGTAAGTAATGATGAAATGAATGTAGGGGTGCATATACTCTTTAGAAATAGTATTTCGGGTTTCTTCAGGTATGTTCCCAGAAGTGGAAACACTGGGCCCTAAGGCAGCTCCATTTTTATTATTTTGAGGTAACTCCATACTGTTTTCTACGGTGGCTGCACCAGTCTGCATTCCCACCAACAATGCATGAGGGTTCCCTTTCTCCGCATCTTTGCCGACACTTGTTTGCTGACTAATTGAAGATAGCCATTCTTAGAGGTGTGAGCTGATAGGTAACTCATTGTGGTTTTAATTTGCATGTCTCTATTGATTTTTGACGATGAGAATCTTTTCATATGTCTATTGGCCATCATATGTCCTCTTTGGAGAAGCGTCTGTGCAGGTTCTTTGCTCATTTTTTAATTGGAATGTTTGTTTTTTGGTAGTGAGTTGTATAAATTCTTTATAAATTTTGGATATTGTACAGCCAGCATGGCTCAGTGGTTGAGCATCAACCTTTAATCCAGGAGACTGAGGTTCGATTCCCAGTCAGGGCACATGCCCCAGTTTAGGGCTCGATCGCCAGTTGGGGGCGTGCAAGAGACAGCTGGTCAATGACTCTCATCATTGATGTTTCTCTCTCTCCCCCACCCTTCCTCTCTCTGAAATCAATAAAAATATATTTTAAAAAATTTTGGATATTAACCTCTTTCTTATCAGATATATCTTTGGCAAACATGCTCTCCCATTCAGTGGGTTGTCTTTTCATTTTATTGATGGTTTCCTGCTGTGCACGTTTTAGTTTGATGTCTTCCCATTTGTTTATTTTTCCTTTTGTTTCTCTTTCCTGAGGAGATATATCAGGAAAAACATTTCTATGGGAAATATCTGAGGTTTTACTGCCTGTTTTCTTCTAGGATTTTTGTGGTTTCACATCTAACACTTGTCTTTAATCCATTTTTAATTTATTTTTGTGTATAGTACAAGCAGGTGGTCAACTAATTACCAGTTGTCCAGCATCAGTCAATATTTCTCCATCTTTTCCATTTGAGTATGAAAGGCCCTGTTGGATGTTTTGCTGTAATTGAATGCATATTGTTGATTGCATTTTATGACCGGATGAATAGTCCCCTTAAAGGAAGTAATAAAGTTGATTTACATAACAATATATTAAGAAGTTTGGTGAAGATAAAATAAGTACCACGGATAACTCACCAAGTAAATCGTCCACAAGGGAGTAAAAGTCAGCTGCACTGATCTCAGGGAGAATAAGACCTGGGTGGCTCCCACTGACCAATTCTCGTTCTAAGCCTCATAATTTTAACTTTGTTTTCTAGACACTGGAGAGGCGCATCATCACCGCAATGAATAAAGGAAATTGTAACAGGGGCACTTTAGTCAGAAAGATAAAGTTGTAGGAAATGTTGAATGGAGGCTATAAGTTGTTGGAGTGAAACACAAGGGTGAGGCTCTTAAGTTCACTTACAAAGCGTGTCTGTCTTTGGGGTATTAATGCTGTCACTGAGATGTGCCAAGACAGACTTAGAAACCTGCCTGGTACTTACTAGTATTGTGACCATAAAGGTAGGAGGTATCCGCCTCTCAGAGCTACTTGTAAAGATTAAATGAGAAATTGTCATAAGTACCCAGCACAGTCCCTGCCATAATATGAACTTATGAATCCTATTAATTAATCCAGCAAGCATTGACTGTGTGCTAATAGATACCAGATACAGGGCATTTATTTTGTTTGTTAACTGAGAAGCAATGTGTATTTTCTCCTTCTGTTTACATATATATGTATATGTATAACTTAAGTGAATATGTACATACACACAGTGCACTGAATCTAGCTGGAGCCTACACGGCTCATTAATGAATTTAGTATTTTTGAACCAAAAATGTATAAAACGTGGACCGAGACTACATATACAAGACCAGAACCGTTGGTTATTTGGACCTTGCACAGAACCGAAGGGTTCCAAGGTTGGGGGCCTTCCGAGTAAAGCGCAGCGTGTGCCCCTCGCCGGTCAGGACGCGCGGCCGGGAGGGGGCTTCTCGGTGGCCTCAGGGCTCAGCCCAGGCTCCCCTGATTCTCACTCACGTTCCGGGTCGGGCAGCGTGTTTCCCGCCGTGCCCCGCGGAGCGAACCCCCAGGGAGGCCGGCCCCCCAAGCCCGGGGAAGGCGCCCCAGCCCCGGGGGAGGCGCCCCCGCCCGCTGCTGACCTGAGCGTGCGACGTGCGGACACTGGGGGACCCTCCCGGCCGTGGGTCCCTTTCCCTGCGGCAGGAATATTTCACAGCAGAGACCAGATGGGGCAACACCGGCGCCCGCGCGGGCGGAGCCCACGGGCGGGGTGCGGCTCCCGGTCCCCAAAGCCCGGCGCGCGCGGGGCCGCAGACCTGCGGGGACGGGGCCGCGCGGGAGGCCCGCTCGGGGCGCGGGACGGGCCGTGGGAACAGCAGCGAAGGTCCCCGAAGGGCGGCCGTGCGGGGTCCGCCCTGGGGTGGGGAGGGCAGGGGGTTGCTGCGGGGAGCGGGGCTGGGGGCCACCGCGACCCTGCCACATTCCCTCCCCGCGGGGCCGCGCTTGGGGACAGACAGACCTCCCGGGAAGGCCGGTCCAAGCCCCAGCTCAGCCCAAACCCAGGCGGCCTGCCTGCGCCGCCTGCTCCCGCTTTTACTTTTACCCCTTCCCCGTAAAGCCCGGCTGGGGGCACAGGCTCTGGGGCGCCCGCTGGGTGACACGTCCCAGCCCGTCCCGTCGGAGGCCGCTGCGCCCCGGGGCGTCGGGACGGACAGCGGGACGCGGGCGGGGCCGGGAGGCTGCCCCCGGTGCCCACGGGGGGGGGGGGGGGGACTTTCCTATTTGACCCCAGAACAGGTCACAGGGGCGAAGGGCGGCTGGACCCCGGGGGTACTGAATTCAGCCTCCTCTGATTCCCAAAGAGGAAACTGAGGCCGAGAGAAGGTTCGGGCAACGCCGGAGATCCGGCGCCTCGATTCGCCGTAACACTCGGGCAGTTCGATAGCAGATTCCAGCCGAGATATTTCAAGTGCACGGAAAAGTATAAAAGTAATAGAAACACTTGTTTACCATCCCCTGAGGCAGGAACCACGGCCATTTTAGGAAGATTCCCGGTCTCAGCTTACCCGCCTGAATGTGCATGTGACCTTATCTGACCTCTGTAACCCCGCCCACTCTTTTCGTGCCAAAAGCAGGCCCGACCTCCGACCCTATAAAGCTGACCCAAGCTCTTCGTTGGGGCCCAGAATTTGGAGACTGTCTCCTCTGGGACCGCATGCACTAATAAAGGTCTCCTTTCGCCTCCTCCGGTGGAGGGCCTGAGTCTTTTCTGCTAGACCCCATGTCAAGTCTTAATGTATTGCTATACTTTTTTAGACGTTTCTAAGATATAAAACCGGGGAGCTCACTGGCGCGCAGCCCGCGCCCCTCCTCTGACCCCGACCGTCTCCCCGGCGCTCTCCGCCTCCCTTCCCTGCGGGCTGTGGTTTCACTACAAGCAGACAGGCCACAAGCAACACCCAGTGTTGTTCAGCACGCTATAAACACGATCAAACTGCATGTGTTCTTCTACAGCCCCCCCCCCCCAGCTTGTGTCTGGGATCTCTGTGTTGACACGTTAGCTGCAATTAATTCATTTTAACTGCGAATGGAATTGCAATGCGGAAACATTCCAATTTATCCGTTCTTCTCTGTGGACAGGTGCCCAGGTGAATCCTGATTTTTGGTCGTTAGAGACAAAACCACAGCGGGCGTTTATAGACACTTCCTTTGGCGCTGGTGTGGGGGTCTCCAGGTGAGCCCCTGCTGCTGGGCTGTGGGAGGGTGGGGGGAGCTCCTGGGGCCAGCGCTGCAGAGCTGGGCCCCGGCAGCCGGAGCCCCTGGGAGGGTGGCTTCAGGCCTCACCCTCTTAACATGGGGTACTCCACCAATACCAGCACTTTCTATTTTTGCCAAGAGGTGAATAGGTTGGAAGCACTGTTCTAAAGTGGAGGTTCTCACACATTACCATGCATGAGAATCACCTGGAGGGCTTGTGAAAAAGATTGCTGGGCCCCACCTACAGAATTTCTGATTCAGTAGGTCTAGAGGGAGACCCATGTATTTGTATTTTAACAAATCCCAAGTAATGCTAATGTTCTTGGTCTAAAGATCACATTTGAGAGCCACTAGGGTGTATATTTAAGAGCTGACAAGGAAGTCATAAGAAATTCCAATTTATTATTCAAATGACTTTGCATTATTGTAAAATATTTCATGATAATTAGTGTATCATAGAATCCATAATATAATTTTAAAATAAAAAGGATATGATTTTATAATCCAGTAGCTTGATATTTAAAGCTTTTGTGTGAAAGAAAGATGGAGAACGCTTAATCATGCGCGGAAACATCTGCGTTCCCTTTTGAGTGTTTGGACCCAGGAAGAGGGTTTTAAAAAGACAAATGAGAAAAGAGTCCTCCCTTCATTGTCTGTTATCTTTACAGTGTAATCAATAGGTGCATCACCCATTCTCTATGAAAGGAAAACATAAAAGGAAGTGCCCTCAGCAAAGTTGTGGTCATCAGATTGTTCCTCCTCCCTGTGTACGTCCTTTGGGTCAGGGGCCTCTCTCATGATGTCCACCCTGGTTCTTCTTCCTCCCATTGCTCCCTGTGCAGTGCTCAGTCTTCTCTAGAAAGTTCTCCCTTCATAACTTTTCTCCCTCTTCCCCAGCCCTTCTCTAAAGGCATCTGTTTCTTGCCATTTGCAAAGATAACACGCTACTTGTACCTTCAGTAAAAGAGAATCAATGAAATAAAGCCTTTTGCAATCAACAATTCAGGTTGGGAGGGAGAAGTGGTGCTGAAGTGAACCCTTACCCCCACCTCCACCCCTCAAACACTCTGGAAATGGGTCATACCTGGTGTGAAGTAGCACCTCCTCCCTGCTCCCCATCTTAGTGAATGACTAACATCCACCAGTCAGAAAATGAGGGCTCATGATTGACTCCTGCCTCTCACTGATCCCCCACATCCAGTCTCTATTCATTTGAATTGTTCAGCTTCGCCCATTCCACTGCCTCCTCCTCCGCTCACATCCCTGCCCCAGTCCCCTGGATGACACCACAGCCTCCTGAATGCTCTCCATTCTTGTTCCCTTCTGATCCATTCTTCATATCGTAGCCAGACTGGTCTTTAAAAAATGGGAACTAGATATGTCTCCCCACTGCTAAAAATACCCCTCATGGCTTCTCTCTCTTTTAGAGTTAAAGCCAAACTTTCGGCCCCACATGACCTGCTCTCCATGAGGCACAGCAGACTTCTCTCTCTTTTTCGCCCCAAGGCCTTGGATTCACTCCTGTATCAAGCCCTTTGCATGGGTTCTTCTCTTTACCTGAAAGTTCTTTGCTCTTTTCCTTGATAACTTGCACCGTCCTTCAAGCTGAGCTGGGACTTCACTTCCAGCTTCGTGACAGTCCCCTCTCTCCCACACTGGGTTTGGTCCCATGTGAAGAGCAGTCTTGTATCCTCTCTCCTCTTTCATGCCTCTGCTAATCCTTCTAATTATGTGTTTATTGTTTGGTTTCCCTTCTGGGCTGTCAGCTTAGTGAGAGCAAGGCCCTGGCTCTTTTGTTCTCAGCACTGACTCCCCAGGGCCTGCAGTAGTGCCTGGGGGCAACTCAAAAAATGCAATAAATGCCTGTGGATGATTGATTTAAATTCTTGACTGCAGTTCTATGTATTGATTATACACACATGTCTATATTTAAATTTCTCTATATCACTTATCTATAAACCTGGGTCAGTTTGACTGGTTTAAGAACTTGAAACCAATACTAGAGATCAAATTTGTATGACTTATGTTTACTTTGTTTATGTTTTATGTTGAATGGCTTAAGTCACACAATTCTTCAACAAAGACTAAGTAGAAACATTTCATTAGCAAATCCTACTCTATGACTATCTTTCCCATAAGTAATATTACAGAAGACAGCATTTGCAGTGTGCAGGATGGGATTTGAACTTGGGAATCCGCCCAACAGTCAGCAGATATAAAAAAGAAAAAGACAACACTGGAGTGATGAAGTGAATTGTAAAGAATACAATCTGAGACTCTATAGGAGAGTATGATCATAATGTTGAGCTCCTGATTTCTGGAGTTGGAGTAAATAAATCCCTGGGTCTTTAGGTTTATTTTAATCAAAACTAATATTTTAAAATCTAGGTTTAAATTTCTTTTGGTATGTGATTCAAGAACAAAACCCAGAAGTCTGAATCTATAGCATCCAAATAGTTTTTATTAAAAATAAATATGATTTTTGCAGGCTTGATCCCCAGTCAGGAATGTGCAGGAGGCAGCTGATCTATGACTACTCTCTCATCATTGTTTCAACTGTCTCTCTCCCTCTCCCTTCCTCTCTCTGAAATAAATAAACATATATTTAAAAAAAAGAAATATGATTTATCTAAAAATCTATGAAATATAAAATAAGTATAGAAGTAATTTGAAATTATTATAATACCATACATTGAATGAAGGTTTCTGATGAAGTAGTAAAATCCAGGTTGTTCTGAGTCCTGATATCACCTTTGACCTTGGACAGATTCTGGGTTAGAACCAGCTCTGCTTTGTAGTAGCTGAGTGACCTGGAAAATTATCCTTAGTTTTCCAATCTTAGTTTCCTTGTAGACATTATGGTAGTCTCTCTCTCTCATCAGCTTTTGGGGATGAAATAACATAGCTCTTCCCCAGAGTTGTAATTGCCTTCTGAATGGCCTTGCAGCTTCTATGACCTGTCCTTGCCACAAAAGCCAGAGCAATTCTTTTAAAATCTGCCAAATCACTCGTTTGCTCAGGACCCTTCAGTGGCTCCTTATTTCTATCAGATGAAAGCCTATCGGGGCCTCAAAAATCTGACCCCTCTAATCTCACCTCCTATTTTCTCTGCTTCATCTGGCCCCATTACACTGGCTTCCTTCTATTCCCTGAACACACCAGGATGACTCCTGTCATGAACCTTTGGACTCCCTCCCTCACTTCCTTTAAGTCTTTACTCAGATGTCACCTTCTCTATGAGACCTGCTGGCCTCCCTGTACAGCATTGTACTCCTGCTCCCTCCGCAGTCCCCTTTACCTTCCTCTTTGTGCTCTTTCTCCATCACTTACTATCTGTTCTAGTTTTTATTGATTGCTTCCCTCCATCAGAGTGTAAGTTTTAGGAGAGCAAGAATCTTTGGTTCAAGCATCTAGCACAGTACCTGACATATAGTGTTCAATAAGCAATTGTTGAGTGGATGAATTTTGAATGAAGTAATTTAGTATATCACCTGGCATGTACCAGAAAAATATCCTGGCCAGTTTTCCTTTTGATTTAATCAGGTGAAGAGGTTTTTTACTGTTATTATAAAAATATTGAACAGTAAGAAAAAAAAAGGAAGAAGGAAGGAGAGAGAGGAAGAAACAACCATTGACAAGAGAGAAGGAACAGAGATTGGGGAGGCATAATAGACCTAATTTTTCAAAAGCATCTTTGGCATGCTTCCCTCCTGCTCAAAGAGTGAAAGTTGTAAGAAGAGGGATTTAATATGATGTATGTCAGGATGGGGCAGATGGTAAATATTTCAGCCTTTGTGAGACATTTGGTCTCTGTCAATCACTCAAAAGAAACATAGCTCTGCCATTTTAGTTTGAAAGCAACCATGGATAATATGTAAACAAATGGGTGTGGCTGTGTTCCATAAACTATTTAAAAACACTTTTTTTTTCCTGCAAAAAACCTGTATAGTCTGTAGTTTGCTGACTCCTGGCCCAATGTATATTGTTGCTCAATTTCAGTATAAACTATCATGTAGGGATTGAATGAAGGGAAAAAAGGTCTAAGTATCTATATCAAGATCCATTCATGATAACTCAGTACCCTTGAAGTGTGATATCAGAATTGTGTGTAGAGGTAAGGTGGTCAGCAAATGTTGGAATATAATTCTTATTTCTAGTTGTAGGATTCCTTAGATCAGAACATTATCTTTTGCTTAATGCAAACAAAGACTGTTGTTGTTTTTTAAGATTTTATGAAAGCAAGAAGTTTTTATTTTATAAACAATTTATGTTCAATATTAAAATATTAAGAAATAGAGATGAGTGAAAAAAGAGAGAAAAATAATATAAAGTCCCACATCCCACATTCCAGTTTTAGATACAGAATGATCACTTTGCCATTTAACTCAGGCAATTGTCTCAATAATTAGATATTGAACATATGGCAAAAAAGTAAATTTTAACATATTGGTTTAAATAAAGTATATTATTAAAATTAATATTGGTTTATTTTTTGTGTTTCAATGTGGCTACTAGAAAATTTAAACTTACATATATGGCTCGCTTTTGTGTCCTGCAGTATATTTCTATTGGGCAGTGCTGGTCTACAGATCTGGGGGACAACAGTGATTTTAGCAGACTGACTCTCAGGCTTACTGGTTTGCAGTGGTGCCCAGAATGCAGATTGTCTTTGTAACTAGTAGATCAAACACAAATGGAAAACATTTCCCATGTCAAGGATATGAAAATTATTTCATTTAAGCTGCTCATTTTAAAGAAAATGTTCATTAGTAATTTTCATCAACTTTCTCAGCTAATTTTTCAAGGTGTGATAAATATATACACAAACTAGTCTTGTTTACAAGTCAGTAGAAAATTAAACCACTGAAAATATGCAGCCTTTAAAAAAGTGTATTTTATCTATAGAAAACATTAACATTTTATTTCTCTTTCTTTTTAGTAATGTTTCTAAATCTTTTTAAGCCACATGAGTATTTTCATCTTCATCTTCAATTTCAAAAAAATAAAGTCTAAAGAAACAAAATTAATTTCTCTTTGGGGTAGCCTCTCTCTCACAGGGAATATAATGAAATTTGCTTATAGAGCTCTGCACACTCACAACCACAAGTATATTCAATATGAAGCATTTTTCGAAAAAGTTCAAAGAATACATATTCCAATCACTTAAGAATAAACCTGATTTTGTTTTTATTTTAACCTTGTTTTTGAAATTTGGACAAAGAGAATATAATTTTCTTTTTAAAGATGAGAAGCGATGTTACCTATACTGGCATCCATAAGATTATACTTATCAAACATGTTTACTTTGAACGGGACCTTAAAAATTAATATTAAAATGCACACCCAGTGGTGAAAACTGTGGGGAGAGAAGCTTGTAGCGGGTGTGTGGGTTTGAATAAAAGTGGGTAAGGAAGTGGGGTGGGGAGGAGTAAGGGTTGACCTCCACAGCTAGGCTTTAGAAGCAGAGCCGCAGATGGTCCCCCAAATGCTCTCTGTTCTGTTTTACAGATGCATTAGGTGCAGGGCCTCTGTCAGGGTTGGAGGAGGGTGGGGTCCCAATGCCTAACTAGTCAAGGGAGAAGTCAGGGAAGTGAGGGAAGGGGAAGAGCTGTGAGAGATGTGGGCCGCAGGGCAGTGGAGGGGGCTTTGGAGAAGAGGCGCTCTGTGGGGCTTTCAAGGGGTGTGCTCGGGATGCATGGGACACTAATTTGTTTGGGAGTAGGGAAAAGGTCATCCTCAACTGCTGTTCCTCAGAGTGTTAAATGTTCAAATAAATCTTTAAAATGAAACATTAGCCAAAGTAAAGTAAAAGTAAACTCTGCATATATTGGAAGAGAATAAATTTAAAATAACCTGGCACAATAACACAGAATTCTTTGAAGCTTTCCAAAACATCTGTCCCCTATTTGTTCCAGTTCAACTGTATTAATTTTATTCTTCAACATATAAATCTCTTGTCCAGTTTGCAAACACATTTGTATATCTTGGCCTCTTGCATTAACTACCTATATAGGCACATATTATAATACATATAAATTGTAGCCAAAGAAGAGTATGAAAAGTGCTACTGGAACTAATAATTAAGAGTGCCAAAGTAAGGACTGGAGAAATTTGCAGCTCAGATGAGCTTTCAAAACTCCAAGGAATATGTTCAAGTTCTTTAC
Organism: Miniopterus natalensis; assembly: GCF_054644295.1. Lineage (NCBI taxonomy): Eukaryota > Metazoa > Chordata > Mammalia > Chiroptera > Miniopteridae > Miniopterus > Miniopterus natalensis. Next base: position 19,354,720 of record NC_142090.1, on the reverse strand, counting down.
TGAGTTTCAGTGGTAATTAAGTATATAAACTAAATAGCCTAGTTCTGGTGTTATTTACCCTTAATTACATAAGCCTTAATACAAATGATGATGAATAAATTATAAATTTTTCAATCAGTAATTACTAGTATAAGACAATGTTATAATTTTTAATTAATATATATGTTAACATATATATATATATGTATATATGAAACTAAATAACTTAAAATGGAATTTAGAAAGCCATTTTAATGAAGTATACTTTTTCTGATGGCATACATATCTGGCATTCCTAAGAGCAGATAAATAAGATCATATATAAAGACATAAATTTATTGCCCTTTAAATGTAGTGTGCTGTTATGAACAGCTATATATATGCCAACAAATTTGACTTGAGAATCTGAAAAAAATGGATAAATTCCTAGAAACATGTAATCTTCCAAGACTTAATCAAGAACAGAACAATTGCAACAAACAAAATCAAAGCATTCCTAATAATAAAAACAAACAAACAAACTCCCAACAAACAAAAGTACTGGACCAGATGGCTTCATAGGTAAATATTACCTAACATTCAAAGAAGAACTAACACATATTTGTCTCAAATTACTCCAAAAAATTCAAGAGGAAGGAAGACTCCCAAGTTCATGTTATGAAGCCAGCATTATCCAAATTCCAAAACCAGGTAAAGACACTTTAAGAAAGAAAGCATGGGCCAATATCCCTGATGAATATTGATGAAAAAATCCTCAACAAAATATTAGCAAACCACATCCAGCAATGCATTAGAGAGATCATACACTGTGATAAAGTGGGATTTATTCCAGGGATGTAAGGCTGGTACATATCTGAAAATCAATAAACCTGAAACACCACATAAATAAAAAGAGGGATAAAAATCACATGATCATATTAATAGATGTAGAAAAAGTAATTGATAAAATCCAGCACAAATTTATGAAAAAAACTCTCAGTGAAGTCAGAATAATGGGAACATATCTCTACATAATAAAGACCATATGAAAAATTCACAGCCATTATCATACTCATTGGGGAAGAAAAACTTAAAGCATTTCATTTAAGATCAGGAACAAGACAGGGATGTTCACCTTCACCACTCTTATTCGACATAGTACTGGAAGTCCTAGCCACAGCAATCAGACAAGAAGAAATAAAAGGCATCCAAATTGGAAAGGAGGAAGTAAAACTGCCATATTTGTAGATGACATGATACTGTATATAGAAAACCCTAAAGAGTCCAGCAAAAAACTACTAAAACTGATAAATGAAGTTTTAGTAAAGTTTCAGGATACAAAAAATATATATTCAAAAACTGGTTGCATTTTTTATATTAATAATGAACTATTAGAATTTGAAACTAAGAAAACAATCCTGTTTACAATTGCAGCAAAAAAATAACCTTTTTTGCTGCAATAACCGAGGGATAAATTTAACCAATAATGTGAAAGACCTGTGCTTGGTAAATTATAAGACACTGAAGAAAGAAATTGAAGAAGATACAAATAAGTGGACTCATATACCATGTTCATGGATATGAAGAATTAGCATCATTAAAATTTCCATAATACCTAAAGCAATCTATAGATTCAATGCAATTCCTATCAAGTTTCCAATGGTGTATTTCACAGAACTAAAACAAATATTACAAAAATATATATGCAACTACAAAAGACCCTGAATAGCCACAACAATCTTGAGAAAAAAGAACAAAGTTGGAGGAATCACAGTGTCTGATGTCAGATTATACTTCAAGGCCATAGTAATCAAAAGAGCATGGTACTGGCATAAAAACAGACATATGGAATAATGGAATAGAATAGAGAGCCCAGAAATATACCCACACCTTTATGACCCATTAATATTTGACAAAGGAGGCAAGAACATAAAATGAGGTAAAGACTATCTATTCATAAATGATGTTGGGAAAATTGGATGGATACATGCAAAAAAATAAAATTAGACCACCTTCTTACACTGTACACAAGAATAAACTCAAAATGCAGTAAAGGCTTAAATGTTATACTCAAAACAGTATAATTCCTAAATGAAAACATAGGCAGTAAAATCTCAACATTTTTCATAACAATATTTTTTCTGATACATCTCCTAGGGCAAGGAAAACAAAAGAAAAAATAAACAAATAGGACTACATCAAACTAAAAAGTTTTTGCACAGCAAAGCAAACCACCAACAAAATGAAAGACAACCCACTGAATGGGAGAACATATTTACCAATGATACATTTGATAAGGGGTTAATATCCAAAATTTATAAAGAACTTACAAAACTCAACACCTATAAGGAATTTTCAAAGCAGATAGAGTGTAATGTAGTTAAGCACAGAATATTATGGAAGAATAAAGGGTGGTTATTTATGTAGTCCAGCTTGAGGGGCATGGAAAAGTCAGTGATATATCAAATGAGTTCTATAGGAAGAAAAGTAATTATCTAAAGCAAAGAGGACAACTTTTGGAGAAGACGTCTAGGCATAAACAGTGGTATAGGAGTTGGGAAGGAGAAAGTTTGGGGCATTTAAGCACAACTAGAAGCTTGTGATTTCCAGAACTTGGGTACAGTACTTGGATGTGGGATGAGAGAGGGTAGCTAGGGAGAGAGATGGAAGAACGATCATGAAGAGCATCCATTTAAGATTAAATTAATATTTCTCTCACAAAAGCATTTAGTGCAAATGATAAGAATTACCTCCCCCCCCCTCCTTTGCTCAAGAAATGCACCTTGGAGGTTAAGGAACACTTTGCCAAGTCAATATATACAAAAAACAGTGGAAAAGTCAAAAGCTCAGATGAGCAAATGTGAAAGGTAGAGAGATTTGTTGGGATCAATTGAAGGTGAAAGAATAAAAGATCTGTATATGACTTAGAAAAGGGCTGACCTATCTATAACCTTTCCAAGATAATAACCTATCTGACCTATCTCCAATACCCAGAAGTAGACAATCAAAGCTTCCAAATCAATAGGTTAGGCACTGCGATGGAAAAATCAGAAGATTTTAACTGAAATACAGCCCAGCACCTTAATGATAACAGGGAACTCTACAAGTCAAAATGTTGAAATTGGTCCAAGATATCCAACATTGTGCAATTATATCTGCTGCCTCTTCCACCAAAGGATCTTCAAATTTGCACAATTCCTGAAATTTAAAAACAAGCAAACAAACAAAACAACCTTACTTTTGCAGCAAAGGGTCAGGGAGTCTATATCATTTCAAGTTGCTCCAAGTTGCATTTTTATTTTTTATTTATCTTTATTGTTGGAAGTATTACAGATACCCCCTTCCCCCCGCCCCCACTGATCCCCTCCACCCTGCACTGCCCCCCCCTCCAGGCCTTCAACAAACTATTGTCTGTGTCCATGGGTTATGCATATATGCATATAATTTCCCTGATTAATCTCTCACCTCCCACTCCCCCACCCCTGCCTTCCCACTGTGATTCATCAGTATGTTCCATGCTTCTATGTCTCTGGATCTATTTTGTTCCTCAGTCTATTTTGTTTATTAGGTTCCACATATGAGTGAAATCATGTCAAACTGAATCAAGAAGAATCAGAAAACCTGAATAGGCTAATAACAATTGATGAAATTGAAGCAGTAATAAAGAAAACCTCCCAGCAAACAAAAGCCCTGGTCCAGATGGCTTCACAGGAGAGCTTTCTAATTCTTTAAGTTGTAGGGTTAGATAGTTTACTAAAAATTTTTCTTGCTTTTTAAAGTAGGCCTATAGTGTTATGAACTTCCGTCTTAGGACTGCTTTTGCTGTGTCCCATAGATTTTAGGTGGTTGTGTGTTCATATCCATTTGTTTCCAGGAAGTTTTTGATTTCTTTCTTGATCTTATTGGTAACCCATTCATTGTTTAATCACATACTATTTAACCTCCATGTGTTTGAATGTTTTTGAGTGTCTTTAATGTAGTTGATTTCTAATTTCATGCCCTTGTGATCTGAGATGCTTGATATGATTTCAATCTTCTTGAAATTGTAGAGACTTGTTTTGTGTCCTAACATGTGATCTATCTTTGAGTATGACCCATGTGTGCTTGAGAGGAAGTTATATTCTGCAGCTTTAGAGTGAAATGTTCTGTAAATATCAATTAAACCCATCTTATCTAGTGTGCCATTTGGAATCATTGTTTCTGTGTTGACGTTTTGTCTGGAAGATCTATCCAGTGAAGTCAGTGGGGTGTTAAAGTCCACAACTATGATTATATTGTTGTTGATCTCTCCCTTAAAGTCCTTAAGGTTATTATTGATAAGTCCTTATTTATTGCCATTTTAATTCTTTATGCCTATGTTTATCTCTCTATTTCTTCTTATTATTACAGCTGTCCCTTTAACATTTCTTACAAATGCACAAAGTTTCGTGTGCAGCCTTGGTTTACAGCAGAGGGGGGGAGCATGGAGGCAGAGTGGAAGGGAGCTATGTGAGGAGAATCTGGGGTTGTGTCCTCAGGAGATAGAACTCAGAGAGCACCCCTCTGGATTCATGTGCTGAGTCATTCCCTCATACTGCAGAGGACATTTTTCATAGGCAGGCATTTACCTTCCAGGTAGCTTTTACCTGAGGGGGAAGCAATTGCTCCACCCTGTTGGAAAACTTCTTGCCCTACCTGGTGGAGTTTCTACAGTTTGAGGCTCATTCAGAGACTGATAACTATCAGCCACCCCACCCTGTGGAGTTTCCAAAACCTGATGCTCATTAAGAGAATCAGATTAATCAGCCTGTAGGCAGAGGCAGACCTCAGAGTGCTTTCAGTCTTTGCTTGATCTGCTTCTGGACCTGGGCCTTGGGAAAGCAGGCTTTAGTATGCATCTCAGTCCTGTCCAAATGCACTCAGCCCCAGCAGAGGGGACCTCAAGTCATAGGTTGTTAATAGCTCCAAACAGGGTACTCAAGGCCAGTCATAAACAGCATCTGACATTGGCATGCACCAGAGGCCCTCCAAAAAGACTAAGAGTCCTAGCAGATCTACCTAATACATAGAAGCAAACCCAAACAGGCAACCAAAATAGGGAGACAAAAAACAAGCCCCAAGTGAAAGAATAAGAGAAGTCTCCAGAAAAAGAGCTAAGCGAGATGGAGATAAACTATCTATCAGATATAGAATTCAGAATAATGATTGTAAGGATCCTCAACAGCATGAAAAAAGATATGGAAACTATGAAAAATGACAAGTCAGAAATTAAGAATGACACAGCAGAAATAAAGAATACATTGGAAGGAATAAACAGCAGATTAGAGGAAGCTGAGGATTGGATCAGTGAATTAGAAGACAAGGTAGAAAAAATTACTCAGTCAGAGATCCAAAAAGAAAAAAAACAATTCAAAAACAGGAGCACAGTCTGAGGGACCTGTGGGACAACATGAAACATAACAATAGTCACATGATAGGAGTGCCAGAAGAGGTCAAAAGTAAGCAAGGGTTAGGGAACCTGTTTGAAGAAATAATGGCAGGAAACTTCCCTAACCTGGTGAAGGAAAAAGTCACACAAGTTCAGGAGACACAGAGAGTCCCAATCAAGAAGAATCCAAAGAGGCCCAAGCCTAGACACATCGTAATAAAAATGCCCAAAATTCAAGACAAAGAGAGAATACTAAAGGCAGCAAGAGAAAAGCAATCTGTTACCTACAAAAGAGCTCCCATAAGACTGTCAGCTGACTTCTCATCAGAAACTTTACAGGCCAGAAGGGAATGGCATGAAATATTCAAGGTAATGCAAAACAAGGATCTGAAACCAAGGCTGCTCTATCCAGAAAGGCTATCATTCAAAATAAATGGTGAAACAAAGAGCTTCCCAGACAACAGAAAGCTAAAGGAGTTTATGACCACCAAACCAGCATTGTAGGAAATGTTAAAGGGACTGTTGTGCTTTCTTTTTTAATCATCTCCAACCCATTTGGTAAATATGTGTATGAACCCCTTTCCTGGAGCAAACTCTTTTGTCTTTCAGATTCAAGGATTACTGACAAAAGTAAGTCATTTTTGTCTTAGATTTTTGACCAGACTTTCCTGTTTTGCATGCTTTATTCCTGTTAACAGTTTTTTGAATTTCAACTCTGTTGCAATTATAAAGCTCTTTCCTCCTTATTAGCATGCCATCAATTTCCAAATATGTGTTAGTAATATTAAGTAAGAACTAAAGCTTACTAGTCTGAAACTTGAAAGATACAAGTAATAAAGGTAAACTGCTTTTGGAGACAAAATTCTATGTGAACTGAAATATAACAAAAATGAGTAAATAAATACCATCAGAACTAATCACAGCAGTTATTATGAATTGGTAATTTCCACTCTTTATCTGTATGCATTATGCATAGAAAAAATTATTTTTTTCTATAATGTGACCAGTATAAATTTTACAGAGAAACTGAGCACATACACACAGACACATTTATAATAAATAAATTGTCATAAGTTTGGGTTAAGCCTGTGAACAACTTTACTCCAATCAAATAGCTTTGGAAATTAGAGTCATCTTGGAAAGTGGTTCCAGGTTGGATGTTATGAACTGCATTTCTGAAAAGTGCTAATATATATTTTTTTAAGCTTGATTCTTTTTTCTGTTCTCATATCCCTTTGAACCATCTGATCATTTGTCTTTGATTTTCCTCCTATTACTTTCCCCCCTTTTAAGTAAAGACAAATAAATAAACATATCTCCACAACCTCACCCTTAAAACAAAGGATGACTAAACTTTTGGATATGCTTCTAGTATCTCAAATTAATATTTTGGGTGCTCATCATTTTACATAGTCTCCTGTGAGTGAACTCCGCGTTTTCTTTATCTTGTATGTGTGTGTGCTCAGTGAGGCTTAGAATTAAAGACTCTATTCTACACAATGCATCCATTCTCTCAAGAGCCGAATTCTTATCTTGCTTTGAACCCTCAGGGATCATTGACTTCAAAAGAATATATTATGTTACAAAGTGGCTCCGTACAGCTGTAGAGGAAGGCATAAAATTGGTCCCGGGAGACTGGTTCCTCAATTCAATTGATGTTATTCTGCTGCATACATAAGCAGCTCTGTCCTTCTCTGAATGTTTGGGTGTGTTTGTGATCAAGCATACGTGGACAAAAGAGAATTCTGGTATTCTTTCTGTAATTATTCTCAGGTCATAGTAGAGATGATATTATCAAAATAAAAACTCATTAATATTTTAAACTGAAGGCTGTTTAATGATTTATATTATCTTTGAAGTACAAATAGGAAGTCAGATTAATAAAAAAGATCCACTCTGAATAAATGACCAATTCTCTAGGTGCCTTCCAACCCAAAAGATTTCTAGAAAATCAGTTGACTTGTTTAATTGCAGTCGTTATGATGGGAGTCTCAGACAGAAAATAAAAATCATGTGTAGTAAGTGAAAGAAAGGGTATGATCACTGTTTATGAATGCCACCTGATCCAATCATATATTCACAAATGGATATATAACAGTTTTATTTTCCTGTAGTTTTGTAGGTCACTCTACTGTTTTCAAAGATATCTGAATTCCTACGTACTGATGCATCTCTTTTCATCTTTCTCCTGCACAATCTAATTATGCAAAATAATTTTGGATTTGCATTTTTTTATACCACTTTTTTTTCACAAAATGTATTTTATGTTAAGTAGGTGTTTAGCAGAAAATAAAACACTGTTCTACAGTCAGATATATTTGGGAAACTTTGAGATAAAGAATGTTAACTAAATTCTTGTTGCTTAGTACTTTGTAGAGCCTTCACTGTGCCACATTATTATGCAAAAATAGGATATTCTTCATGCCCATGTATCCAAAGCCACTCTGCTGCCCCACCCCTGCCTCAGTATTATTGGCACTTGGCAGGAATTTTTGAACTTCTGGTGTATACATTTATGTTTAGTAAGGAGCATTTCATTTGGTTCTGTTCAATTTCCCCTTTAAAAAATTTTAATCTTTTTGTTAATTTCTCAAAAATGAACAACATCACTCACTGTCAAATACACTCACAATTTTGCATTATTTGACAGTTTGTATTTGTACTGGTGCCTTAAGTTGGTGTTTATCCAATGGATAAAAATGGAAGACTTTCCAGCTCTAGACATTTAAACTTTGCTGGAATATTTTGTATGTGCATAACTAATGAGACTAAAAGATGGCAGCCTCAGTTGTAAATATAAGAACAAAAATTTTTGGACATATTGAAAGACAACTGATGTTTCCATTTATGCTTTATAATTAGATGTTAACTATTATTACCCATTTGTCTGTTGGTATTTATTAAATATTGTTGTTAGGAGAACTATAATATTCTTATCTAATCATTTTGAAGTTCATACTAAATAAAGCAATTATCTTGTGACACACAGTGGATTGGTTTTTAGAAACAGAAACATTACAATGAGACAAAGATAGTCATTAGTCCCAATTTTCCTCAGCCTATGAATGAGGCATTGGTTGTATTGTGGTTGCTCATCACCATTGTTTTTATAAAGAACCCAAGAAACAGTAGGATAGCAGAACAAGTAAACTTCTATTGGTGGATCAGATACAAAGGGACAGTTTCTTCATGGATATCCATATTTTTATAATAGTAGTGTGAATGAAATAACTATTAAAATATAGATAATTCTTTTCTTTTCTTTTTTAACCTTTAGCCAAGGATATTTTTTCCATTGCTTTTCAGAGAGTGGAAGGGAAGGAGAGGAAGAGAGAAAGATAGGAACATCAATGATGAGAGAATCATTGATCAGCTGCCTCCTGCACACCCCCTACTGGGGACTGAGCCCAAAACCTGGGCATGTGCCCTGGCAGGGAATTGAACCTCGATCTCCTGGATCATAGATCAATGCTCAACCACTAAGCCATGCCAGCTGGGCTCAGTGAATTAGTTTTAATAACAACCCAAATAAAATATTTGAAATATAATTACATTAATAAAATACTGATTTATAAAAATTGGTACAAGAAAATACCAGAAGTATTAATAGAACTGCATCTGTAAATTATTATTTTACCTAATTCAAAGTGTTAGCTTAAAGTGGAATCCCATAAAAATGTATGATTATATGTTTTTTTCAAAACAAAATGAGTCAGAAAGTTTTTTTTTAGTATGTCCTCACTGTAGTAAGGAGCTAAAAACCTTAATCTACTCACTATTATAAACAGTATGAAGACAGCCCACTTTTTCCATGGTGTGACGGATGAGATGGGACATTGGGAAGCCAGGAGGAGAACCCTTTTGATATCACATCACAAACATTGCCACTATACCACAATCTCCCGTGCATGGATCTTTGGAATTCTTTCCTCACCCTCCCATGGAAGAGCCTAATTTCCACCCACAACAGAAGTACTTTCTTTTTATACCATTTTATTGAGTTTTTTAATCACAAATGGATGTTGCATCTTGTCAAATGCTTTTTCTGCATTTATTAATATGATCATAAGATTTTTATTCTTCTTATTTGAATGTGGTGTTTCACCTTGATCAATTTGCATATATTGAACTATCCTTGTGCCCCTGGAATGAACTCCTCTTGACTGTGCTGTGTTATCTTTTTAATGTATTGTTGCATTTGATTTGCTAGTATTTTGTTTAGGATTTTTGCATCTGTTTTCATCAGAGATATTGGTCTGTAATATTTTGTGTGTGTGTGTTATCCATGACAGATTTTTGGTATTAGTGTTATGTTGGCCTCTTAAAATGTGTCAGGAAATATTGCCTTTTTGAAAGAGTTTGAGAAGGATAGGTATTAAATGTTCTTTGAATGTTTGGTAGAATTAATTAGTGGAGCCATCTGGTCCTGGACTTTTACCTTTTGGGAAGTTTCTGATAGATGTTTCAATTTCCTCATTGTTGATCAGTCTATTTAGATTTTCCAGTTATTTGTGATTCAATCTAAGAAGGTTATATATTTCTAGGAGCTTATCCACTTTTTCTAGTTTATTGAATTTGGTGGCATACAGTCTTTCATAGTTTTTCTTGTATGATCCTTTCCATTTCAGTGATGTCTATGGTAACTTCTCTTTCATTTCTGATATTGTTTTATTTGAATCTTTTGTCTTTCTTTCTTCGTGAGTAGAGCCAGAGGTTTGTCAATTTTTTTAATCTTTTAAAAGAGCATCTGTTATGTTAATTTTTTATAGGATTTTCATTCTCTATTTTATTTTATTCTGCTCTAATTTTTATTGTTTCCTTCTTTCTGCTGACTTTGAGCTGCTTTTGTTTTGTTTTTTCTAGTTCTCTAAGATGTATTGTTATGTTGTTTACTTGGGATTTCTTGTTCCCTGATATAGGCCTGTAATAATATAAACTACCTTCTTATTACTGCTTTTGCTGCATTCCAGAAATTTTGACATGTAGTATTGTCATTCTCATTTTTCTCTATGTATCTTTTGATCTCTCCTTTTATTTCTCCTTTATCACTGGCTTTATTCATTACCTGTGCCTGAAGAACCTGGAAGAGTTTCAAGGGATATGTGAACTTCTTAAATTGTATACAAAAAAAAGTGTATAATAAATTTTTTTGGAAAGTATTCATAAAGTTTTCAAATATGTCTATGTAGTCTCAAAATTAGTCACCATTATTTAAAATATAGAATCTTCTTTTATTGATACATCAAATTTCCAAGAAAAAGATACTGTTCTTTATTGCACTATCTCCAGTGCTTAAAAAAGTTTTTGATACTTGGTAGATGTGCAATAAATCATTGTTCAGTGAGTAGAGGCTTTATTCAGGAAAATTTACCGGAGAACACAACATAGTAATTAATTCGTGATTACAAACAGCTTGTAACAATATGATGTAAAACTTCTTTAAAATAAAATATCTTAAAACATATAGTCAAGGGATAAAGGCCAACAAAACTGGAGGCCCATAAACTACAGAGGAAATAGCACATAAGAGAGATTCTGACTGTAATACATCTTGAAACATCTGTGGTAGCTTGACTTTAATTCCTCATCAGTTCTTTCCCCTCCTGTATTTACATTCCATCACCCATGCATAGCTGGAGCCTCTTCTTCCTCAACTTGAATCTGGAACATGACCTGATTGACCCATAAAATAGTGGAGTGATTTCCTGAGTGCCAAGGCTGGGTTATTAAAAGCCTTGCATCTTTCATCTAGACTTATTGGAACACTTGCTCTAGAGAATGCAAAACAATATGTAAGAAGTCTAACTACTCTGAGACTACCATATGGTGAGAAGCACAAGCCACATGAACAGACTTTGGATATTAAAATGCCATGTGCAGAGAAAAAGAGACCAAAGAGAATTGGAGCACCAGACCTTTGAAAGAAGAGGTCATTTTGGAATTGTGCTCGCCAGCATCTGATGCCCAGCTGCTGCCACCATGGATCAAAAACAAACCACTTAATCAAGATCTTACAGAGTTCCCAGCCCATCTATCATAAGCAAATAAAATAGTTGATTTGAGTCTCAGAGTCTTGGGGTAATGTGTTACCCAGAAACAGGTAAATGGGACAGTTTCCAATACCATTACAAGATGGCAGAGAAACCAGCAATATGAACTACCAATACAGAAGAGAAGGGAGCATTTCTTTCAGGTTAAATTATGCAGCATGTACTAAGTATACTAGAATTTTGGATGTAGATTTAACTGAGACTATTCTGGTTCAAAAGGTAAACTACAAAGAAACTTATGACAGAAATAGTTTGACTATTGGGTCAGTAAATACATCAGGGGCTCAGATAATGCTTTGACACATATATTTTTTATCTTGTTTCCTTGTTTCTCGAAAACATTTAAAAATAATAATCATAAAAGAGGGCCATTGCCTTGTATTGATTGACTCTGCTAATGTTTTATTTATGATATGAAAGTCTTTCTTTGCCTTTTAGCTGGGCTCTACAGAGATATTTCAATAAATTTTTAATCTTCATTTTAACCCTACTTTAAAGCAGAGCTACAAGTGTGTGTCACAGACAGCTATGCTGAGTAACCAGGTATTTGTCAGGCTGCCACATGAGTCATTTTTTTCAATGACAAAGCAGGTGGCTGCCCTGGAGGGGAACATAAAAGGAATCTCAGCAATCATGTCCTACTTGAGCTGCCTACACTGCTGACTCAACAGCTGGTTCTCTCCAAAAGAAAACAAGGCAGGAAATAAAATATAAACTAAAAACAAACTAACAAAAAGAAAAATGTAATAAAACCACTGTTGAAACAATCACCATTCTTTTTCTTTCAAAGAATGATTTCTTAGCATGCATGCTTTAGTGAAAATGCATAAAACAAATTACAAACAGAAATCTTTACACTTTATAGGATATTGGATCTGCTGTTTCATCAGTAAAACAGGCTAGGGAAATTGCAATCTCATAATCATCAACTCCTTTCTTGTTTGCTGAATGGAACACCCAAATCCAGAGGAGTTGTAGAAGCTCTAAATTGGATCTAAGGCCAAGATCTGAGTCAGGAATTTCGAAGGCAAATACTTACCACATGATTTGCTGCCAGCATCATTGCATAAAATGAAATGTAATCTCTGGAAATACCTGAGAGCAGATACTGAGTGGAGCTATGTCATTCTTTTTTTTTTTTAATCCACTGCTGGATGAGACAAGTCTCTCTAGTGGCATGTGGGGGCTTTGTAACAACCACCAAGGTCTATGTAGCTTCTTCTTAGGCAGTTTTCTCTTTCTGATAATCTGAGGCACACAATCTATTTTTTAAAATGGCATAAAATTATATTTAAAAAAATGGAATTTCTGAATAGATAAAATAGAATATGAAAAGAATTAGAGATTTATTCTCGTCTAGATTACCTTAAAGTAAAGGAAAGAATCATGTATGCTGGTAGAGGCTACTGATCAGATTACATGCCCACCTAAGACGAGGGGATGCACCTATGGCTGTGCTAAAGGCCTTTTCTTTGGGAGTGGCCGCCAAAATGTCCTGACAGTATGAGCAATGAAAAAAAATAACAGGAACTAAGAAGGAACAGTGAGGAAAAATGAGGAAAAATCAATTTAATGTCTATTTTATCCTGCTAGATTATAACTCCCTCAGGCCATGACCCCATCTGTCATTTTAATTGTTGTATCCCAAAGCTTAACATGAACTCTGGAATAACAGCAATAAATATTGGTTACAGATGAATCTTAATTATGTGTGAAAATCTTAAAATACAATTTCCAGGGCAATAAGAAAATATAAAAAGAGCCACTAAGAAAATTTATTTCATCTTTATAACCAGTTTCATTGTTTACAATTTTAAAAATACAAGTGGGATTTAACACAAAAAGCGACAAATGAATGAACAAACAAAGAAAAACTCATAGACACGAACAACAGCATGGTGGTTACTAGAGGGCACGGGAGGTAGGAGAAGGTAAAGGGGGTCAAATACATGGTGACAGGAGGTTTGGCTTTGGGTGGTGGACACACAATGCAGTCTACAGGTGATGTATTGTAGAACGGTACCCTTGAAACTTACATAATCGTATCAACTAATGTTACCCCAATAAAATTAATAAAATTTTAAAAATCTGAATTAAGTGTGAACTCTTAGTTAATAAAAATACATACTTTTACTCTTCATTAATTAAAAATATATATTTCTTTATTCTTCATACTTACTCTGAAAGCTTTAAGGAACTGCAATGCAATGCAATCTTCTGCAAAGATGGAAGTAATTTCCGTTTGCCCTATTGAACATTTGGAGTGTGGCCAGTGAGACTGAGAAGTGGATTTCATTTTAATTTCATTACAATTTAAATTTTAATAGTCACATGTGGGTAGTCGGTATACAATATCCAATATCACAACTGAACAACACAGAAATGTGCCTCTTGAAAGAAAAAAGAACAGAAGTCAAAGCCTATGGAGACAGTCTGGCTGGTGTGGCTCAGCTGGTTGAGTCTCATCCCATCCACAAGGAGGTCACCAGTTCGATTCGCGGTAAGGGCACATGCCCAGGTTGCTGGCTTGATCCCCAGTAGGGGACGTGTAGGAGGCAGATGATAAATGTTTCTCTCTCATCGATGTTTTTATCTCTCTATCCCTCTCCCTTCCTCTCTCTGAAATCAGTAAAATCATATATTTTTTAAAAAATCTGTGGAGACAATAACAAGGGAGAAATGGAAAGTGTTCCTTCTTTGAGAAAAAGCTTTGAGATTTCTGATTGATGTGGTTCTGTGGCCCCCTCACTGGGGCTAGTTCCACTTCATCTTTAATACCTTGGAGAGGTAGGGTCAATAAAAAACTTATTTTCAAATGTTATTGTAACAAGTACTAGGTTTTGTAGAAATTCATCAGGGTTTCTGCAAATAATAACTAATAATTTTATTTAAATACATATTGGACTATTCAAATATTTATATTTAAATTATTGGCTGTGTATTACTTTTCTCACCTCGTAGGCCAACTCTTTCTCCATGTACTGCTAGCTTTCCTCATTTTGGGGACAAATGTCAGGACATAGCACTCTCTCCACTTCTGCATATATATGTAAACTCTATCAACATGCCACTGATTAAGGACAATTGTAGCTCTGCATTAGAGCTTATTAAAATTCAGTACGGCACATGTCTGCTCATGTAAAAATGTAGAGGTAATATCCATATACAGAGCCAAATGCCATGCTCAATTAAATGCCAAGCACAATCCCAGCACAATCCCAGCACATCTGCTGAGTGCATGCTCTGGTCACAGCCTAACAGTCAATTGTGCAATGACAAGTAAATGCATAGCATATCATGTTAAGATAATTCTGCATTTTAAAAGGTCTTAGGAGTTATAAATTTTGAGCCTTTGTGCTCAAACTTTTATTTTTATTATGGAAAGTAAGCAGCTCCATATTTTTAATGCTCTAATTTGAATCAGAAATGTCTTATTATTATTCTTTCAAGCTGCTTTATCAGTCTAATTTGAGAATACAAACACGAGTCATTAAAATGCAACTTCTTAGCCTTATAAATCAGAATTTTCTCCATGCTCTACAAACCAAAAAAGGCCAAACAATTATATGACTTTTTCTATCATCTTGAAGCCTGGATCTACTACCCTTTTATGTATATCTGAAGAATCTCTTTTCTCTTGTCAAACTACTTAATGTGTAAATGTTGTGCCTTTAAATTTAAAAAACAGATTTATTACAATAAAATATAACACTAAATGTATAAACTGGAATTATTTCAACAAAAATTATTTTTATGTTTAAGGATTTCAATTTGTAGTGAGCATAAACATTTCCTTCCAACCTGAGATATAAAGATGACACATCTCTTATTTCTTTAAATTTACATTTAATCTGCTTTATGTCTCTAAACCCCTGATATGGGAATAAATTCCATTTCAATTATTTCAGGTTGCCATCCTCTGTAAACTCAGACAAACATCCTGAAGGAAATGTTACCATTGATACTCTCAGGATACATACGGTTCTTTTAAAAGGAGACAGTTATGTGCACCCTCCTGTAGTAGTTGAATCTTGAATGCTGTTGGCCCAATCATAGGTGGAGTTGACCCTCAAGCTGGTTGACTATAAGGATAGACCTCTATCACCTTGTATGAGTCTGTGCAGGGGCTGCCACCCCAGTGCGGAGTTGTTCAAGCAGTGTCTGGTGCCTGCTCAGCAGCCTTGAGAAAAAAGAATAAAGTCAGAGATATCATGCTACCTGATATCAAACTATACTACAAGGCCATAATAATCAATCAAAAGAGCATGGTACTGGCATAAAAACTGACATATAGGTCAATGGAACAGAACAGAGAGCCCAGAAATAAACCCACACCTTTATGATCAATTAATATTTGACAAAGGAGGCAAACACATACAATGTAGTAAAGACAAGCTATTCAATAAATGGTGTTGGTTGGACAGATATATGCAAAAAAAAAAAATGAAACTAGACCACCACCTTACACCATATGCAAGAATAAATTCAAAATGGAGTAAAGAATTATAAGTCACAAAACCATAAAAATCATAGAAAAACATAGGCAAGAAAATATCAGCATTTCTCATAGCAATATTTTTTCTGATATATCTTCTCAGTCAAGAGGAACAAAAGGAAAAATCAACAAATGGGATGACATCAAACTAAAAACTTGTGCACAGCAAAGGAAACCATCAACAAAATGAAAAGACAACCACTGAATGAGAGAACATATTCGCCAATGATACCTCTCATAAGGGATTCATATCTAAAGTTTATAAAGAACTTACACAACTCAACACCAAAAAAAACAAGCAATCTGATTTTAAAAAATGTGCAAAGGGCCTGAATAGATACTTCTCCAAAGAAGACATAATATGGCCAATATACATATGAAAAAATGCTCAGCATCACTAATCATCAGAGAAATGCACATTGAAAACACAAAGAAACATTACCTCACACCTGTCACAATGGCTATCGCCAATAAATCAACAAATAACTGTTGGCTAAGACGTATTGGAGAAAAGGGAACCCTCCTGCACTGTTGATGGGAATGCTGATTGGTGGAAAGCAGTATGGATCTTCCTCAAAAAACTAAAAATGCAACTGCCTTATGACCCAGCAATTCTAATTCTGGGAATATATGTGAAGAAACTTGAAACAATAATTCAAAAAAAATATGCACCCATCTATTCATTGTACCATTATTTATAATGGCCAACATTTGGAAGCAGCCCAAGTGCCCATCAGCAGATGAGTGGATAAAAAACTGTGGTACATTTACACCATGGAATACTACCCAGTCATAAAAAGAAGAAAATCTTACCTTTTGTGACCGCATGAATGGGCCTTTTTGAGGCATTATGTTGAGTGAATAAGCCAGTCAGGGAAAGAAAATTACCAGATGATTTCACTTATACGTGGAATCTAATGAACAAAATATAAGCTAACAAACAAAAGAGAAACAGATTCATAAATACAGGGAGCAGGCTGACAACTGTCAGAGGGGAGGAGTTTGAGGGTCTTGGTGAAAAAGGTGAAGAGATTAGGAAAAAAAACAGACACGGACAATAGTATAGTGGTTACCAGAGGGAAAGGGGGTGGGGTGGAGCAAGAGGGCAAAGGTCGGATAGATGGTGATGGAAGGAGACTTGACTTTGGGTGGTGAGCACACAATGCAGGATGCAGAAGACATGTTATAGAGTTGTACACTTGAAACCTGTATGATTTTATTTACTAGTATCACCCCAATAAATTCAATAAAAATAAGGGGAAGGAGGTCCACTGTCAGGCCCTGAAATCCCTTGAGATTAGGACTGTCCTCTCTTGGGTGGCATGCTACTTTTTCTCCAGCAGAGAACAAGTAGGAGGAAGCACATACCTTCTTGAGGAACCCACAGAATCCTTTTCCTTCCATAGTCCAGGGCTGTTTTTCAAATGCTCATGGAAGTTTGGCCCCAGTTGTTATCATCTTATTTTTAGGAGGAGAGATTTCCAGATATGGTGGAGTGAAACATTGAGAGGATCCTCTCTCCTAAAATCAACTATAAAGCTGGATAAAATTTTTTATAACAATCAATTCATGGCTCTTGAAATTGACTAAATGTAAGCAACAAATGGAGAAGTATTTATTCAAGGTAAACTTCTCAACTTTGGGTAAGAACAATGAGAATCTGTGGCATCCTTTCCTGGGACTTCTCTCACCAACTCCTCTCACCAACTCCAGCCCCCAGATCAGTAAGCACAGTACTACTCCCAAGACAGGACAACCCCTAAAAGTCAGTTGCTTTACTGAGAGGGGGCAGACCTGACTTTGAGCAGAAGGCACAGAAGTTATGCTCAGTAATGTTTGTCAGTAAAAATAGCAAAATTGTTAGGAATTAACAGGGAAAACTAACAATACTTCTAACCTGAGAATGCAATTATCCTTAGAATAAGCAATAAACTGGCTGACCAGCCAGAAATTTAACAGACAAATCCTGGATATGAGCAGAAAGAGATGCGGAGGGCTAAACTCTACATATCCATGGTTAACTGGGAGACCACTACATATACAGGAAAGAGATAAAGAGACTTTAAAATACCTCTACCTAACACCACTTACAAAAATCATATAAAAGTGTGTCTTAGATTAAATGTAAGAGCTAAACCTATATTATTTCTAATAGCAAACACAGGAAAAACTGTGACCTTGGATTAAACTAAGATTTCTTAGATATGATACCAAAAGCCAATCCATAAAAAGAAAAAAAAAAGAGTGGACTTCATTAAAATTAAAACATATTTGTTCTTCAAGAAGCATAATTATCCAAATAAAATATAAGCTACAGAATGGGAGAAAATATTTTCAAATCATCTATCTGATAAAGGATGTGTATTCAAAATATACAAAGAAATTCTATAAGTAAATAAGAAGATGACATGCAAACCCATTTAAAATGGGCAAAATATTTTTACACATGTCACCTAAGAAGATATGCAAATGGTTAATAAACTAATGCCAAGTTGCTCAACATAATTAGTCAATGTTCATTTGTCATTTTGCCCCAAAAGTCATTAATGGAATGCAAATGAGATACCGCTAGACATCCACTGGAATAGTTATCTATCAAAAGTCTGATGATACCAAGTTTGAGCAACAATGTAGAGACAATTGGACCTTTATACAATTCTGGTGGGAATCTAAAATGGTATAGTTGCTTTGAAAAATATTTTGGAAATTTCTTAAAAAGTTAAGCATATACTTAATTTTATTCTTAGTCCATGAGAAATCAAAAGATATGTCTACACAAAGTCTTCTATGCAAATGCTCATAGCATCATTATTCAGAATAGCTAAAATCTGGAAGCAACCCAAAGATCTGTCAACTAGTGACTGGATAAACAAAATTTGGTATATCTATACAATGAAATTTGATTCTGCAACAAAGACAACAAATGACTGATAAATATTACAACATAAATGAACCTCCAAAACATTATGCTAAGTGAAAGAAGCCAGGCACAAAAGACTATATACTATATGGAGCCATTTGCCTAAAACTTCTGGAAAATTGAATTCATAGAGATAAGGGTAGATTAGGGGATGCATGAAGCTGAGGCAGGAATGGAGATTGACTGAAAATGAACAAAAAGGAACTTTTTGAATGATTGAATGGTCTACAGCTATATTGTGGCAGTGGTTGCTCCCATAAATTTTCTTAGAAATATTGAATCGTACGCTTAAAATGAATGTGTTTTATATTATCTGAGTTATAGTTTTAAAATCTGATTTAAAAAAGCTAACATTCACTTCTCAGTGGTTCTTTAGGAAAGCAATGGTTGAATCTTTTAATGATGTCACGGATACTAAGACTAGTGAGAATATCCTGACTTTCTCATTTAATGTTATGAGTTATATTTATGTAAAAATAAGACTGGCCTGTGCTATTAAACAAAAGTTTGGGGAAAATTAATTATAATATCTTTTTCAGTCTATGTTTATAAACTCCTTAACACTTATCTATACTTGAATAATGTGTTTATGAAAAATGGAAACATTTTTGGTTTTGAAAAAAAGAGGTAAATGATTTGGAAAACCCCCCAGAACAGATTTTTTTATGTCTGTGATTTAACTGACACTTAAAATTAGTTTTTTGTTTTTAATAGATTAAGTCAGCTATACAAACTGCCTGTTTTCTTTCAGTCATAAAAAAATGACAAATCTGTTAACATAAATTACATGTTTATTTTTCAAATAAAACAAATCCAACTAGCATTTTCCTAGAATTTTCAGAGTTGAGAGTGTATGAATTGATCTTGGTTGTCTAATTGCTGGAACATCAAATCGTTAGCTCTCCCTTCAAAGGCTTTTGTTGACAATCAGGTCATCTCACTTGTGTTTACTAATGATGTCCTCTTGCTTACACTGAGCTTCCTCCCCTGTTTCTCCCTGTGATGGTCACAGGGGTCCTTGGTAATGAAGCTGCATAACCTGCTCCCCTGATTTAAGCTCCAATGTTCTACACAATTCTTAAAATTAAACCTGAGTTGCTATTATGATGTAGAAAATACTTTGCTGATCTATTTTCCACCAAAGTCTACACTAAACTAACGTAACAACCTTCACTACCCATTTCTTTTACCCCATTTTACTGGGTGTCAAAGCAAGGCTTCCTTCCTTGTTTGTTGTTTTATTTTAGTCAGATGGTCACAATTAGGATAGTCAACCCCAGGTTTCAAAGATACCATGCGTTCCCAATATCTTATCTCTTCTTTAGTAGTCAATTTTTTCCTTAATAACAACCTACCCATAGTCTCAGGGACTTACAACTTTTTAGAATGTTTCTTTTTCTTGCTCATGGACCCATGACTGTGCTTCAGCTTTTGTGTTTTTCAGGCCTGCTTCATGTGTCCTCATGATTCTGGGTCCAGTGATGCTGGAGGAACATGCTTCTACTTGATGAGCATAAAGGCGTAAGACAAAAAACCAAACCAGGGAAGCATTTAAAATATATCCCTGCATCATATAAGCTGGTCAAATCCAACTCAGCGGGATGGGTATGTGTATTATATCCAGATGGGAGACACTGCAACCTTCCATGACTGAGAAACATGGATGTATCACAGGGAGTGGTCATTGAAACAGCAGTTCAGCCTGTCACAAATCATTCCAGTGAAAATCTATTATCTCGGAACCAAGTATGTGTATCTTGATCTTTCTATTTTTCTTCCTTAGAAGAGTTCACACCTATGAAAATACTCCCTGGCCAGCCCCACTTCATCAATTAGCTTTTGCTGGGTTATGTTGTATACATAGATCTCAGTGCCATGGAACAAGAAGCATGTTTGCACTTGGCTGGGATGAGTTCTGCCTCAGGCTGTAGGACTCTGGGACAGCTAGGGTGGCTCTCTCTATGCTCAAAATGCTTTGATATGCAAACTGTCCTAGGATTTGATGCAGGAAAAATTAAATGAAGTATCAATTTAAATGCAACTCAGATCTCAGATCCAGTTCTTGGTTCATTTGCCTACTTAAGCCAATGCAACAAAAGAAAAGGAAAGAAAATAAAGGGGCAGGAAAGGATGGAAAGGGAAAGAGAAGGAAGAGAAAGGAAAGGAAAGGAAAGGAAAGGAAAGGAAAGGAAAGGAAAGGAAAGGAAAGGAAAGGAAAGGAAAGGAAAGGAAAGGAAAGGAAAGGAAAGGAAAGGAAAGGAAAGGAAAGGAAAGGAAAGGAAAGGAAAGGAAAGGAAAGGAATTCTTTTTTTTTTTTATATGTCTTTATTGATTTCAGAGAGAGGAAAGGAGAGGGAGAGAGAGAGAGAGAAACACCAATGATGAGAGAGTCATCGATCGGCTGCCTCTTGCACACCCCCTACTGGGGATCGAGCCCGCAACCTGGGCATGTGCCCTGACCCGGAATCAAACCCCAATCCCCTGGATCCTAGGTGGATGCTCAACTGCTGAGCCAGGCCTGGCCGGGCAAGAACTGAATTCTTAATGAGAATTTAATTCAATGAGGTAAGATTAAGTAAAGATTTATAACAGCTGAAATTAATTTGTGTGTTATATATTGGCATATTTTGTGTTGCTATGTGTTTTGCCTTTAATTACACTTAATATTTAATGACACATTATTTATTTTAATTGTTATATTCCATAATAGATAGAACAAACATATATTCCTTATATCCCTCATATATACTTAAAATTTGGCCCCAACAACTAAATATAAGCTGGACTCCTACATTTACTACAAAAGTGCAATGATTACAACGTTACCTGGAATAATTCAGTCTCTAAAGTGTAATTCTTCTAAAGTCAAACATAAAATGCAGTAGCAAATGTCAAAATAAAGGAAAATATATAGATTATTTGCATAGAGAAAATAACAAAAGGTGTATAAATGTGACCATTGTATGTTCTAGAAAAAATCCTTAATCACTCAAGTTGAATGCCATTTAAGGATTAACTATGTATCCCCTTAATGTGAGAAACAAAAATCCATATTCTGGGGGAAAGAAGCTTCTTAACTTAAACAGCTAGACTTCTCGCTTCACGAATTTTTTATATCTTTTGAATTTGTGAAAGTCAGTTCTGGTGCCCCTGAAGTAATCACACAAGGGAGAGTCTCATCTGTTGGTAGTCAGCCACAATTCAAGGAGAGGCTATATAATCTTATTTCAGGATGGCAGAATTTCCACATAGCAAATTTCAGAAAATGTCCCAAAGGGCAGCTTAGCAGTAACCACCAGGAGCAAGTCTATACAACAGTCAGCAAAGAAAGAGCAATTGCTTTCAGAAAGCTCTTTACCTGTTTGATAGAGACTTGGAATGCTTTGTTTTCTTTCTTCAGAACAAGCGCTTTTTCTTAGCTCCTGGCATTCAATTTTTACAGGAGATGGCCTGGTAAACTCCTTTGAGAAAAGGAGAGTAATTTCAGAGACTACTTAATCAAATTATATTGATTATTGTGAGAATAAATATCTGGTTCAATATGATCATATAATTCTAAAAACAGGTATCAATGTATATGGTTATACATTTTCAGCTTATCATCCCCTCCTTAATCTAAATCCTTTATTGTTTATTTTTTAATTTATCCTTATTGTTGAAAGTATTACAGATGCCCCCTTCTCCCCCCCCTTTTACCCCCCTCCACCCTGCTCTTGCCCCCTCCCCAGGCTTTTACCACACTATTAACATTTGGTTAAAGTAGTAACTTAGTTAATGCTGCCCCAGAAAGAATTAGGTTCCCCCAAAAAACTAAGTTCTTAACATTATGGAAAAAAATACTTTTAAATAAATGATTGTATTTTATTTGTCTTACATATAATTTTCTATGTAATATATATTCTTCCACTTATAAAATATACTTAGTATCACTTACTTTTATTTTATGAAACACATTGACAACACTCATCTTCATCCAATATGTAAAATAATTAAGGTTTTATTTGATGTTTAATATATTTGGTGGACAGATTTAGAAATGGTGATAGTACCTATATTTATATTAAGAGATAACAATGTTACATCATTTTATTTATATCAGTACCTATGCTTTTATTATGTAATTTTCTTGCTTTAGAATTTCTGCTCATTCCGTGATACGTTGTGCTAATTACAACAAACTCTATGATGAACTTTACTGTATTTTTAATTCTAGAGTAAATTATTTTAGCCATAATGAATGATTCTTTAATGCTGTTTGAATGGCAGTGGGTTTTACACATAGCTCTGTGATGTATCTGTGATGTCAGGACATGGATTATTGGATATTGTTTCACTGCCTAGAGTCCTTTCAGATGTTCGACTTTTGTTTAAATTCAAAGTATTACTGACCTCAGTATGGGTATTGTTCATTAATTTCCTGCTTCAGGTAGTTGGAAAAAATACTATTTTCATTCTATTTCATCAGAAATATTTTAAGTACCATGTTCTTTGATGGCTGCCCTCTCAGCTCTATCACTTGTGTGTCCCCCATCCCCCCAGACCCAATAGTAATATTGGCAAACTCCATCATTTCCTTCAAGTCTCTGAGGGCAATGAGGATCCCTGAACACACCTGCTTTAGAATTTTGTCACAGCTCCTCCACCCCCACAACATCTGATATTCCTTTCCCGTATATCATTTCCACACTGCATATCACCTAGCATCACATTCTACTTACTAATTAATTGTTCACTCATTCTTTTCAGTCCCCACCCCAACTGGAATATTTTCCAAAGATATGGATGTTTTTCTATTTTGTTCATTGATGTATCCCTACCTCTTGAAACAGTGTCACCACATAATAGATGCTCAATAAATAGTTCTTAAATTTAAAAACAAAATTAAAGAATATTTTAAGTACTATGTTCTCAGATGAAGCAGAATTTTTTTGGAACACTTGAGAAAGTTTGTGTTTCTCTCTCAGGATCACGTGGCTCCAGTGAAGGGTGGAGTTGACAGTGCGGGTGTTGGATAGATGGGAAGGAAGAATGCTAGATCAACAATGGAGTTGAAAGTGACACAAAGTAAGTGTCTAATTTAAGAGCATATCAAATACAGTTATCCAGCTTGGGAGACAGAAAAATTATCACTTGTATCTTTATTTGAATATCAATGATCTGACACTGAATGCATTAACAGGTCTCAACATGTCTCAGGATTCTGTGCCTTGCAGTAATGAAGCAATAGCATTTTCTCAAGGTGCAAGTGTGCTCCGCTGAATAACAGACAGATACCAGAGGGCTGTGCTTTCAGAGAAATCTGCACTGGCAGCTCTAAGTCTTTTTAATACCTCACTCTTGAACTCACAGTAGCATTTTAATTGTACTAAATGAGAACATTTAACAATATCAGTTTGAGAGCATGTATGATGTATATGTGAGGGGGAAGATTGGGGGGGAGGGGGGAGAGAGAGAATGTGAAAACAGTTTAAAGCATGAAAGTACTCAGGGGATAATGCAATGTTTTACAGGATGTGACTGAGCAGTCACTAAGCAAGCTTGGAAGCTGTCACCATAAATACCTTGGTTCCTATGTAAGTATGAGTCAAATCATGTCATTTTAAATTCAATCTGGGATTCAAAATGTGGGGGGGGAAATCCTTATGTGCAATTTTTTAAATTACTGAAATGAATTTTAAGAGAAACCTGTCCTGTGGTTTTCGAGGAATCATAAATCTTTCTCAGTTCTCTGATGGCTTTGATGTAATTTGTCCCATATAAATCACTATAGACCATCCACTCTCATTTATCAGGTTAAAAGGCCACACACTCAATCATGATTTAGTGGTTTGTTTAAAATCAAGTTTCACTCACTGAGTGCCAGTCCTAGCACTCTCCTTCCTTCTGCCCCTCCATGAATATTCAACAAAGTGCACCACAGCTAAATGCAGGAGTTATTACACAGTCAGAAAATGGGGAACAATCATATTCTTCTATTTGTGAACTTTTAAAAGCTTAGGAGAGAAAAACAGAACATATGTGAAGCATGTAGGGTAAAGAAAGGGTTTTTAAAGCTGACTTTTTTGCTCTTATTGTTTTCAACATAGAAATTAACTGTTGCACTAAAGTGAGTTTTTATAAAATCTTTATTTGGTATAGCATTTGATATTTTATAAATAGCTTTTCCTGGTAAGGATATTCCTTTATAAATTAACAACAATCTTCCTAAAATGTTTTAAGTTTTTATATGGAAAAATAAAATGCATACAAAAGTAGTGCATAAAGCAAAATAATCTCCCACATAACCATCACCAACTTAAACAAGTATTTTTTAATAACCAATCTTTTTTCATTGATACTCTACCCAATAAATCTCTTGGAACATTGGAAGCAAAGGCCTGATATCATAAGTTTAACTATAAATATTTCAGCATATAACTCTACAAGATAAGAATTCTTTTTTCAAAAATACCAAATTTCTTTTAAAAACCTCAATAATCCCTTAATTCATAAAATACTCCATCAGTGTTAGCGTGTCCCCAGTTTCCCTAAAAAAAGTGTTTAGTTTTTTTATTGTTGGATTTTTAGTGTATCGATCTATATGAGATTCATACATTGTTGATACTGTCTAACATTTTTAACATTTAAGCTATGACTCTTTTCCATTTGAGAGTAAATTACAAACATGAAACTTCATCCCTACTTCATAGTTCACCGTATATTTCTTTAGAGCTTAAACACAGTACACTTTTTTTAAAAAAATAAAAATTAATTAACATGGAAAGAATACTACTGTATAATGTTGTTGAGGTGTAATATCAGCAATCACTTGATAGGCTTAAACTTTATTTTCCACTCAAAACATTTCTTTGTATCTTAATGGTTATACTGATCTTGTTTTCTTTGTATCTCATTGTACCCTTTTTCTCAATATTTCCCCCTAACTTTTATATCTTATCCAGAACTGTAAATTCAAAAATGTCTTTTTTTCTGTGTCTGTGAGCATTCCTCCTTTAGGTGATCTCATCCAGTTCCAAGGCTTACAATATGATAAATTCGCTTCTCTGGCTACTCCCTCTCTCACTAAACCTGAGGTGCATGTATCCACATATATACTGGCCATTTGCATGTGTAATAAGCACCTCGAAGCTCCCAAAGCTGGAACAGAACCATTCTCTTCCTTTCACACACACACACACACACACACACTCACCCTCCAGTTTCATCCAATTTGCCCATATCAGTACATTGTCTCATTTCTAAATCTAGCAAGCCTTGTTCTTTTCTTAATGTCTCTTTTTCATCTCTCATATCCAATTTTTCACTAAATCCTGATGGCCATGCCTCTGGAATATACTCTAACTGAATCACTGATTCCACCTCTGAGGCTGTAATCAGGCAAAGCCACCAATGCTGCTCATTGTTTTACGGCAACACCCTTCTAACAAGGTGCTTCTGTTTCACTCTTGCCCCCTTTCATTCAACTATTAATAAAGCAGGTGTAGTTTAGGGTGAATCAGTTCATATCAATCTAGTTTAAGACATTCCAGCCTGGCCGGCGTGGCTCAGCCGTTGAGCATCCACCCAGAATCCCAGAGATTGCGGTTCGATTCCCAGCCAGGGCCCATGCCCAGGTTGTGGGCTCCATCCCCGTGGGGGGCATGTAGGAGGCAGCCGATCAATCACTCTCATCACTGATGTTTCTCTCTCTCTCTCTCTCTCTCTCTCTCTCTTCCTCTCTCTGAAATCAATAAAGATATATTTTAAAAAAAGACATTCCAGTAATATTTTCAGGCCTTGAAACCTAAACAAAATAGAATTACATTTCATAAGCTATAGGCCGCTTTGGACTTGCTGTTTGCTTCCTTATGATCTCATTCCACCAACACCTATCTCCCCAGTTATCAAACTTTTCCATTTGAAACTAAATGGTGAGCTCAAGTCAAGGGTAAAACAAGCCCTGGAACCCAGCCTTTATATTTTGAGCAACAACATTGTCGTATTTCTGTGTTTGAGTAGAGGAGGAAGGAATAATTTTATTCCTCAAAACCTCCAAAAGTAAATAGAAATATCCACAAGGACTTGATTGTGACATGTTCACATTAATTTTTAAGTAAGTAATATCTTTACAATATTGACTTGTGTGATATTTTTCCTAATATCAAAGCTTTCTCTGAGGTCCCCTAGTTCTGAGTTTCAGCTATATTATAATATTATGGCTCACAAATTATGAGTGTTTACAATATGCCAGAAATAGTGTTAAGTAGTTTTCATTATCTCATGTTTTCATATATTTTATATTCTTCTTGTTGCATATAACCCTAGTTGTTTAATAGTAGTCTAATTACTGGAATAACTAGAATTGTTTCCCATTTTATCTTTTTATATTTAAAGTTACTTTTGTATAGTTTATACAAGTTATAATTCAGTATATATTATAAATATTCAACTTTATTGCATTTACATTTATCATACAATTATGATTGATCTTATACCTTTCTTTTTTGTGTGTTTTCAACTGCTGTGCTTACTTGAATTTTTTTCAGTATTCCATGGTTTTCTTTGTGGTTTGTGTTTTATTTCCTCTTCAGAAAAATGGGAAACACATTTATAATTGTTTTATTGCAAGCTCCTAGTTTTTCTTGAAGAAAAAAAACAACAGTCTATTATAATAGCATTAGAATTACTTTTCATCATGTATTGTTATTGATGTATTACATTTAAATTTTATACTTTCTGTAACCATATCATTATGACAAATGAATCCCATAGTTTTCCTACTTATGTTCTATTTTGCTTCATATTTTGATGAACCACAGACCTTCCATACGTTCTTTAGGAATGATATAAATAAGACCTTCTTCAAGTAAATTCTTAGGAATGGTAGAGGTGAAGTGTATGTGTAACTATTGCTTATCCAAATGAATGGAATCAGTGAGTTTGCAAGAAGTTTCTCCACCTCTTTCAATACTATAATATTCCCTTAGGAAGAAGGTTAATGCATGAATTCTTTGTGTCTTCCACCAGTTTTTTTCCCAATCTTCAGTGTTAAGTAAATATTTTCTCGGTGGTGGGTAGCACCATTCTTATTCATTCAACATTAATTGAGGCCAACCCATGATCCTATCTCTAATTCTGCTTTTCTTTAATCACTTTAGTCAATTTCTAATGGATGAGTTGAAAGCATACTTGACTTCAACTTGTTTTTCAGAGATCTGCCCTTCAGGGTTTTTTTCCTCTTAATCTGAATTCAAACTATATTTGGAAGTCTGTGTTATGGTTATCTCATTTCCCATAAGCCTACAAACAGTGAATATAAAATAGGCTGTCTAAAGACACATCAGTTGTCCATTTAGCTGAAATATACACCTAAATTTTAAAAAATATATATATCTTTACTGATTTTAAAGAAAGGAAGGGAAAGGGAAAGAGAAGGATAGAAACATCAATGATGAGAGAGTCATTGATAAACTGCCTCCCGCACGTCCCCTACTGGGGATGGAGCCCACATCCCGGCCATGTGCCCTGACTGGGAATCTAACCGAGATCTCCTAGATTACAGGCTGATGCTCAACAGCTGAGCCATGCCTGCCAGGCACAGCTAATTTTTTAAAAACACGAAAAATGAAATCTTGTCAGGAAAATGAAATAGTCAAACTTTCTTTTTCCTCTTCAGAAAAGTTGCTCTTTAGCTTAACGGTTTAATCGCATCTACTTGAGATGTTTTGTCTAGACTGTGATTTTCTTTCCAGCCTGTATTTGCTCTAGGTCCATTACGAAGTTGTTTGGTTTTGCTTCACCATTAGGGAGTAAAATAACTGCTCATGTCTACAGTTACGTCTTTTCAGCTGCCAGCACAGAGCTCATATTCTTCAGGGAGCCCTGTTAGAAACAGATACACACCACCAGACTCTTAAATGTGTTCAGAGATCAAATTTAGGACCACAAAAGGGATTCAGTTTCAAATACTGACAGGTGTCCTTTCAAAGAAGACATTTTTTTATTCATTCATAAAAGCAGGTATGTCCATGAGTAAGCCATAATCATATCTAAACCATCAGACCTTAGAAAAGAACTGAATTATCCTGGGATATGCGTGTGAAGAAGAAAAGTAGAAGCTATAAAATCTGTGCCAAGCAAATATTTGGAAGTCTTTAAATCTTATGTAATTAAGATTATATAGAAAATAAGATTATATAGAACTGTTAAACAAATAGGCACTAGAGGGAAGTAAAATACAATCGACAAACATATATTTTGACTTAACCTTTAACCTTGAATACATCTAGCTGGACCTAGGAACTGTTTTAAACATTTCAGATTTGGGCACATTATAGACATCCAATAAAAATTGATTTGCCAAGACGCCGTGGCTCAGCAGTTGAGCATCGGCCTGTGAACCAGGAGGTCATGTTTCCATTCCCAGTGCAGGCATATCCTCAAGTTGCTGCTCGATCCCCAGTCAGGGGTGTAGACAGCCGATCAATGACCCATCATTGATGTTTCTATCTCTCTCTCCCTCTCCTTTCTTCTCTTTGAAATGAATAAAAAATATTTCTTAAAAATCTATTTGAATTCATTATAGGATACACTGATCTGTAAAATTATATTAATTTTAGATCATCTTCAATTTTTCCAACTAATAATAGAAGTTCTATGCGAGAATTTTAAAGAAATGCAGAAGAAACAATCCAAAATAATAATAATAATGCAATGATTTAAAATTCCTTTAAAAACCTTATAAAAGAGCCTTGACCCAGTGGCTCAGATAACTGGAGCATCATCCTACACACCAAAAAGTTGTGAGTTAAATTCCTGTCAGGGCACATACCTAGGTTGTGGGTTTAATCCCCAGTTGGGGTGTGTATGGGAGGCAATTGATCCATGTTTTTCTCTCTCTCTTTCCCTTCCTCTCTCTTTCAAGTCAATAAAAACATATCCTGTGATGAAGTTTTAAAAAAACACACCTTATGAAATAATCTTCATTTTTAAGGATACAGTTGCCTTTTACATTTGAAATTGGTTTTCTGATGCTTTTATATTCCTGCTTACTAAACAGTTACCGAAATCTGACCTTACAAAGATGTTATAAGATTAGAAAGTGAATAGTTTCTAAGACAATAATAAAATAATTGGAAGATTTAAAAACACATTTAAAATAGCTGTATCCCATTGTTTTTAATTCTCACATACTGTAGATGGCAGCTAAATATTCATATAAAAGAAAGCAAAGGAAAAACATATGTCTGCATGAATGTCAGTCAGCACCTCAGTGCTGCTAGATCTGCCACCTCTAATTCTAATAAAATGGCCTTGCAGAGAGGGAGGTCAGAATTGTAGAAATAGGGTCATCAGTGTCCATTGTTTGATATTTGCATTAGGATATTGTATCCACTAAGAAATCACAGTGTCAGGCCTCAGGAGGGAAAGAAAGAGCTGCTGACTCAAGTCCAAGACAACTGCATGTTTCAAACAACCAGTTAGGAGTCTGAGCCAAGAATCAGTTTAAAATTTAAAACAAAACAAAAACAGAAAATGCCTCTGTGTGTTTATAGTTTTTTTGTCAAACATGTAAATTAGAGGAATTACTGGTAAAGTCTCAGTGTCCTTAACTGTGATATTTTTCTTTGATTCAGCAAAACAGCAATTGCCAAGGAATTCCCACCCAAAATTTGACAAGAAAATTTTGGCTGCTTTCTACAGTAGAAAAAGTTGATAATTTAAAATTTTCTTGCTACAGTCTATATAATAAAAATTTAGCCTTAAAAGGTTCAGTAATTGGTTTGAGAACTGAGAATTGGAAGAACCATTCAAACATAGAGCAGATCTTGACTGCAAACATATCTGTAAAACTTTAAATCAAGTGCTTAAAATAAAAAACATAATCAGTCAGATTATGTAGCTAAATAGTGCTTGCCAGCTATTGTGACTGTTAGTTCCATGGAATTTTCTGATTTAAAATTAGTTGTTGTCATATGAACATAATAAGCTTCTACAAATTATAAAGTTTTTGGAATTCCAATTTCTCGTTTAACATAGTATTTCAATTAAAGTTAGCCCTTTATGAACACTTTTGACTAACTTAACAACTAAACAGAATTTATAGATGAGTTGATCTTACTTTGCATTAGGTTTCATCTTTCCATGTCTATGTGACCTTATTATGAAGGAAAAAAACCAAGAATTATTATCTGGATGAGATACATATATTTAAATGAATGGCCTTGTATTCTGTGAAAATAACCCCATCCCATTTTATATATATATATATATATATATATATGTATATATATGTATATATATGTATATATATATGTATGTATCTTTATTGATTTCAGAGAGAGAAAGGGAAAGGGAGAGAGAGAGACAGAAACATCAATGATGAGAAAGTCATCACTGATTGACTGCCTCTTGCATGCTCCCAACTGGGGATCGAGGCAGCAACCTGAGCATGTGCCCTGACCGGGAACTGAACCGTGATCTCCTGGATCTTACGTCAGTGCTCAACCAGTGAGCCACACCTGGCCTGAAAACCCCATCCCATTTTTAAAAAAAGGTGCATCAAAAGCTAACATGCATTATTCTGCAAAGAAGTAGAGACCATGCGGTTGTATGGATGTAAGTGGGAAGGGGATACTATTGCCTTGGAGAGTTTCATTGAACTAAACTCACGCATGAATTAGAGATGGACAAATAAAATGAAAACATATGTCTCTGCAAAATATGGCTACATAAAAACTTATAGCAGCTCTACCCCTAGTAGCCAAAACCAAGAAACTGGATTGTTTACCTACAGAAGTACAAATAAACAACATTGGTGTATCCAAACAATGCAATACTGCTCAGCAATAAGAAGCATTCTGAACAAAAGAAGCCGAGCACTAAAACTTTATATAATGTGAGTTTATTCATATGAAGTCTAAAACAAACAAAATGTATCTTTCGTGATAAAAATTAGAACAGTGCTATCCTGTGAAAACAGGTGGAGATGACAGGAAAGAAACACAAGGAGAATTTTGGCAGTGATGTTCTATGTCTCTGATCTGGCATTGACCTGCACACTTAGCATGAAAGCTTTTCACTTTATGGAACTAGAAATGCAATTAGAATCATCTAGGATTCTTGGCATACAGAATGAATTGCTAATGCATACATCAATCTGCACGGATCTCAGAAATATTATATTGAGTGAAAGAAGTCAGGTGCTAAAGAGTATATTATTTATGATTCTATTTATAATAGTTTCAGGAATGTGAAACACTAATCTATAGTGGTAGAAATCAGAACACTAGTTTATCAAAGCAGTGATGGGGACAAGTGACAGGAAGGGACACAAGAACACTCTGAGAGGATGGATATGCTTTATAACTTGGTTGGATGGTTGATTTCATGGGTACATACATTTGAAAAAATGAATCAAATTGTGCACTAACGTTTGTACATTTAATTGTGCATAAATTTTACCTTAAAAGTAAATGATAAATAAAGCAGAAAAACATGTATTATGGTTGATAGTGGGAAACTGATTTTTTTCTCCTTACTCTCCAGAAGATGTGAAAATACTATACCCTTTACTGTGAGGAAAGCCTAAAAAGCCCCCAGTTTTTTGATATCCACTCCTCATCATTGTACTAGAGGATTCCTTAGCCAACAACTCATTTCTACTTCAACTTTGTAGTCAAGATGTCACTAGCTCCTCTTTTCATTAATGCAAGGCACAGCTACAAAACATAGAAACATAAGGAATAGAGTTGGCATTCTTTTAGGGTAATCAGCAAAACACAAATTTGAAAATTTTTCTGCTGAAAATATTTTGATGAATAAATTCCCATAATCAGGCCCCACATTAAACTAAATGAAAGCTAAATTAATATAAATTAGGTCTTTTTACAATTAAGATTATAAACTCAAGAAAATGCCAAAAAATTCTCTATAATGCAGAACAAACTATAAAATTTATATTGTCTTATCTCTGTCCCGATAGGATTTTTCTTTTCTTATTCTCCAACTCTCTTGAGATGCTAAAATAGGTAGCAATCCAAAAGCTCAACTTAAGCTCAGTAACAGAACTGTTAGCAAACATTACTTTCACTATTTTTTTCCTTCCAGCCCTCCAGAGGTCACCTCGCAACAAACAAACAAACAAACAAAAGAAAAAAGAATGGTAACTTATAGATAATATTGCAGCTATCTCTCAGTTAAATTACATAGTGGTTCTGGTGAATTTAAAAAGAGGAAAATACCAATTTAAAATGGGCAGAAATGCCACAAAATGCCTGACTTGAAAATTAAGTACTCACTCCCATTAAAAACAAAACACAACAAACAGGGAAACAATTTTTTTTTCTTTTTATTACTGTGAAAAATCTGTCTAGCCCAGGAATATTCCTAAACTCAACTATTTTCTGCTCCTGCAGCTTTACTTGCTAATTGCCTATTGGACAGGGAGACTGTAACAAATAAAAAAGACAAGAGAAAAGAGAAAAGGGGACCGTGTATAAGCCCTAGAAATGGGGACACGTTACTCTAGCGGTTAGAAGGAGAGCCAAAAAGCACAGTGTTCTACTACAACCTCCGTTTGGCATTGTTTTGTTTTGATAAATGCTTTCTGATGAAAATATTTTCTATATAGGCATGCGTGTGTTAAAAACATCCTGTTCTGTTTGAAGGAAATACCAAAAGAGGAACATATCCAATAATTTATATTTTCTACAGTGTATCATTTCTTTTTCCCCTAGTAAAGTTTTGAGCACACTATAGCAGTCACATTTAAGAATTTCTCTTTGAACTCATGTCATGCGGCAAATTACAGCACAAATTTCCTTTTTCAATGACTTTAAGCTTCATGCACAGAAATATAAGCTTTGAATAAATTTGTTGGTGATTTTTAATTACTCATTGATGAAGCATAAACATGTCTGTTGCTAAAAAAAATATTTAATAGGATAATACTTAATTTCATCTCAGGAGAAAATGACAAGTAGTATTGTATAGCTCAGTTTAAAATAATGATAATTTCTCTCCAAGGGTGTCTGGCTCAGGCAGAGTAACCAGCCTTCCTGGTGTCTTTTGGCATCTTTATGCCCATGTTGATTATTATGAAGGACAAGTTAGTGTCCGATCACACACTGGAACTGACATGGGCTTAAAACAACATAGGACCTATATTTAGATTATTTTCATCATTATTAAATAGTGTGATTCATGATATTGTTCCCTGCACAGCATGGCAATGACACCACAGATCTGCTTCGCAGTCTAGGGGTGATTCTCATCAGGAGGGAATGAGGGACTGGAGCCTTTCACTTTTGCCATGTGGTCTCTAGTAGATCTCAAATGATGCTTCTTCTCTGTTAATAATATTTATTTATTTATTTATCGTACTTTATTCAAACATATTCAAAAGTACAGTGATAAAAAAGGAAGGAGGTGGTTTAAATGTTTGCTCAACTGATTCAGCTTCTCACATCACATCGTATAAGCCCAGCACTGTCTGCCCTGTCTACATTTAGCATGCATTATAAGACATGGTTTTTTTCTAATCTTTTTGTTAATTACATTTATCTCTCCATTTTTAAATGCGTAGTCAAAATAATCTGTTCTCCTAAAGACTTTTTTCCCCACTTTTACTTCTTGTTGTGACTGATTGCTCTGTCAGCAAACCTCAAATGAGCTTCTCCTACCTCCAGTTCCTCCAGACCTTGCCAACCGTGAACATGACTTGCTCTAGAAACCTCAGCTGAGAGTTTTTCTCCTGAAAGGACCTTGAACTTTGTCAAATACTTTTTCTGCATCTGTTGAGATGATCATGTGATTCTGAACCTTCCTTTGGTAATGTGGTTTATCACATTAGTTGCTGTTCATATATGTTGAACCATCCCCTGGTGTATGATTTGTTTAATGTGCTGTTGAGTTCAGTTTGCTAATATTTCATTCAGAATTTTTGTATTTATATTCATCAGGGATATTGACCTGTAGTTTTCTTTTGGTGTGGTGCTATTGTCTGATTTTAGTATCAGGGTAATGTTGGAAGTGTTCCCTCCTCTTCAAAGTTTTGGAAGCATTTGAGAAGAATTTATATTAATTGTTCTTTAAATTTTTGGTAGAATTTGCTGCTGTAGTTGTTTTGTCCTGGCCTGTTCAGTGTCAAGGATATTTTGATTACTGATTCAATTGCCTCATGCATTATTAGTCAGTTAGGATTTTCTACGTCTTCACAATGTCTTGATAGGTTATATGTTTCTGGGACTTTATCCATATATTCCAGGTTATACATTTTGTTGGTTTATAATTGTGCATGGTAGTCTCTTATGGTTTTTTTTATTCTGGTGACATGAATGTAATGTTTTTTCTTTCATTTCTGATTCAATTTATTCTTCTTTTATTCTTAGTTATTCTAACTAATGGTTTGTCAATTTTGTTTATCAAAAAAACAACTCTTACTTTCTATTTTTAAAGTTTTTTCTATTTTTAAAATTTTCTAATGTCATTTATTTCTTTTTTCCTTCTTTCTGCTAATTTCATGTTTAGTGTGTTCTTCTTTTACTAGGTCCTTGAGATGTAAAAATGGTTTAAGGACTTGACTAAACATTTCTCCAAAGTAGACATACAAAGGACCAACAGGTATATAAATGGGGCTCAGTGTCACTAATTATGAGGAAATTGCAACTCAAGACCACAATAAAATACCATCTTATGCCTGTTTGGATGGCTATTATATATTAAAATAGATAAACGTTGGCAAAGATGTGGGTAAATTGGAACTCTTATACACTGTTTGTGGGAATGCAAAAAGGCATAGCCACAATTGAAAACACTATGGAGTATTTTCAAAAATTAAAACTACAACTGTCATTTGATCCAGCAATACCACTTCTGAATACTTATTCAAAAGAACTGAAATTAAACCCTGAAGTATTAGAATTGCCATGTTATTGCAATAATATTCATAGTAGCCAAGATGTGAAAACAACCTAAACATTCATCAATGGACAAATTGATTAAATTAAAAAAAATGCAGCATGTATATTACCTACAATAGACTGCTATTCAGCCCTTTAAAAGAGGGAAGTCCTGCAACGTGTGGCAACCTGGATGAGCTTTGAGGATGCTATGCTAGGTAAAGTAAGCCAGCCACAGAAGGACAAGTGTTTCATCATTCCACTGAGATGAGATATCTCAAATACTAAAAGTCATAGAAATAGAGAGTAGAATGGTGGTTGCCAGGGGGTTGGAAGGAGGGAGAAGTGGAGCGTTGCCAATCTAGAGCTTATAAAAGTTTGGTTATGCAAGATAAGTTCTAACAACCTACTGCACAACATTGTGCCCATAGATAATATTGCATTATACACTTAAAATTTGCTAAGTGGGTTGATATCATGTTAAGTGTTTCTTTCAAAAGAAAACAAAAGAAAAGAAGAAAAGAAAAGAAAGAAATCTCAGCTGCTCTCTCTGTGCAGCCTGGTAATGGAGGGCCTGGGAACTGGGAAACCATAGTCAATGCCCCGGCTTTAGTGGGGAAAGGTACTAGCAACTCACTTAATTCCTGCAAAGGACCCTCCTTGCCTTCCAATATTCAGCCATGAAAATGAAAATACTTTAAGGGCAACTGTTCCTTAAAAAACATAACTACTTTTGCTGTATATCTGAAAAATTAATAAAAAGATTTTTAAAAAGAAAATAAATATATTACTATGTTATAAAGATAAAGAAAAATTAAAAGGTTAACCAAAGAACTTATATACATATATGTATAACTAATGGACACAGACAATAGTCTGGTGAGGGCCTGAGGTGGGGCAGGGGCTAGGAGGAGGGGACATATGTAATACTGTCAACAATTTAAAAAATGTGTTGTTAGTAGAGTGTGGACTATTTTTTAATCATTAAAGATACTTTTGCTGAAGATGAAAATCAAGAGAAAATGTAATGATTATTGACAATAATTGTGCAATTAACTTAATTGCTAAATTTTAATTCATTTGCCTGATTTCTTAATTTTAAAATGAAAAATAATAAATAGCCAAAACAAAAGTCTAAGCAAACATTAAGCAAATAAAAATATTGGTTGACTAGCACAATTTATAGAAACCATACAGACTTTGTCTCAAAGAATGGTGCTCCAAGTTTCTAGCCCAATTGCAGGCTTGTCCCCCCAGGTCTCCTGCGGTTTATAAACCATAAAACTAACCTGCATGAGATGAACAGTCTTACAAGTAGTGTGGGAGAGGGGTTAGGTCTAGACCAGTGACCTGGGGAGGTGTCAGGGCTCTGTATGTTCGGTGAGGTTGGGGTGTGGTTGCAGGATGTGTGTGCATGTTTGACACAGTAGCCTAGAAGACATTGACCTCATCATGGGAGCTATGAATGTCATGCATTTGTCATTAGGATACCCTGAATCTAAGAAAGATAGCAGTCCTCCCAAACCCCCAGGCACTGGTTGACATGACCTGACCTTTGCCAATGTCTATATTTGTTTTTATTACTATATTACAGAAAGTGAAATCTGGATACTTAAGTGTTAGGTGTTGTTTTATATAAAATTTCTAAATTTTCCATTACAGCAATAAAATTAGATAAACCTAGCATGTCCACATAAACATATCCATGCATGCTTCAGTGGAAACTCGAATACCATTTTTTTCAAGCTCAAGAGCCTTATCAGCTTTCCAAGTTTGTATCCTTAGAAAGGAATTTAAGGCTTCCAAATTGATGGAATAGTTTAAGAGTGGCCTAAACACCACCTTGCAGACTTAAGCACCATTGTCGCAGCAAAAAATGAAAAGTAGAGTGTTTAGTGAAGAAGGCAGCCTGTCAGCTCAGAAAGTGCTTCTCCTGCAATACCACTCTTTAAGGTAGCACTTATAAATGGGTTTGAGAAAATAAATCTTCCTGAGACTGTACTTTGATAAATAAGCAGAAGCTATTTTCAATCAAAATCTTCTCTGAGAGATGTGTTCCTCTCAAAAAGACTTTTTAATGTACTTTGCCTATTTGCATTTTTAGATAAGAGAAGAAAAATAGGAGTAAGCTGACACACCTAGTTTGAAAAGAAATTACAAGCACATGGTAACATCTCAAGTTAGCTCTCTGAAAGAGAAAAGTGCAGTTTTAATTGTTTACCATGGTCTTTCAAATTAAATTCTTTTATTTTAATTTAGAGAGTCCAAGAATGAATTTACTACTCTTATCAAATTCAGTTCTAGTGCGTAAAGGCATAAAATACATTTATACTAGTCAATGATTAAATTTATTTTTTTTAAGTAGAGCTTTTTGTTGATAAAATAAAACTGTTACAAATCTACATGTTTATAATTTTTTTTTAACCCTCACCAGAGGATATTTTTTTCCATTGCTTTTCAGAGAGAGTGGAAGAGAGAGAGAGAGAAAGAAAGAGAGACATCGATGTGAGAGAGACACATCGATTGGTTACCTCCCACTCCTGACCGACCAGCCCTGGGATCGAACATGCAACCAACGTATGTGCCCTTGGCTAGAATTGAACCCGGTACCGTTCAGTGTGCTGGCTGATGCTCTAATCACTAAGAAAAACCAGCTAGGTCTGCATGTTTATAATTTTATGTGCCAGCTTTGTCTCTTCTATCCTCAACTCCACCATACTTTTTGGTAATCACTGCATTACTTTTAATTATCTGTGATTCAAGTTTTCCAAAACAAATTCCATAAATGTGTCAGCAAATTTCTGGACCTGAAACTGAACTTGAGATGTCCTTTTATCTTCTGCCTAATCCAGTGAGAAAAATAATTTAAAATTCAAATTATGTTTTCAACAAATAAAGAATGTTCCATTGTATTATAGGACTAAATTTTATTTTCATGAGCAGTTAATTAGATAATAGAAATCAGAAATGTCATAGATAAATTTTGGATTTCAGACACCACTGTGATTTGTTGAGAGTAGAGAGAAATATTGCCACCAGGAAAATAGCTGTTATGCTTCAGTACTGAGGGATTCCTAGAGCTAACGTCTGATTTTTTTTGGTAATGGAGAACAGGAAGCAAAGCTCTCTCATATGTTGCTTCAATACCTGTTATTTGTTAACCATTGTTTTCTAGAGTAAAAGCTATAGACTGTAGCTAGAGGATTATGGGGCATTGTTGTGACAATGGTCTAAGTGGGCCCACTTAGACTAAGTGGGCCTAAGTGGTCTAGTCTATGTGATGTGCTTGACCAGGGTGGATTGTGTGAGGAGGCAAAGTGGGTAGCTGTACGGAGGAAAGGGGAATAGCCTTAATATTGAATAGGCCCAACCCTATGCTGCACAATTTACATGTATTATCTCATTTATTCCCCTCTATAATCTTGCAAAATAAGTTCATGAACCTGTATCACATCTTAGTTGCCACAAAAGATGGTTGATATCAGAGCTGGTATGTAAACCCAAGATTGACTTATCTCCATTAAACCTGACTGTTCTCTCAAAGGCAAAGTGTTACGATATACAGAGCACACTCACACCCTCTGACTGAAGCACTCTTGAATTTTTGTATTTTAATTTTTTTTAAAAAATATATATCTTTATTGATTTCAGAGAGAGGAAAGGAGAGGGAGAGAGAGAGACCGAAACATCAATGATGAGAGAGTCTTTGATTGAGCCCCCAACCCGGGCATGTGCCCTGACCAGGAATCAAACCCCAATTGCCTGGATCCCAGGTCGACGCTCAACTGCTGAGCCATGCCTGGCCGGGCAGCACTCATGAGTTTTTGATGTTGTTAATATGATTAGAAATGAAGTAGACAGGCTAAGTCAGGTCATAACTGAGATGTGGTAGGTGTGTATGCTCTGGGTTAGGAGAGTCAGGTCTCAAGGCTGAAGACTAAGATGAGTTCCCTGCTTGATCATTAGCTGCATGCGCTTACACAAGTCAGCCTCTCTGGCTACTCCTTTCCTCAGCTGCAGCGCTCCCTTCTTGGGGGTGTTGTGAGGATCAGATGAGATCTTGTGTTTAATGGGCGTTTTAATTTTTCTTTTAAATCCTCACCCAAGGATATGTTTTTATTGATTTTAGAAAGAGGGGAAGGGAGAGAGAGAGAAGAACATCAATGTGAGAGAAAAACATTGATCAGTTGCCTCCTGAACACACCCCAACCAGGGATCGAA
Source organism: Miniopterus natalensis (assembly GCF_054644295.1). Classification (NCBI taxonomy): domain Eukaryota; kingdom Metazoa; phylum Chordata; class Mammalia; order Chiroptera; family Miniopteridae; genus Miniopterus; species Miniopterus natalensis. Next base: position 19,314,789 of record NC_142090.1, on the reverse strand, counting down.
CCCACAACCTAGGTATGAGCCCTGATGGGGATTCAAACCCACAAATGAGCCACCTGGCCAGGGCTTAATGGGCTTTTAAAAAAAAATCAGAAAGCATTATGCATATCTTTATTACGGATAAAGAATTATTAATTGAGCAGTAGTCCAACACTCAAATACTTATAGCCTAGGTATTATAATGGCACCTTAAATTTTATCTCAACTGTAAATGCTTTAAGCTTGAGTTTTAAATATGTAAGAATATTTTTCACTTACAAAAAGATATATGGTTTCCCTTAACTTTTTTTGGTATCATGCTATGCATTAGGTTTTTATTTTACTTTATATTTTTCATAGAGACATGTTTTTTGTACAGGAAACATTTTTCTTTCCTCCTGATTTTACTATGAGAAAAATGGCTGCATAAATATAAAGAATGAAAATTGGTAGCTGATACTGTACTTAGAGTTAGGACACCACAGGGAAAGCTTGATACATGGGCAACCTAAAAAGCACACGCCCTGTGGCTGTGTGAAAAGAACAATCCACTATGGCCAAATTTTCCAATTTTTAAAAGGGAGCCTCTGATCCCAAATTTTTGCAATTAAATTTAAAAATTAAAGATTACCAATTAGTTATATATGTGTGTAGGCATATATATGTATACGTGTGTGTATGAGTGGTTGTAAGCCGAGATCATAGTTGTGAAAGACAGGGGCAGCCAGTGAAAGTGATGCGAAGTCCAGGCCAAAGGCTGAACACAGAGAGGTGATAGAAACCCAGGGACCAAAATGAGTAGGGGAAAGAAAGGAAGAAGCGTATGCATTTGAAATATCTTATTTCAGAAGTAGAACTACTATAATTGACTGATTAAATGCAGGGGCAAAGGACAAGAAGACTTTTCAATGACCTTGAGGTTCTGGGCTTGAGCATCAGGATAACTGGTGCTTCATCTTACCACTCTGGGGGACATTGAGGTGAAGCTGATTTAGAGCCAGGGGAAGCAGCTAGTATTTGTTTGGGTCATGTTAAATTTTACATGCAAATTAGGTATATAATTGTAGCTTCGAGAGAGAGAGAGTGTGTGTGTGTTTCTGATAAATTCCAAAAATGTGCTGAACTGGTGTACCCTAACACCCAACCTGAAAATAATTTCTGCCACTATTCTGATGACAGAAAAGGTCATTGAAGGGCATATAGGCTTGTGAGTACAGCTTTACAAGTCTGGGCTCTGTGGCATCGCTAAGTCTTAACTTAAGATGGTTACAGAGCTCTGTATGGGTTTCAGAAGCTTGGTTGTATGTTGAATGGTTGCAGGAAATCAGGCACATTTTTGGCATTTGTTTGGCCAACAGGAGCTCTGCATGGAAACTTGTTCTTCCTGCCTGTCAAAGGGAAGATATGTTTGAGTGGCCTGTTGAGCCATCTCTCCAGGAGCAAGATAAAGCTGTGGGACATTTACACTATGGAATACTACGCAGCTGTAAAGAAGAAGGATCTCATACCCTTTGGGACAGTATGGAAGGACCTGGAGAATATTATGCTAAGCGAAATAAGCCAGGCAGAGAACGACAAACATCACATGATCTCACTCATATGTGGAATCTAAAGAACTTAATAAACTGATGGACAGAATAGATTCAATGACATGGAAGCATGGATAAGACTGAGGAATGTCAGAGGGAGGGAGAAGAGCTGGTGGATGGAGGGGGAGAGAGTAACCAAAGAACTTATATGCATATATGCACAACCGAAGAACATGGACAATGGTGTGGAGAGGGACTGGGGAGGGGGGTGGGATGGGTTGGAACAGATCATTGGGGAGAAAAAGGGACATCTGTAATATCTTGAACAAAAATATATATATCGCCTCAAACCTTAAATAAATAAATAAATAAATAAATAATCCTCAAACCTTAAAATAATAATAATAATAATAAACATTGGAGCCAGTGAAAGTCTTCCTGCTTTGAATTAATAAAGCCCGAAGAGGATATTTAGACAGAAAGTGGCAACTTCCAAGTATTTTACACCAAAAAAAAACTTAATGCAAGAAATTGAAAGTTAAAAAAAGTTGGAACTATTGACAAGAAGAGGGTCAGGGAGGTCACTGTAGCGTCTTTAAAACAGGAGGGCCAGAAATCATCAGAAACCTCCATCAAGGTGTAGCTGCCTGTTGCACTGACATAGGTGATTTACAAAGGAGCTCTCTGAACCTGCTGGCAGGAGTTCTTGGTTTCCAGTGCAGTCCGTATCCTTCCCATTTCCACAGCGGAAACGATGCTGGCTTCTGCTTCCCTTCTTTCCAAATATCAACATGTGTCTCATTTGGCAAAACCTAAGCTGAAACCTTAGTTGCAGTGGGGTTTGGAGAAAGACAGGCATGGAGAAAAGCGCAAAAGAGTTGGGGTGAACATTACATACAATATGCAGCATGCTCATCTGTGTGACCAAGATCATGCTCTGGAAGGGTGAAACCCTGCCTCTTTCACAGATACTGTATTTTAGTGTGAGACTATAGACAGTAAACTTACAAATAAATTAATGTGAAGTATTATGCCAGGCAAAGGTGAAGGCTATAAGCATAATAGAGCAGTTAAGGAACGAGAGAGGGGTGGGCTGGGGAGGGGGTCTGTTCCATTAGTTAAGATGCCAGGGAAGATTTCTTTGATTTGGTAACTGCTAAAGACTGAATGTTTGTGCCTACCTCCCTTCCCCCACATTCACTGAAAGATAAATGTGGTGATATTATGAGGTGGAGCCCTTGGGAGATAATTAGGTTATGAAGGTAGGCTCCTCATAAATAGGATTAGTGCCCTTATAAGAGACCCAGAGAGCTAGCACCCTTGCCCACTTCTGCCATTTGAGGACACAGCAAAAAGACTACATCAATGAGCCATGAAGGGAGAGTTCACCAGACACCGAATCTGCTGGTACCTTGATCTTGGGCTTCTAGCTTCCAGAGCTCTGAGAAATAAATTTCTATTGTTAATAAGCCACCTTACTCTATAGTTTTATATTTTGTGTGAATAGCAAAAAGTAAGAGATGGAACTTTTTTTGGTATTGATAATTTTTCCAAGTTATTTTTAAATTAGTTGACACCTACATATTTTAAATGTCACTTTAGCATATTAAATTGACACATGCACATGCACCTGTCATGTATGCATTTCGAGCTTGGAATGAGGAGCGGGAAGGAATTGAAGATGTAAAGCAGCGTGAACCTTCCTGGACCATGTTACTATCTGAACGTGTAACGTGTAACGTGTCATCAAAACTCTTTATAAAGTAAGGTCTTTGTTAAAGTGTATCCACGAGGCTAACAAACACTTTGAAAAAACATTTATTCCGTGAATAAGGTACAATTTGACCATTCGAGCAAAGAATTTACCTACAATTTACTTTGTAATTATAAAATATTCTCAATTTATTTGCTTAGTATTTATATCACACTTTGCATGTGGGAGTTATTTTGATTAGTAGTGTAAATCATTACTACTAATTAATCTCCTCAGTCCTACATTTTATAGATACAGAGAATAATATTTTCTTACATATGACACTATCTGTTCACTTGATTAGGCAGTAAACATATTTTACATAAAAATAGAGTTGAGTACCATTATAATGTCTTTCTTTTCAACTTAAGTTTTAGGGGGAAAATGACATTTCTGGAACCAATATGCTCTTTAAAATTTTTTCTCTTAGTTGACCAGGTAAATTTTGTAATTAATCAGATGTCTTTTCCTTTGACCACAAGAAAGTTCTGAACCAAATGCATAGTCTAATTCTTAAAATTATATTTGGCTCATACCTACATATTTGCTTAATTCACACTCATATTCTCTGTGATAATGTATCTTTGCTGTATTTTTACTATATTAAGCTTAAGAAAAACTGCCTCAAATTTTCTGTAAAATGAGTCTGAGTAAAGTCATATGTATGACTAGACAACTCAAAATACAAACAGCACAACAATATAAATAACCTTGGACATATCAGTGAAGTGTATTAATGGTAAGAGAAATAAAATGAACCCAAAAATGAAGCATATGCCATAAGGTCCTACACACTTGTTAGAAGTGGGCCACAAATTTGCTCTGAACTTTCTAGCAATCACTGTCAGGGGAGAAAGATCCTCGGTTACATGACGCACAGTGCCCAAAGTTAAGACAAAATTAGGAAAGTCTAGCTATCAGTTCTAAGACTTCAGTTATCCTTCCCATGAATCCTCATAATAACCATACATTGTGATGTATAGAACACTATCATCAAATATTGCTGCAATAAATAACTCCAATTTTTGTTCTCTGGAAAATACCTACAGAGAAGAGATTTCATGTTGCTAATTCAGAGAATCCCATATAGTTTAACAATAAGCTATTAATGGACAGTCAGTTCTCTATTGTGAAAGCTGAGAAGCCAAGTGAAGACTCACGTTTGAATGGCAAGCTGCTTTACCTACATATAATTAAAAATGGATGATATAATCAAATAAATAATAATTCTGGTTTTAAGACTAAGAACAACATTCTGTTTAGGTCCTATGATTTGGTGAGTTATATGTGCATTGCCTATCCAATATATATTATCACTCCATGTACAGTAGAGCAAGATGTTTTATAATAAGGTTTAACTATGGTTTGAACTGAATAAGGCAATTAAATTTCTCTAAATGAAAAATAGAATTGATAGCACTTAACCTGCAGGGATATTATAAAAATAACTGTAATGAGTGCTTAAGAGGCACTGCATATGTAGGTTCTGTAAAAATTATCTGCAGTGCATGTATTCCGCTTAAAGCAATAATACTGACAAATTATTGTAAGACTGCTAGAGTTCCATTTAATTACTCAGTACATATTTTATTATGCTTTTAAAATGCATCTTAGGCTTTAATGCCTTTTAACCAATGCTTTTTAAGATATATAATAAAACTACCAGATACATCAACAACCATAGAAATCATATATCGATATAATACAATTTTAAGAAACAAATATGTCTTATTGCCTCCTTGCCTGAGTAGGCACTCATATAAATGTATATTTTGCACAGCAAGTATTTAAAACATTTTCTCCCAACTTAAAGCTATCTTTGAACCTATCAAAGGAAATGGAATGGTGTGAAAGTATATTGTTCTCTGTATAAACACACACACACACACACACGCATATATATTATCTGAATTCTGACAATATCACCAATAGCCCAGCATGCATGTACTTTGAAATAATTCTGTAGCCTGTTTTGTTTTGATCAACCACTTTTCTCATAGCTAATGGAACATATTGGCAAGTTCCCTAAATTTGAATTTATAATCTGTGACCAGTGAAATAGGAATTAACATGGCACCAATTGAGATAGCATGTACTGCTACTTCAATTTGATTAGCACTATGATATAATCATCTCGTGTAATCAGGCAGAAAGACAAAATATAACTTAAGTGTCACTCTGCCAAAAAACAAAACAAAACTAGTGGATTTCGGCATTTCATTTTATGAGAATCATGTAATTTCCCATAATTTACATTACAGGAATCTGTATTTCTTAATAGTATTATTATTCAAAGTTCAGTAGTCATTATATGTAAGACTAATGTTAAATTAATGACAAAATATGTTTTTTAAGTATATTAAAAGAAAGTCAACGTCATTGTTCTGATATAGGAAGTTTTTACAATAGTTCTGCTTAAACAACACAAGTGCTGTTATTTCTGGCATTATTTCAAACGTGAGTTCTTTTATGGGAGGAATAGTTTAGAATCATTTCCGATAGTTTAAGAATTCTTATATTATTATGAAATGCAATTCATTATGGTAATTAAAGACATTAAATTTTTTCAATGTGAAAGAAAAATAGAACTCAATTTTATTTACAACTATGATGTATCCCTTTTGAAAATTTTCTTTTGAAATTTTTATTCTTTTACATCTTTTTTTTTTTTTTAATACATCTTTATTGATTTCAGAGAGAAGAAAGAGAGGGAGAGAGAGAGAAACATTAATGATGAGAGAGTCATTGATCAGCTGCCTCCTGCACATCCCCAACTGGGGATGGAGCCCACAACCCTGTATGTGCCCTGGCTGGGAATCAAACTGATCTCCTAGATCCTAGGTCAATGCTCAACTACTGAGCCATGCCCAGCCGGGCCTTTTACATCTTAATAAACTGAATCTTTAAATGACTTATGTTTATCTCTTTCATAATTAACATATTTTATTCTGGTTTAAGTCTTCTATAGATGTGAGGAACTAAATTAATAAAGTGATTAAATACTCAAATTATAAATGGATAGAGATCTTTGTTTAAAGCTTAGAAAATTCCTAATCACTTCATTGTGCTTTTGATACTAAATTTTGTTCCCAGGAAAGATAAATACCAACTGAAATAGTGTAAAGGATTATCAACATTCTGATGTCAAAATCTAGAATAGTTATAGAAGATTTGTAAATATGACATCAAAAAAATAGGTATATAAAGTCTCTGAGTGGTCAGTAAGAACCTCAGGAAGAAGATTGTCTCAGTTTGAATTTATTGGAAATAAGTACTGTTCCAAGAGTCTATACTTTTATTTTTTTCTTTAAAAAGCAGTGTTTATTTTATCTAAAATGAATGATCTCAACTAAAATCTACTCTGTAACCTATAGCCGGACTAAATTTTCTAACATCACTTTCAGAAGGCCAAGCCCTTGGATAAGAACCTGTGACATCTCCCAACTAATCATTTTCACAGGTTGAAACTGATATTTATAGCTACCATTTTTATTAGGTGAGATTCCTCACTGTCTGACTAACAAGCTTATATTTCATTTAAGTAATATATTCAAAGTGAATAATATGTTCCAGGAAGACACAAAGGGCAGGTCTTGATTATATTAACTATATTAAAAATATGTACACTATCATAAGTTCACTGAATATTTTTTGAGAGAAATAATCAAATTTTCATTTTAGAATGATTTTTCTTATTGGGTAAAAATGATTTGAAAAAGGGCAAGTCTAGCTAAGTTGCTATTTATTGCATCATTCATTATTCACATCATTTCACCTCAACTAATCGATTATGTTCAAATTGAAGTTAAATCTATTCATTGAATTCTCAATTTACTATAGCTTTAGAATATCTATACAATTCTTTTTTATAGATTCCAATTCATTATTAAATATCATCATTCTTTCATTTAGTTGAGCTATTTTTTTCATGTTTTATTTACCATATTATACTTATTTTATAAGTAAAATTATATTAAAAATTGTCCTTATTTTTAAATCCATATATGCAAACTCCTCTATCTGGATTATTGAAGTGTCTCCTTTTATTTTTTTCTTTTGATTATCAGTCATATTTTTCTGCCTCTTTACAATTTTAGGGGTTTCTTTGGACACTAAATTTGTGTAAAGAATGAACCATAAGACTCTGTACAATGCCATATTCCAAAGCAGGAAGTCTCTTTCCTCTGTCATACAAATAAAGCTGTGTCAGGTGTGGGTTGCATTTAGTAAGTTAGTTTATCTCTGATTCATCTTTTTTGCCTGAATATAGTCTTATTAGGATTCTGATTGTGTGTGTGGTTGGGAATCTGACTTTGTAGCATTAAAGACATTGGATTATCCAGCACTTTGGGTGATTCTGGTTTTTCCTGCAGTTTCCAATTTCCTACCCAACATAGCTTCAAAATATGGCTAATGCCTTAACTGGGTAACTGACCTCATGCTTGAAGTCACTCAAATGGCTTGGGTGGGTCTGCAAGTTGGGTGAAATCACCAAGGTGGGGCTAACAGTGTTAATCAGGTTGATTGGGGACTCAGATATGGTGCCCTCTTGTTGGCTCTTTGCGGGGAAGGCTCAGCAAAGGAATAATGACCTCTGCCACTTTTGTCTGGTTGCCCTCTAGCCCTCATTCTGAAGGCAGACAATTCAGTTTCTCCCCGTATGTCCCTGGCAACTTTTGAGCTGCTGCCCCAGTGCCAAAGCTCAGAGCCAGTAAATCTGAGTAAATTGGTGTGCAAGCCCTATAGGAGGCACACCTGTCTCCAGTGCCCTCCATCTCAGCTACAATCCCTGCTGGTTTTCACAACCAGAAGTTATGAGAACTTCTCTTCCCAGCACCAGAAACCTGAGTTGGGGATTCTGGTGTGGGGTTGGGTTCCCTGGCTCCTTAGGTGGGACCTTTGCAGCCAAGATATCCCTGCTGATTTTTAACCTCCACACGTGGGTGTAGGACCCACCTCTGTTTCTCAATGTGGTTTCTTCTTTATATCATTCTTTATGAACAACTGTTCAGCTAGAGTTCAGGTTTTTCTGGATGATGTTCATTCTATAGTTTAGTTGTAATTTTGATGTGGTTGTACCTGTGTTACCATCTTGACTGGAGTCCTTTGTTTCTTAAACACCATGAAACTCTGGAATATTTCATTTTGTCTTTACAAGATTTTGGTATAACTTAGTCACCTTCTATGCAGTCTCAGAACCCAGTAAATAAATGTTCTTTGGGAAAACCAGCCATACATTTGAGGAGTCTCACATTCAACCTTCGTTTTCAAAAAACAAGCTTTGGGATTTTCTTTGTACCCCACCTGAGGCTCTCTGTTTAGGTCAAGCCAGATTGTCAGTCCACATCAAGGATTAACATACATCCTCAGGAATAAAAGGGTTGGATGGCAATTTTCAGCATTATCTTTTCTTCTCAGAAAGTCTTTTATTTTTGAAATTTTATTTATTCTGTTCCTCATTGCTTCCATAGCTCTCTAATATTTTCTAAAATAAGAGATTTTTTAAAACTTAGCTGTCTTTTTCTAAGTTGCTTTAGCTGGGTCATCAACCTGTAGCAACGACTACATCCTACCTTGAAGTAGAATACCCAAGAGTCTGGTGTTTTAATGGCCAAATAGGAAATAGAAGGAAATACTTGAGAAATGACAAGCCTGAACACACACACACACACACACACACACACACACATTGGATATTCTCAATGTAAAGTTGCTTTAAAATGTAGACATAAGAAGGGGATGTAATTTTTCCCATGTTAATATAATTTAGGGTTACAAAACGTTTAGCTTAATCTGTGAATTAACACAGATTTTTCCTGAATTAATAGTGAGTGTGTCTAGCAAAAATAAACACCAGCATAAATCATTCCTCTCACTGGAGAATAAAATACTAGAAGTCATGACATATGTGACATCATAATTACCTATATTATCATCAGTAGTGGTATAAGATGAAGTATAGATAGAGTACAAGCTATTGGGTGATCTAGGAATTTGATAGTGATTTTGGTGAAAATAGTGATTAAAAAGATGGTGGCATGTTGTGGTAATTTCTGATATTACTGGAAAATTTACAGGGGGAAAGAAAAATAAAAAATTTGAATTTCCAAGTAATATCTTAGGTGGAAAAAAGGCAGTCTTTATTTCACATTTGAAGGCATTTCTATCCCCTTTAGCTTCAGGCCAGATAGGGCTGATAATTAAGACAAATTAATTATTAGCTATAAAAATAAATGAAAAATATTATGTGAGTTACTATAGAATGACTCAGAGAGTTTATTTTTAATAGAGCAAGGAAACCATGACACAAAAGAATATGTATGGTATGCTGTCATTTGCTTAAGTAAAAGTAAATAACAATATAAGTATATTTTTTATTTTCATAAAAATAAACAAAACATGGACCAAAAAATTGTTAAATTGATTATAATAAACACTCAATTTTGTGGAACTCAATTTAACAGACTTCAGATTTAACAGACAAAATTTCCAGTCCATATGTCATATGTGAAAATTAACACCCTCTTAATTTTAAAATGATTTTGACCAAGATTTACTTATAATTAAATTAACAGGTTATTTATTTGTTATTAAATCACTGTTATTTTTAACAATTTTTAGGAAATAGGCCATATGTTGGGAAAAACACTGCAGTGATTTTGCTGACATAAATAATATTACATATCTACAACTATAGTCTGCATATTTAAATTCAAGAGTCACCACTCATAAATAATGTTCAGTGGATTATTAGCACATGACCACACCACATCGAGTTCTGTAATTGGTTCTATTGTCCCATGGTGTGACTTTCTGCAGCAGTTTTAACTTTGCTGGAAGATGTTGCCAGTGTACTAAGTCATGCCCCAGCCACCTAAGTTTGTTTATTCAAGGTGACTGGTGAATGCATGCACTTACTAGACCTAGTCAGTATAAATTTATAATTGTAGTAATACATAAAAAATTATTCTGTGAAATTAAACATTTCATGCATACTTAATTTTAATTACACAAAGGTGTCTACATAAGTAAAATCAGGTAAACTAACTAATTTGTCAATTTTTAAAAATTTATCTTTATTGTTGAAAGTATTACACATGTCCCCCTTTCTTCCTCATTGACCCCTGTCATCCTGTACCTGCCCCCACAAGGCTTTCACTGCACTACTGTCTGTCAATCGATTATGCATATATGCATATAAATTTTTTGGTTAATCTCTCCCCACCCATCACCCCATCCCTGCCTTTCTTCTGAGATTCCTCAGTCTGTCCCATGCTTCCATGTCCCTGGATCTATTTTGTTCATCACTTTATTTTGTTCATTACATTCCACATATGAGTGAGATCATGTGACACTTGTTTTTCTCTGACTGGCTTATTTAGATTAGCATAATACTCTCCAGGTCCCTCCATGCTGTCCCAAAGGATAATAGATCTTTTTTACAGCTATATATTATTCCATGGTATAAATGTACCACATCTTCTTTATCCACTCATCTACTGATGGACACTTGAGCTGTTTCCAGATCTTAGCTATTATAAATAGCACTGCTATGAACATAAGATTGCATATATTCTTTCTGATTGTTGTTTAGGGATTCTAAGGACATATTCCTAGAAGTGGATCATTGGGTTGAATCGCAGTTCCACCTTTAATTTTTTGAGAAAACTCCATACTGTTTTCCACAGTGGCTGCGCCATTCTGCATTCCCACTAGCAGTGTCCTAGGCTTCCCTTTTCTCCACATCCTCACCAGCACTTGTTGTTTGTTGATTTATTGATAGTAGTCATTCTGACAGGTATGAAGTGATATCTCATTGTTGTTTTAATTTGCATCTCTCTGATGATTAGTGACTGTGCATTTTTCCATGTCTCTTGGTTATCTGTATTTCTGTTTTGGAGACCTATCGATTTAGGTCCTTTGCCCATTTTTTAATTGGATTGTTTGTCTTCCTTTGTTAAGTTGTATAAGTTCCTTATATATTTCGGATATTAACCTCTTATCGGATGTATAATTGGCAAACATGTTCTCCCATACAGTGGGCTACATTTTCATTTTGTTGATGGTTTCTTTTGCTGTGCAAAAGTTTTTTATTTTGATGTAGTCCTATTTATTTAATTTTTTTTTATTTGTTTCCCTTGCCCTAAGAGATGTATCAGCAAACATATTTTTATAAGAGGTGTCTGAGATTTTTCTGCCTATGGTTTCTTCCAGAATTTTAAAGTTTTAGGATTTACATTTAAGTCTTTTATTCATTTTGAGTTTATTTTTAAATTTTTTTATTATTATTTTTAAAATATATCTTTATTGATTTCAGAGAGAGGAAAGGAGAAAGAGAGAAACAGAGAGAAACATCAATGATGAGAGAGCCATTGATCAGCTGCCTCCTGCATGCCCCTGACTGGGGATCGAGCCAGCAACCTGGGCATGTGCCCTGATTGGGAATCGAACCTTGATCTCCTGGATCTTAGGTTGACGCTCAACCCCTGAGCCACGCCTGGCAGAGCTTGAGTTTATCTTTTATGGTATAAGTTGATGGTCTAGTTTCATTTTTTTTCATTTACCTATCCAATTTTCCCAGTGCCATTTATTGAAGAGACTGTTCTTACTCCATTATATGCTCTTGCCTCCTTTGACAGATATTAATTGAGCATAATGGCTTGGGTCGATTTCTGAAGTCTGTTCTGTTCCACTGATCTATAGGTCTGCTCTTGTTCCAGCACCAGGCTGTCTTGATTACAGTGGCTTCGTAGTGTAACTTGATATCTAGTTTTTTGATCCTTTCAACTCTGTTCTTCTTTCTCAAGATTGCTGTGGCTATTAGGGGTCTTTTTTGGTTCCATATAAATTTTTGGAGTATTTGTTCTAGATCTATGAAATATGTTATTGGTATTTTAATAAAGATTGCACTGAATCTATAGATTGCTTTGGGTAGTATGGACTTTTTAATTATGATAATTTTACCAATCCTTGAGCACAGTATGATCTTCAATGTGTTTATATCTTCCTCTATCTCTTTTTTCAACATCTTATAGTTTTCTGAGTACAGGTGTTTTACCTCCTTGGTTAAGTTTATTCTTAAGTATCTTAATTTTTTGGTTGCAATGGTAAATGGAATGGTGTTTTTAGTTTCTCTCTGGGAATTCATTATTGCTGTATAGATGCCATCAATTTCTGGGTTTTAATTTTTATCCTGCTACCTTCCCAAATCCATTTATGAAATCTAGTAGATTTTTTGTGGAGTCTTTGGAGTTTTCTATGTACAATATCATGTCATCTGCAAATAATGACAGTTTTGCTTCCTCGTTTCCAATTTGGATGCCCTTTATGTTTTGTTCTTGTCTAATTGCTGTGACTAGGGCTTCCAGCATTATGTGGAATAAGAGGAGTGAAAGTGGACATCCCTCTCTTGTCCCTGTTCTTAGGGGAATACCGTTAGTTTTTCCCAAGTATATTTGCTGTAAGTTTGTCATATATGGCCTTTGTTATATTAAGGTATGGTCCCTCTATTCCCCCTTTGCTGAGAGCTTTTATGAAAAATGGGTGTTGGATTTTGTCAAATGTTTTTTCTGTGTTTATTGATATGATCATGTGATTTTTTTTTTCCAGTTTGTTTATGAGATGTATCACATTAATTGCTTTGCAAATATTGTACCAACTTTGCATTCCTGGAATAAATCCCACTTGGTCATGATTTATGATTATTTAATATAGTGCTGGATCCAATTTGCTAAGATTTTGTTAAGAATTTTAACACCTATGCTCATCAAGGATATTGGCCTATAATTCTCTTTGTAGTGTCTTCTTTTTTTTATTTTTTATTTATCTTTATTATTGAAAGTGTTACAGATGTCCCCTTTGTTCCCCATTAACCCTTTCCTCCCCTCACCCACTCCCCACCTTAAGCCTTTACCACATTATTGTCCGTGTTCATGAGTTATGCACATATGCATATAAATTATTTGGTTAATGTTTCTCCACCGACCCACCCACCCCCACCTTCCCTCTGAGATTTGTCAGTCTGTTCCATGCTTCTATGTCACTGAATCTATTTTGTTCATCAGTTCATTATGTTCTTTAGATTCCACATATAAGTGAGATCATGTGATGTTTGTCTTTGTCTGGCTTATTTTGCTTAGCATAATATTCTCCAGGTTCATCCATACTGTCCCAAAGGGTACAAGATCTTTCTTTGTAGTGTCTTTATCCGGTTTTGGATTTAAGATAATGCTGGCCTTGTGGAAAGAGCTTGGAAATGTTCCTTCATCTGGATTTTTTGGAATAATTTGAGGAGAATAGGTGTCAGTTCTTCCTTGTATATTTGGTAAAACAGCCCTGTAAAGCTGTCCGAACTAGGGCTTTTGTTTGCTGGGAGTTTTTCCATTACTGCTTCAATTTCATCAGTTGTTACTGGCCTATTCAGGTTTTCTGATTATTCCTGATTCAGTTTGGGAAGGTTGTACTTTTTATTTGTCTAGGAATTTGTCCATTTTGTAAACACTGTCCAGCTTGTTAGCATATAGCTATTCATAGTATATGCTTAAAATCCTTTGTATTTCTGTGGTGCCAGTTGTTACTTCACCTCTTTTGTTTCTGATTTTGTTTATTTGGGTCCTCTCTCTTTGTTGATGAGTCTGGCTAAATATTCATCAATCTTTTTTATCATTTCAAAGAATTAGTTCTTGGTTTCATTGATCTTTTTAATTTTTTTGTCACAATGTCATTTATTTCTGCTCTGATGTTTAGTATTTCCTTCCTTTACTTACTCTGGGCTTTTCTTGCTTTTCTCTTTCTAAGTCTTTAAGTTGTAAGTTGTAGGGTTAGATAGCTTAGTAAAAGTTTTCATGTTTTTTCAGATTGGTCTGTAGTGTTATGAACTTTCTTCTCAGGACTGCTTTTGCTGTGTCCCATAGATTTTGGGTTGTTTTGTGTTCATTTTCATTTTTTTCCAGGAAGTTTTTGATTTCTTCCTTGATCTCATTGGTAGTCCATTCATTGTTTAATAACATGCTATTTAGCCTCAATGTGTTTGAATGTTTTTGAGGGTTTTTAGTGTAGTTTATTTTTAATTTCATGCCATGGTGATCTGAGAAGATGCTTGATGTGATTTCAATCTTCTTGAACTTGTAGAGACTTGTTTTGTGTCGTAACATGTTGTCTATCTTGGAGAATGACCCATGTTCACTTGAGAAAAATGTATATTCAGCAGCTTTGTGATGAAATGTTCTGTAAATGTCAATTGATCTCATTCATATGTGGAATAATGAACAATATAAACTGATAAACAAAATAGATTCAAAGACATAGAAGCATGGTATTGGTACAACAACAGGCATACAGATCAATGGAAGAGAACAGAAACCCCAGAAATAGACCCACGCCATTATGGTAAGTTAATATTTGACAAAAAAGGCAAGAACATCCAATGGAGTAAAGACAGTCTCTTCAATAAGTGGTGCTGGGAAAATTGGACAGATACATGCAAAAAAATGAAACTAGACCACCAACTTTCACCATACACAAAAATAAACTCAAAAGGATAAAAGACTTAAATGTAAGCCAAGAAACCATAAAAATCCTAGAAGAAAACATAGGCAGTAAAGTCACAGACATCCCTCGTAGTAGAATTTTCACTGATACATCTCCTAGGGCAAGAGAAACAAAAGAAAAAATAAACATATGGGACTGCATCAAACTAAATAAGCTTCTGCACAGCAAAAGAAAACGGCCTCAAAATACAAAGGAAAACATATTTGTCAAGGATGTACCTGATAAGGGGCAAATTTTCAAAGTGTATAAAGAACTCATACTACTCAGCAAGAGGAAGACAAACAATCCAATTAAAAAATGGGCAAAGGACCTGAATAGACACTTCTCTAAAGAGGACATACAGATGGCCAAGAGACACATGAGAAAATGCTCACCTTCTCTAATCATCAGGGAGATGCATATTAAAACCACAATAAGGTATCACTTCACACCTATAAGAATGGTTGCCATCAACAAATCAACCAATGACATGTGCTGGCGAAGGTGTGGAGAAAGGGGAACCCTAGTACACTGTTGGTGAGAATGCAGACCAGTGTAGCCACTATGGAAAACAGTATGGAAGTTCCTCCAAAAATTAAATATGGAGCTGCCTTTTGACCCAGTGATTCCACTCTTAGGAATGTATCCTAAGAATCCTGAAACACTAATCAGAAAGAATATATGCTCCCCTATGTTCATAGCAGCACAGTTTACAATAGCTAAGATCTGGAAACAGCCCAAGTGTCCATCAGTAGATGAGTGGATAAAAAAGCTGTGGGACATTCACACCATGGAATACTATGCAGCTGTAAAGAATGTTCTTGTACCTTTTGGGACAGTATGGATGGACCTGAAGAATATTATACTAAGTGAAATAATCCAGGCAGAGGAAGACAAACATCACATGATCTCACTTATAGGTGGAATCGAAAGAACTTAATAAACTGATGAACAGAATAGATTCAATGACATGAAAGCATAGATCAGACTGACGAATGTCAGAGGGATGGAGGAGGGTGGGTGGGTGGAGGGGGAGAGAGTAACCAAAGAATTTATATGCATATATGCACAACCCAAGGACAAAGACAATGGTGGGGAGAGGGACTGGGGTGGGGGATGGGACGGGGTGGAACGGGTCATTGGGGAGAGAAGGACATCTGTAATATTTTAAACAAAAATAAAATTTAAAAAGAAGAGAAATTATTACCCAAAAGCTAGAAAGGAATTGACAGGTGGGGGAACAAAAAGGAAAAGATATAAATGAAAGGTTCTCAATATGAACCTCAAAGACAAGTATTTCTTCACCAGTTTTCCCATGACTCATTCCAACATTATTATATTTCCTAAACTGGTTTATTCAGTCCTTCAATGTTAATACAAGTAAAGAAGGTGAAAGTAAAACAAAATTAAACAAAACCTACAAAACAAACAAAAAATAAAACCAACAAGTAACTCTCAGGTAGTTGTTTAAAATAATCTCTAAAGAGCAAGATGTGTTTTAGTTTTCTTTGTGTTTTCATCTGGGTCTTTTGCAGGAAAGTATGTGCAAGGCTAGAACCATTCTCCGAAGGCCCAGAACTGGGAGTCCTTCCAGGATGTTTTAGTCATTTTCCCATGCACAGTGTGCTTTTCCTCTGAGCCCATTGTTTGAAATGCCTATTTTTTCTTTAGGTCACAGAGGAGCAAATCTTTCAAAATACATGTGCTTGCTAAGCCTCCAAAGAGGTAAGTCGACATACAGGTTCAATTACTGTGAATTTAAAACAGAAAAATATCTTTCTAAAGTCATAGTTATGTTCAACTAGAATACATCCACATCTCAAAAATGGCATTTTTTTCTGATTTAAATTTACAGTTATTGCTATCCTGCTGCTCTCCTAGGGGCTAAGTTAGTGCTACCAATTGCATTGCTCTACTCTGCTGTGTCCAGAATAGTCAGGATGACTTTACATGGGCTTTCCATACTAGATCCAGACCTGTAAAAAGAAAAGCTCTTCATTTAGTAAGCTCCAAATAAAGGCTACCGCTGAGGATATAAAGAAAATAGGTGACAGACGACATAAAGATAAATAGATACATGCATACATACATGTGTACATTGATGGATAATCAGAAGGAGGTGCGACTTAATGCTATTTGCAGCCTTCCTAGGATTGGAAATTATAATTTTTTTCATACTATCACAAGTGTCTCAATA
This sequence comes from Miniopterus natalensis, assembly GCF_054644295.1. Lineage (NCBI taxonomy): Eukaryota > Metazoa > Chordata > Mammalia > Chiroptera > Miniopteridae > Miniopterus > Miniopterus natalensis. Next base: position 19,297,805 of record NC_142090.1, on the reverse strand, counting down.
GAAGAGGCAAAATCTAACTCTGAGAACAAAAAGTCATATTCCTGTCATGACATTTGACAAACAAGGAAATCTCTAGTTGCTAGTAGTATAATTGTCCCAAACAAACTTTTAGTTTCAGGCCTAATCCTTAGCATTGCCAAAGAGTCTAACAGTCTGTTATGTCCACAGAAGAAGTGTAAGTATAGAAGGGAAAGCCTTGGTTCAATCTTGCCTGAATGTCACTCCATGCTAGTTTTGAGAAAGGATAAGCTGGAGGATATGTTAAAATAAGCAGCATTCTGGAAGACAAAGATAAACCAGAATTATCCTATGTAAGCCAGAATATATAATTATCCAATCTATAGTCTGTGATCTGTACACAGAAAACACAATTGGGGAATGTCTTAAGAAGTTTAATTTTTAAGTATGTTTTACCACATTTAGATTGGGTTTGGGGATTGGCTAGAAATCTAACTAAACTTAGTCAATATTTTAGAGTGTATGTGTCATTAAAAGATTTAAGTCTCTTGAGTCTTATTTATTTATAGTTGTGGTACTTGAAATTACAACATAGTATATGAAAACAAGTATTATCAAACTCTTCTAATCTCCATTTCCTTTTTGAGTCTCCAGAATTTTGTGAGCAAACGTCTTTAATCCTGACCCAGTGTCCATAGCCCTTGCCTCTTTCAGAGGAGGAATTTCTTAGACCATTAAAGGCTCTGTTATGAGAAGGATTCCCTTTCTCTTTAAATTTATTCCAAAGGAAATATCTTCATTACTAGTTTACAAAAATAAAACTTCTTAAAATGTGACTTAAGCCTATGTCCTTAGGGTCCAAGGAAGGACTTGTCATTATGACATAAAACTCTCAAGAGAATGTCTTTGTCTAGAGACATGAATATGATAAGATATAAGTAACAGCATATATTCCTGGTAGGTTTTTTTTGGTTTCTTTCTTTCTTTTTTCTTTTCTTTTCTTCTTTTCTCTTTTTTCTTCCTTAATATATATCACCTTGAAGTTCATCCAGTAGATCTTAGAGTATTTAATGTTGATTTTCTCTGCATTTTCCTCTTTAATCTGTATAATTTTTTTCTATTTAGTTGTCTATTTAAATCTACAAGCAATATAAATTGAGTCAGCTTGCTACTGAGTCTCTATCTGCAAAATTAAGATATATTGTTCAGTGGTTTCCTGAATTCCAGCTTCTTTTTAAAGAGTGAAAGCAAGATGAGCTCTAAGAAATTATCTGTTTTTCTCATTCAAATGTGTTCTGGACTCTGCCATTGAATAAGTCAGGACCACCATAGTAAATAGATATCAGACCCAAATTAGGATAATTCCATAATGATATTAATTAATAATAAGGAACTATCTACAACAGTTCCAGCACAAACTGTACCACAAGGAACAATGCAGTGCCCCACAAGTAGTAATGGTAGACAGTTACCATACTTAAGCCTAAATCGAGGCAGAGACAGAGATTAATAGCAATTAGAAAGACAGAGTAGTGTTGTTAATAACCCAAAGCCAAAAGCGATGAAGTCAGGAAGCAGTTACCTAAAGCCAGCACAATCATATGGAGAAGGCTAACTTGAGAGGAACTGTGACCATCAGCAAAAGGATACAACCAACCTAACAAGAGCAAAGAGAAAAGGTATCATACATCCCAGTATCACTCAATAATAATTATCCTACCCTCTAATTTCTTGGTAGGCGGCACTAATAACTGAATCAAAACTGAACCAGATAACATGGAAACCATACAGTTGTTCCCCAAGACAGAGAGCAGGGTGGAGGAAATGGAGAGTAGTTCTGAGGGATAAGTGGGAGATAATTGCAACAATCTATGCCCTTTACCCTTCTGCAGCCATTGTCCTTTGTGTAGTGAAACACTTGTGTCTCAGTCAGAGAAAATTCACAAATTACTATTAAGATATGACATCATTTCAGGGTGATAGCAAATGTATTATATTCAAAAATTATATATACAGCATTAGTCACAGCAGTTATTCTCTCTTTTATTTAAAAAAAAAATGCATGTTCTATGGTTGAAGGCAATATTATGAAATGCCATGGCTGGGCATAAAGCATTCAGTGTGAAAAAAAACAAGGGTACTGACAGAACCACTGCAGAAGAAAAAGGCAAATCCTTACCTAGAATATATACAATAAAGTGCCATGTGAAAGGCGGGGGGGTTAACATAATGAAACTACCACTGGGAAGCCAGTTGGTTTCCCCAGAGAATGGTGGTACATTACGGATCAGCATTTGCCTCTGTTATTGGTAAGTTGGGTACTCAAGCAATTTCTTCTCTCATATTAAATGACTAACCAGATTTACCACCAAAATTCTGCCAATTGGGAAATTTTCCCTTCAATGTGTAGGTACAAAGTCACTTAATATGGGTGATAGTGCAAAGCAAAAGCCATGAAGGAAACCAATAAACCAACCCAACCCTGCCACTGGTTTTTTCTCCTATGTTGATTGGCCATGAAACTCAAGGTGTGATCTGAGATAGAAGCAGTGAAGTAGTAGTAACTCTAGAATTCTGTGCTCTGATTCTTCCCTGGGGTTTTCCAAATGCTCCTACAGTATAACTCTCTGCCTTAGACCTTCCAATATGTGCAGATATGCAGTGTCATATAATCCAATGGTAGGGTATCTTTTACTACACCCTGGACCTGCTGAAGAAATTTGTGCTCCAGGTCACAATCATAATTGTCCTTCATAAAGGTCATCTAAAAAATGAACAGAGCAAAATAATCAAATGTAGAATGTGTTGCTTCTAAAATCTGAGAGGTCTCCCTGAACACCGTGCCTCCTTCCTTTGATAGCTGGTGTAAAGTGAACAAGTGTTCTCATACTTTAATAGGAATATCCCTAAGTGCTGCATACCATTGGATCCCTAGAAACTTCACCCATAAGGTAGGTCTTAACTTTTTGAGGGTTTATTTGCCACACTCTTGGAAGTATATCTAACAGTAAGGCATCTAAGAATCTTGCCACTCGCTGTTTAGTAGACCCAACTAGCCTAATATTATAAATGTATTAGATCAAAAAGATATGAGAGGTATCAAGGTGACTAAAAGTTTTCTAATATTATAACAAAAAGAACAGAGACTAAGAGTGTACTGGTGTCCTTGCTACATAAATGCAAACTGCTCTGATTTTCTTATGCGGAGGTAACTGACAGCATCTGGCAGGCCAGTGGCTGCATACCAGGTGTCAGGGTTATGAGTGTTCTTCCCAGTAAAATATTGTATTCAGCATAGCAGCTGCAGCTGGCATTACTATCTTTTTGAGTTTATGAAATCCTAATATCAACTTTCCAAGCACATTGGACTTTGCCCAGGCCAAGCAAGTGATATAAGATATAAATGGGGATGTTACAGGATTCACCATCCCTGCATCTTTCAGATATTTGATGGCAGTTCTGTGCTCTCCATTTGCTCTAGTGAAGCTATGTTGTTTTTGATTTACTATTTTATAGAGGTTTTTATTTCATGGATTTTTATTTGCCCCTTCCTGCCATATGACTCTCACTTCACAAGCCAAGAAAATAATATAAGGAATCTATCTGCTACTATTTATTTCTTCTATTCAATCTGAAATAACCAGAAGTTAGGTACACAGCAACAGTATCTCCTGCTCTGGCCAGGTGGCTCAGTTGGTTGGAATGTTGTCCCTAAACCAAGAGGTTGGGGTTTCAATTCCCAGTCAGGTAATATATCTACATTGTAGGTTTGATCCCTATGTGGGGGTGCATATGGGAGGCAACTGATCAATGTTTCTCTCTCTCTCTCTTCCTCTCTCTCTAAAATCAATAAAAACATTTCCTTGGGTGAGGATTGAAAAAAAAAAAAAACCACCGCACTGTCTCCTATCTCCTGTTGAAACTAGACTCTTTTTCATTCTACCTTATGGTATGAATTGTGGTGAATACAGCCAAAGGTGGCTCCCAATGAGCCATGCCCTTGTAGAATTCCCTCCGCTTGAATGGTGGCTGAATCTGTAGACTGCTTCTAACCAATTGAACATGACACCAGAGATCCCACTCTTGTGATTATCTTATGCTTTATGGTGAAGGAGAAGAAACATTACAGATGTAACTAAAATCCCTAATCATTTACTGACTTTGAGTTTCTCAAAAGAGATATTGTCCTGGGTCAGCCTGTTGTCCTTGGGTGAGCCCTTTACAGGAGGACACAGCGATCCTTATAGTTAAAGACTTGAAGAGGCTCCCCACCCTATCTCTACTTTGGACAACAGTTAGGTAAACGTACAAAGTAATTCCAAATACTTTCTAAGCAGATAAAAACAAATAAATCCTTTTTTATTCAGATTGGAAAATAATGCCATCAGTTCAACAGATTCTCTATGTATATGTTCTAAGTAATCCAACATTCAAGCAAACCCTTATTCAATTTTTTACTCAGTTGAAAACTCTGCAGTGTGAGTGTACACAGTATTTACAAAGAAAAGAGTGCAGTATGTTTTAGCACTATATACTACATATTCAATATGTGTCCACATGCACTACATTATATAATACATTGCACTTCGAAGGTAATTTGTTAGATACCCTAACAGACTAAGCTACGGAGACATCTTTAGTTGTGCTGGCATTTTATTTACAAGTCAGAAATATAATGGCCTTCCACAGTTTTTAACCTGAGCAACTTAAAAATAGATTCTTCTTTATTCTGTGATGGAGACCGAGCTCTAATAAATGAGTTGCACAGGCATTACAGATTGGAAAAAGCAGGTATGGTTTTACAGTGTCAGGTCTATTCTACACGTCTTTATATAACTAGCCAGAGGCAGTCCTGAATATGGCACTTTTATTTTAAATTGACCTGTGATTTTAGTTGTTATTTATCCCCCCATCCCCAGTGCCACCAATATTGCATGTATTTATTTATTCATTTATTTATTGTTTTATAGCTAGGTACTTTTAACTTAATGGTGGAAGTAATATTCTAACAAACCATAGCAATGTTTCACAAGTTTATGTATGATCATCTCCATTTCAAGCACATGATAAAGAGAAAAAAATGAAAAACAAGTAAATCAGAACCACCTTATAAAACAATTTTATAATTCTCATCTTAGCCCTGAAGCATGAGTTCTTGACAATTCCAGTACTGAATTTACATCCTGTTATTTCTCTCTCCAACTATACCAAGAATCTACCCCACATACCTACACGGGACCCTTCTTTTATTGCTTGTGAACATTGATAACACAGTGAGGTGGATGCGATAGTGGTACATACAGGAGAGTGTAACCGGCACTGCAGTAGGCAGGGGGATTGTGGTTAAACTAAACCATAAAGAGCGTATAAGAATTCCTTTATCCAAGAAGAAGAAGTATTTGGGGTAAAGCTACCAGCACCTGCAAAGTTCTACAGCATGGGTGTGCAGGTATCAGAAGGACATTCCTTTAAAAGAAATACTAAACAAATGCCCTGACCCATGTGGCTCACTTGGTTGGAAGGTCGTCCTGTACATTGGAGGTTCCTGAGTTCTTCTGGGTCAGGGCACATACCTGAGTTGTGGGTTCAGTCCCCATTTGGGATGTGTAACATCTCTCTCTCTCTCTCTAGCCCTTCTCCTCTCTCTAAAATCTATAAAACATATCCTTGTGTGAGGATTAAAAAAAAGATTTAAAAAAAGAAAAGAAATACCAACCAGTAGATCTCAGAGAATGGAAAGTAAGGAAATTAAGCATTGATTAAAGATAGGAAAGACAATTTGGCTGTTTTTAAAATAATATCTGCAGTTAGAAATTTAGAATGAGGAAAACAAGGTTAGGTCCAGACCACAGACATAAGTATCAGAAAATTCAAGTAAGGACCTTTTAAAAACTAAAAGCAGAATAAAAACCTTGTGGCAGAGGTAGCTTTAATAAGAACCTATTAAGGCATAAGGTCAAGTACTCTTCATTTGCTGGGCCCTTGCCAGGAATCAACCAAGTAAAACATTATTCTGAAAAATATCCACTTGCATACCTAATTTTGAAGTTTAAATTTTGTAATATTTTTAGAGAGTACCTCAGATCACACAAGCTTTGGACCCCACAGATCCTGGAATCAGTTTTGCCTAGAGAGTAAGTCCATCATAGCACTAATAAGGTAATAGCTAGAAGTCAGGGAGCCAAAGTAAGTGGCTTAATTTTGGAAACTAAGTAATTAAATTGTAAAGAAGCATTATTGTTATTAACCCTATATAATGGACAAAATAGAGATTTGTTTTTATCTTTACCTTCAAACAAGAAGTGTTTCTGGCTTTGCTTTAATGCTCACCTGAGGATATTTTTTCAGAGAGATTACTTTTCAGAGAGAGTGGAAGGGAGAGAGAGAGAGAGAGAGAATGAGAGAGAGAGAGAGAGAGAGAGAGAGAAAGAGAAAGAAAGAAAGGAAGAGAGAGAGAGAGAGAGAGAGAGAGAGAAGAAAGAAAAAGAAAGAAAGAAAGAAAGAAAGAAAGAAAGAAAGAAAGAAAGAAAGAAAGAAAGAAAGAAAGAAAGAAAGAAAGAAAGAAAGAAAGAAAGAAAGAAAGAAAGAAGGAGGGAGGGAGGGAGGGAGGGAGGGAGGGAGGGAGGGAGGGAGGGAGGGAGGGAGGAAGGGAGGAAGGAAGGAAGGAAGGAAGGAAGGAAGGAAGGAAGGAAGGAAGGAAGGAAGGAAGGAAGGAAGATACATCAATGTGAGAGAGACACATCTGTTGGTTGCCTCCCACATGCTCCCCGAATGGGCTGTGGATAAAATGTAGGTGTCCTCAGCCAGATGGAACCTGAGACCCTTTCGGTCTGAAGGTCGACGTTCTAACAGCTGAGCCAAACTGGCTAGGTCAGGAAGTGTTTTTTCTCACCAATTTGCATGCTGCCCTCAACTAAGGTAGAAGTCTGCTGCTGATAACAAGGATCTCTCTTCTTTGATTCCTCAGACATGTGATGTCCACAGGTTAGAGAGACTTAAAGCCCAGGACTTCTGAAATCTGGTCCAAGGCAGAATTATGCAGTGCATATAGGAAGGAAGCAAAATCAATTAATAAAGCCTCCACTCTACATAAAAGAGTGCATAAAAAAGAATTAATTTTAGTAAGAAAGGTTATGAGAAGTGGGGACTTGGAGATACTAATGCAGAATCGACCACAGGAGATAACATGAGAGACTCACAAGAAAAAGAACAAGATCAGTTGACTTCCCAAAGGTTCAGCATCCAGATAGCAGAGAATGGCACCAAAGATGTTAAGCAGATTTTTAAAATATTCTATTCTGTGTCCTAAAGTTTTTATATTTGTAGGTGTTGTTTATTGGATTTAATGTTACAACCAATTTATACAAATGTGATAATCTACCTATTGAACCATGCTTGTAAAACAAATAGGGGCACCTGTCATCTAAGAGACTGTAATTATAGCACACATGAAGATAAATAGCATATATAACTTCATATATGTAAACTCAGTTAACTTTCATAAAGTGGATGTCCATGTGTAATCAACATCCACATTAAAAATGGGATATTACTCCTTTTATCTCCAAAATAATCAGTATCCTAACTAATAAGGGTAATTTGAGAGATTAATTGTGTCTGCCTTTGGATCATGCAGTACTACTCTTTGGTATCTGATTTTTTGTTTTGTTTGTTTTTGCTTAATAGTATATCAATAAGATCCATCCATGTCATTGAATATAGCAGTGGTTTATTCATGTTCATTATAATACTAAATTCCATTATATAAATAAATATTACAAAATGTGATATTTTACACTGTTGACTGACATTGGTTTGTTTTTAATTTTGGGCTATATAAAAACTTTGCTATGAATATTCCTGGTTATGAATGTTAATGAATACAGAATATATCTAACATGTTCACTGGGTATAGCTAGAATTGAATTGCTGGGTCATAAAGTACCATAAAGTCCATTTTAGTTAATAATGCCAAATGGAATGGTTGGTAAATTTATACTCCCAGTAGCACTGTATGAGAATTTTAGTGGCTCTAAGTATCGTTATTGTCATTCTGGTTGTTTAGTAGCATCCCATTGTTATGATGTTTATTCCCCTGATGATTAATGAAGTTGAACCTGTATTTAAATGTTTATTGGTTATTTGGCTATCCTCTTTTTTTAAATTAAATTTATTGGGGTGACAATGGTTATTAAGATTATATAGGTCTCAAGCATACAAGTCTATGATACATCCTCTATATATTGCATTGCCTGCCCACTGCCCAAAGTCAGATCATCTTCTGTCACCATATATTTGACCCCATTTACTTTTTACTACCCTCCATCCCCGTTCCCCCTGGTAACCGCCATCCTGTTATCTGTGTCTATGAGTTTGTTTGATTTTCTTGTTTATTCATTTGTTGCTTTTGGTTTTATATCCCACATGAGTGAAATCATACAGTCCTTAATATTTCTGTCTGATGTATTTCACTTAGCATGATATTCTCAAGGTCCATTCATGTTGTCACAAGTGGCAGTATTTCATGCTTTCTTTTGGCTGAGTAGAATTCCATTGTATATATGTCCTACGTCTTTATCCAATCATCTATCGAAGGACACTTTGGCTGTTTCCATGTCTTTGCCAACATGAATAATGCTGCAATGATCAAGAGGTACATAAATCTTTGTGAATAAATGTTAAAAAAATTTTAAGGTAGATACCAAAAAGAGGGATTGATGGGTTATATGGTAACTCTATTCTTAATTTTTTGAGGGACCTCTATACTGTTTTCCATAGTGGCTGTACCACCTTACATTCCCACCAGCAGTGAATGAAGGTTTCTTTTTTCTGTCAACCTCTCTAACACTTGTTATTGCTTGTCTTGTTGATAATAGCCATTCTAACTACTACCCTGAATGCATCCAATCTTGTCTGGCTATCCTCTTTTTTGAAGTGTCTGTCATTGTTTCATTTTTCTATTGGGTTATCTGTTTTCTTTTTTATTTGAAGAAACTCTTTATATTCTGGAGAAAAACTTTGTCAGCAAATATCTTCTCCCACTAGGAGGCTTGCATTTTTACTCTCATAGGAATACCTTTTGATAAACAAATGTTCTTAATTTTAATACAGTATACTTCTTTTTCTCTGATTTTGAGACCTCAAAATAAACATTTTGTTTTAGGTAAAGGATATGTTGTCCTCTTTGCATAACATATCAGTGAATTCTATTTAGAGAGTGTCCCTTTATAAAAATGAAACAAGTAACTGTGGTGAAGAGAAAATATTTTGGTACCATATGACAAAACAAGTAGTTACATAAACTTTTTTTTTTTGTAATTTAAATTCTCTCTAAATAACACCATTAACTGTTGTTTAAGAAGAGGAGCACACTATGGAAACAAGCTATTTTTCACCATGTACATCTCTGCATGTTCTATGTTTTTTTTAAATGTTTTTATGGATTTCAGAGAGAGGAAGGGAGAGGGAACGAGAGATGGAAACATCAATGTTGAGAGAGAATCTTCAATTGGCTGCCTCCTGCATGTCCCCTAATGGGGATCAAGCCTGTAACCTGGGCATGTGTCCTGACCAGGAATCAAACTATGACCTCCTGGTTCATGGGTCAATGTTCAACCACTGAGCAACACCAGCCTGTCTATTCTATATTTTTATTTTCTTTTATATTTTATCTATATGTTCATATACATATCAAAGTATATTTGCTATTTGTGAGAGATATGTATCTTCAATTCAATTTTCTGACTAGATAAAACATGTCAAAACTCTAAGTGAATTTCAAACATATCTATACTTATTTGAATTGGTTTATCAGTGGTTACCTAAACATTAACACAGCAAGAATGGAATTTTAAGAAAAATAAGTTAATTCAGCAGCATTTAGTCTTTGGTGTATAAATGATGGAAATTCAAAAAAAAAGAAAAGTGAAAAAAACACACAAAACTGGTTCTCTTGATTCTTGCTTTAAACAAACAGGGGAAAATAGTGTTTGTACAATTATGATAATTCCTTTCTTATAGTGATGTAGTCACATTATTATAAAACACATATTCAACCATCTGCTTGACAAATAGAAATATGTGCTTGATCCACAGCTGCTACAATAAATGCTATTTGTGAGTTGAATTGGACTGGTTGCATTATTCTCAAATTTAAACATACTTTCTGATGGCATGTAGCCCTTTATGGACATGCTGCAGAAATATTAAGTAATTATGTGGCAGGATATTATTTCCAAATTTTTCTTCTACATTCATAGGCATAATACTTTCATATTTATACCTTAAATAATCATTCCAAGACCGCTCCCAAATGAATAATTCTGGCTTTCATCTAATATGGGAAATATGCTTAGAGTCTCTGTTCTATCCATGTAATGACAGATATTAGGATATGTTAATTAGCTTAATCGAGTTGATCATTTTAGTGTATATGTATATCAAAACCTCAGGTTGTATGTCTTACAGATAGACAATTTTTATATGTCAATAATTTCTCAATAAAATTTTTAAAAAGAGAGAAAGAAATCTCATCAAATCTTAACATTTTTCTTGAAGTGGCTGAAAGACTAAATTATGTAAGTCAGAAAGTTGTCATTCTCTGCTTAATAAACTCCAGGAATAGAGCTCTTTAAGCTCTCTGAGTAGAACTTTCAAGGTTTTATTTCTCTTATCACCTAAGGTGGGTTTTACACTCTACTTCTAGTCTTCACATCTCCATGACCCTTGTCCCTAGCAAAAACCCTACACTTCCTCCAATAAACTCAATTCTACAACAACCAAAAATACCTGTGATGCAAGGACCCTTGTTGTGGGACCTTTATCTCTGTTTATCTCTCTAATCCCAAGAAGATGAGAATTCCCTCCCCTTCTTCCCTCATTCTCTGATTTTAATCTGTGTAAGTCTGTGTGGGCAGTAAGTAACCTCACACCATACCCCACCACAATTCCCTACTTTCTCTCTGTAAAGAGAACTCATTATCTTGACATGTTATCTGCTTATTTAATTATTTGCTTTTGTCCCTTTACTTGAATGTAAGCTCTGGGGGCACAGAGATTCTGGTCTTTTTTATTCACCCATACCACTGGTATCCCATACCACTAATACCACTGTTAGTAGGTAAATATATATTAAATTTCTATATATTTAAAATGAACATATAAATATACATATAAATATATTTAAAATAAATATGTAAATATGTATAAATGTATAAAAAGAGTCATTTATTAACATTGTCAATGCACAACATATATTCACATATTCAGGTCTAGACAATTTTGCATTAATTTGTGTGTATAATTTGTTACACAGCAATAGAAGACCAATACAAGTATAAAGTCTTTAAGAACTAGTTGTTTCATCTAATAGCAAATAAAAGGTGTGGATTTCACTAAGTGAATACATATATTCTGAAAAATGTAAATATCAGAATAGTTCTTTCACCTAAAGGAAAATATATCACAATATATTAATAATAATTTTTCTTTATGAAACAAACTGTTTAATCTCATAGTAGGAACATGTAAGCATGCATTTAACATTGCTTGTATTCTATTTCTTGCTAAGGGAACTCTTGGTTTTATGACAATCGAGAGCTCTAACTTCTGGGGCTGTTTTCATTTTATAATGTCTCCATAATTGAGAACATTACACCTTGAACCATACCAGATGATGGCACCATCACAGAACCTTTTTCTTTGATCCTTATGTTGAAAGAGAAAAAAAAAGGGGGTGGAGGGAAGAGAAAGAGGAAGAAAGAGGGGGAGGAAGGGAGGAAGGAAGGGAGAGAAGAGAAAGGAGGAAACGGGGGAGGGGAACAGGAGTAACTATTGTTATCAATGGTTACATTGGGTGGAATGAAGAGACTGATGATTTCTACTTAGTAATTCTATGTATTTTATTGGATTCTAATCTTGTTTTTCTAAAATTAATGTTTTTCTTTGTAAGAAGTAAACATTTCTAGAGGAAACAATGTTAATAGCACTCCCAGCTGGAATTAGATCTGAAGGACAGCTATGCTGATATTTAGAATGCACTGCAGACTCTAGGCATATATGTTGATTTTTACAGTGTTTGCGAAATTCCTCTAAAGGACTTAAACACTCTCAGTTACAATTATAGTTCAATCATAATGAAGTAACACTGATAGTTTAAGGAAGGAATTATGGGTGATGGACAGACTATAGGAAAAGACATTGTATATCTGAAAAGAAAAATTAGTAAACATTAAGGAATAAGTCATGGTAAAAGAGATCCAGCAATTTTTACTGAAATGAATAAAGTATGTTTGATTTATCAGAAAAACAAAGGAAAACCTGGAGATGGTAGAGAGCAAAATGAAAGAGTAGGTACTTCAAAGCTGTGTGAGATAGAAATGTAGACTAGTTAGAGAAATACAGAACATAAAGCTGACTAAGTGAACCACATGTAGAGGACCAGGTACATAGCATAAGGATTTTTGGAGCATTACTAAATGGCTTGATGAAAAATATTAAGCTGACTTGTGTTTTATGAAGATCATCTAACAGCACCAAGATCATTGATAGGAGAGTAAAAATAAATACCAGGAGACCAGTTTGGAGGTTGCCAAGACATGTGTGACTGGGATTTTAACTATGTTATATTATGATTATTGAAAGATGTACAAATTTTAGATAGTAAAATAATTTCTAAAATCATGTTGTTATGATACTGTAATTTAGTTAGATTTTCATTGTTTTGTTGTGTCTTTCTTATGTTAAAAATAAAGGATAAATTATTTCTAAGTTATGATATTGTAAACTTTTATGTTTTAATTTTTTAAAAATATATATCTTTATTGCCCAGCCGGGCGTGGCTCAGCGGTTGAGCATCGGCCTAGGATCCAGGCGATCGGGGTTCTATTCCCGGTCAGGGCACATGCCCGGGTTGTGGGCTCGATCCCCAGTCGGGGGCGTGCAGGAGGCAGCCGATCAATGACTCTCTCATCATTGATGTTTCTATCTCTCTCCCACTCCCTTCCTCTCTCTGAAATCATTAAAGATATATATATATGTATATATATATCGAGCCTGCAACCTAGGCACATGCCCTGACCTGGAATTGAACCTCAGTCTCCTGGATCACAGGTCGATGCTCAACCACTGAGCCATGCTGGCCGGGCAACTTTTATGTTTTTAAATTTGACTTGGTTGTCAGATTTCTGACACCAAGGTCTAAAAATGCTAATTCCTAATTTCCAAATGAATCTCCCTAGCAGAGTGAAAGGGTAGTCCCTCTGTCAGAAATTCAACTGTCTGACTTTATTTTTGCAAGAAGACAGTAAAAAATATCAATTTGAAGATCCCTGGAATTATTATTCATTGTTTCTCTTCAGATAAATAATATACAGCTTAAAAAGCACCCAGTATATATTTATGATAACATTTATAAGCTTCCACAAGGCAGGAATATTTTACTATTTATTGATTTTCTACACCCCTTCACAAATTGTGAAGTGTTGCTCTCTTTTTTAATGCTTCCCTTTCCTTATTCTTCCTCATGTGTCAAGAAAACTGGAAAAGGAAAAGTAACTTTTCATTTGACTCAATGAAAATTTGTGTAACGGATCCCATGTGCAAGGGGATATGATAAGATAGAAAGCTAGAGTTTTACATGAAAGATTAACTTTGTTTAACCCTGGCTATGCGTAATATACAGGCAAGGTGCCAGTGCCTAAGTACTGGGTCAAGATGTGACAGGCCTAGGCTGGTGGCACAAAGTGCTTTAGATCACACAGAGAAGGCGAGATTATATTTATCATGGGGCACATGATAACACTTCCTGGAAGAGAGGACATGCCCATTTTATCCTGAGAATCACAGCAACCTAGGAAAGCAAAATTACTACATTATGAGAACAGTCAGTTTAAACAGTGAGAACAATAAGAAGTAAGAACAAAGGCAAAAAAGCAGAAAAAAGCTGAGAATGCTGAGAAAATTGAAAGTAGCCCAACAAGGCTGGGAAAGAAAATCTATAGAATTTTCTGCTACTATAGTTTGGAAATAGAATAGAGTATTTCCAGAAATTTTAGAAACCAGATTACACAATGCCTTCAATATATTTGGATGTTAAATTTTACTATGTAAAATATTCAGTTTAATTTATTTTTTAATTATTTATTTTTTATCTTTATTGTTGAAAGTATTACAGATGTCCCTTTTTTACCCATCGATCCCCTTCACCCAATTTCCACCCCAACCCCAGGCCTTCCCCATATCAATGTCTGTGTCCATAGGTTATGCATATCAGCATATGAATTCTTTGGTTAATCTCTACCCACTCCCTCCTTCCCTCTGAGATCCCTCAGTCTGTTCCATGCTTCTATGTCTCTGGATCTATTTTGTTCATCAGGTTATTTTGTTTATGATATTCCACATGTCAGTGAGATCATGTGGTACTTGTGAGCTATAATTTGGAAGAGCAGACTATGTGTGGATGATGGGTATGTATATGAAGAGAATGAATTTAACTTCAGTTGTGTTATGTTTGAAGTTCCTGAGGGGAAGAGAATGAATTACTTCAGTTTTGTTATGTTTGAAGTTCCCGATGGAAAGGGAATGAATTTAACTTCAGTTTTGTTATGTTTGAAGTTCCTGAGGGGAAGGTCTATAAATGTCAGAAAAATATGTAGAGATACTTATTGTCAACTATAGTAAATAGATTTCATAACTACTCTTTTTATTCTTCCCATAGAAAAGTAAAATATAGGATGGCAAAGAATTGAAAGTTTCAAATTCAAAATCATATTCTTTCTAAGATTTTATCTAGGTAACAAGAGAAAAACTTGCAACTTCTACTACTCAAGCCCAATTGTTTGCAGAGGCAGTTTATAAATTCATCTACAGAATCTGATGGGTCTATGTGAAGACATCTCAACTCAGACATCTGCTCCCATTTGAGCTTATTGTTGTAGTCTGAAATTCTCCATTAAGAAAAACATTACACTATTTGTATATTTATATAAAATTTAAGCAATCTTTGTAAAGATAAATCATTGAATTATTAGCAACACATTACTTTTTCTTATTTTACTCTTTTAGAAATGTTCTATAGAATATTTTAAATACATAAGTATAGGACAAAAATAAGGTATCCCCACATACATTAAAAAATAATTATACAAATGCAACTAAATTGTTCTATGCACACCAACCTAATCATACATCTTTCCATCCCAACACACACACACACTGTTCAGGTAACATCTTTGCTTGATTTTGTAGTTGCCATTATCATGAATGTCTTTACACTTTTATGAAATAGATATGGATTCTTACACAATATGTACAGTAACATATTTATACTTCTATGTAATAAATGATGTCTCTATCTTATACTTCTTTCATTTTTAATACTATATTTTTGAACTTTATACTCAGTGATAAATTGGTATTAGCATATTTATTATCAATTCCTTTTAACATTTATTATGTAAATATACAAAAACTGTTAACTGATTTTACTTCTGATTAACATACAGGTGATTTCCAATTGCTGTTATTGTACATTACACTAGTATGAACTCTTTTGCACATGTTACCATGTATATTTAGAAGAATATTTATTTAGGCATATACCTAGAATAAATTATTGCATCTTAGATACTGTCAAATTGCTCTTAAAAATATTTATACCAGCCTATCCTGCATGGCTCAGTGGTTGAGCATCGACCTATTATCCAAGAGATTGTGGCTGGATTCCTGGTCAGGGCATGTGTCCAAGTGTGGGCTTGATCCCTAGTGGGGGGCATGCAGGAGGCTGCTGGTCAATGACTCTCTCATCATCAATGTTTCTCTCTCTCTCCCTCTCCTTCCTCTCTCTGAAATCAATAAAGATATATATATTTAAAAACCTTTAACCTAATGGCATTCTTATTATCAGTGTATAAAATTAAACCTTGCTCTACATTTTAAAAATATGCATCTAATTTTTTTTCAATTTGATAGTATGAGAGGTTAACTTTATGATTTTATGATTTTTTTGCTACACACAGTAAGATAACAGTTTTTTGTATACAGTGCATGGGTTTTAATAGAATTATAGACTCATGTAACCAAGGCTTTAATAAGTATACAAAATAATCCCATCATCACCCACAATTCTCTAATGCCGCCAGCTCTCCTCCCACCACAGTTCCTGGCAACCACAGATATTTATCCTGTTCCTCAAGTTTTTCCCTTAGAAAATCATATATAAATGGAATTACATGGTGTGTATATTTTTAGTGCTGGCTTATTTCACTACCTATGTCTTTGGGATCCATCCATGCTGTTTTGTTATGAATGGTTCATTTCTTTTTATATGAATGTACTATAGATTGTCACATAGATTATTCACATATATTATATGTACAGTGTATGTGAATGTCATATGAAGTTCAAACTATAAATATTGATTATCAGTGATTAGTTGTTCATTATTGTGAACATGCTATATGATTATAAATCTAGCTTATTATTCTTTTGTTCATATCCACATTCATGATTATATAAAACTTTTAAATAAAGTATGGAAATGTTCTGACACTGAAAAAATTTTCCCATCTTATGTAATAATCTTATCTATATTGTAGTTTTTCATATGATCTCCAATCCCAGTTGATTTTCTTTTATCATAAAAGAAAAAAGGTTGCTGCTTATTATTAAAGAACAGTTTTTCCTTAATACAAAATCAGACAAACATCAATGACACGTATTTAACTTTCTTTACATCTGCTACAGAATTGAATCAACCTAATGTTTTTAAAACTTTGAAAATTAGATCTGTATAAGTAGAAAATTTTGTATGTTTGAGAAAATTCAACATACTGAGAATGCCATATAGATCCATAGTGCCACCAGCAACCTGACTTGCTGGGGACTAAAAGGATACAATGATAATTTTGTTTCTTTGGTTGCAGTCTCCATTTATATATAAAAGAGAATATGCAGTAAAATAATGCATTAACTATTCTCTATCATTCATACAACAGAATTTATTAATGGATAAAACCTTCACCTGAAAGAAAACTGATAAAAATCAGAAGAGAGCAGAGAGGTCACTGAAACTTGAGCCAAGTGTCCTCCCATAAAGTGGTTCTGGAACTTTCTAAATTTAACTTTTTTTAATGTCAAAATTTGGTCTCATCCAGGGCAGTAGGTAGCACAAATTTTTACACTGGGGGAATGCTGGAATCCAGCATCAGTAGAATCTTATGGAATTCCTTTGTGAAGTGTTAAAGTTCACTTTTGAGAACCCTCTCATTGGACTTTTTACATAAAAGTTGTGAGTGACTTTCATTTTTCCCTTTGGGATCAGATGGAGTGGTAAGCACTTTTTAAAAGCATCTGCCATGCAGCACCTTAATCTTCTTAAAAGTAAAGGAGAATACAAACATCTGACTTTGCAGAGATAAAGTTAACATGGCAAGATATCAACCAGACTTTTTAAAAAAATTAATTAGTTAATTAATTAATTAATCTTTATTGTTGAAAGTATTACAGATGTCCCCTTTTTTCCCCATAGACCCTTTCCACCCCATACCCAATACACACTATTGTCTGTGTCTGTGGGTTATGCATATATGCACATAAATTCTTTGGTTAATCTCTTCCACCCACCCACCTACCCACACCTGCCCTTTGAGGTTCATCAGTCTGATCCATGCCTCTATGTCACTGAATCTATTTTGTTCATCAGTTTATTGCTTTCTTTAGATTCTACATATAAGTGAGATCATGTAATGTTTGTCTTTGTCTGGCTTATTTTGCTTAGCATAATATTCTCCAGGTGCATCCATACTGTCCCAAAGGGTACAAGGACATTCTTCTTTATAGCTGCATAGTATTCCATGGTGCAAATGTCCCACAGCTTTTTTATCCACTGATCTACTGATGAGCTCTTGGGCTGTTTCCAGATCTTAGCTATTGCAAATTGCACTGCTATGAACATAGGGGTGCATATATTCTTTCTGATTAGTGTTTCAGGATTATTAGGATATATTCCTAGAAGTGGGGTCACTGGGTCAAAGGCAGTTTCATTTTGAATTTTTTGAGGAACCTCCATACTGTTTTTCATAGTGGCTGCACCAGTCTGCATTCCCACCAGCAGTGTACTAGGGTTCCCTTTTCTCCACACCCTCGCCAACACTTGTCGTTTGTTGATTTGTTGATGGTAGCCATTCTGACAGGTGTGAAATTATACCTCATTATGGATTATATTTGCATCTCTCTGATGATTAGTGACTGAGCATTTTTTCATGTGTCTCTTGGCCATCTATATGTCCTCTTTGGAAAAGTGTCTATTCAGGTCCTTTGACCATTTTTTAATTGGGTTCCCTGTCTTTCTCTTGTTGATTTGTATGAGTTCTTTGTACACTTTGGCAATTAGCCCCTTATCAGATACATCCTTAGCAAATATGTTTTCCCAGACCATGGAGTTCCTTTGTATTTTGAGGTTGATTTCTTTTGCTGTGCAGAAGCTTTTCAGTTTGATGTAGTCCCATCTGTTTATTTTTTCCTTTGTTTCTCTTGCTCTAGGGCATGTATTGGTAAAAATTCCACTACATGACATTTCTGTGACTTTGCTGTCTATGTTTTCTTCTAGGATTTTTATGGTTTTTGAGACTTACAATTAAGCTTTTTATCAATTTTGAATTTATTCTTGTGTATAGAGTAAGTTGGTGATTTAGTTTTATTTTTTTGCATTTACGGGTCCAATTTTCCCAATGCCATTTATTGAAGAGACTGTCCTTACTCCATTGTATACTTTTGCCTCCTTTGCCAAATACTAACTGACCATATAGGTGTGGGTCTATTTCTGGGGTCTCTGTTCTGTTCCATTGATCTACATGCCTGTTGTTGTAACAATAACAGGCTGTTTTGATTACAATGGCTTTATAGTATAGCTTGATATCTGGTAAAGTGATCCCTCCCACTCTGTTCTTTTTTCTCAAGATGGCTGTGGCTATTCTGGGTCTTTTTTGGTTCCATATAAATTTTTGGAATATTTGCTCTGGCTCTATGAAATATGTTGTTGGTATTTTAATAGAAATTGCATTGAATCTATAGATTGCTTTGGGCAGTAAGGACATTTTAATGATATTAATCCTTCCAATCCATGAACATGGTATGTTCTTCCACTTGTTTATATCTTCCTCTATTTCTTTTTTTCAGTGTCCTGTAGTTTTCCGAGAATAGGTCTTTTACATCCTTAGTTAAGTTTATCCCTAAGTATCAACCAGACTGTTTAATGTGGTGCTTCTAACATTTTGTCAAGTCACTTTAGATCTTTTCAGTTAGATATCTTTTGGGCTTAAGAATGCAGAGATCACAATGCCTATTTTAGAAGCTAGTAAATGTCATTGCTTTTTTACAAAGATATATTTTATATTTATATTTTGCATTCACTTATTGCTCCACAAGGTGAAACCAAGCTGAATTTTCCTCCTCTTGAGGCAACATCTCCTAGGTTTCTTTGAGCATCACCAACATATAAAGTGTACAGATTTCTCTCTAAAAGAAACTTAGGAACCACTAACTATAAAAAAAGCAGACTGTAGTCATCTTTTTATCTTTCACTTAAAACATGGTATTACTTAGGATCTCCAAAGAAAAAAGGTAACACAAGTATAGTACTTAAGGGGACTTTAATAAAGGTACAGTTTTATTTACAAAGATAAGAATAGGGTTGTGAGAAAATACCAAAGGAAATATCCCAAAGTAAAAGCTGACAGTGTTGACCTCTTCTAGTCCTGAAGAAACTAAGGGAAGAATAGATTCCCAAATGCAATGGAGCTAGAACTGAATTAAGAGGGCCACTTGACCTTAAAAATAACCTATGACCTTAAGCAGGGAAAAGCTGCTTTCAGTTTCAGTTCTATCAGATAAGGAACTGGGAGAAAATGTACTCTGATATCTATCTCCCCCTCTCTTGTTTTACTGGTTTTCCCAATTGGCTAAAACTACACAGAAACTAGAGCACAAGAAACCTAATGGATGCAGGCCAAAGAAGTCAGCTTCTTGAAGCCTATTAAATTATAAAAAATGGTAAAGAGAATTTTAAAATATCTAACAGAAAAATCTACTGCAGTAATTGTATTCATTTTCTTATTACTTTACACTCACAAAATATTGAGGACAGGGTATGGGGAATTATCTTTTTGCTTGTTCAAAATTAAGAAAGATATTTTATTTGTGTAAATAAATCAATAATACATTATAAAGGAACTAACTTAGATCAAAATAGTTATAGTTAAAGGAATAGATGATTTCTGAATTTGAAACCAAATGGACGCAATATATACCATCATGGATAGCTCAGGAAATTAAATAGTGAATTAAGTGACTAATATGAGAAACTTATTGTAGAATTCAAAGAAAAGTTTGATATAAGAAAATGAATAAGAAAATGATGAGTGAGATTAAGAAGAGATTAGTATCATTCATTTAATGCTTAACAAGTTATCCATTAATTATACAGGGATAGAGTGCATAGGAACAAGATTTACATTGTACTAAGAAAAAATTAATAAGTTTTTAAACTGCGCATACCCAGGCCCTATCTATAATATTTTAAAATTTTATGAATATGTAAACCATTTTTAGGATATTCCATTTTGGAAAAATTAGATGTTCCTAATAAATGAATAAAATTGGCTAAGATCTCTCCACATTAGTAGATGCATGATGGCCAATTAGTGTTTACATGTCTCAAAAAAAAAAAAAAACAAAAAAAAACGGTGACCCAAAATATCTATACCCAGGCATATAACCATCATTCCTGGGGCCAACTCAACAATTTCTCAATATGTCTGAGTCTTCAGGAGTTGCAATAATATTTTATATGTTCCCCAGGATGGATTTCTTCAATATTTGTTCCAATACAATGAATATAAATCAAAATAAGAAGCTAAAATTTAAAAATTAATAAAGAAAAAGGTTGGCAGTGGAGAAATTAGCTAAATATAGTGCTTATCCTGAAGGAATCTAATATTGTAGATTTAGTTAACAAGAATTATGAATTTGTGGGAAAGGCAAGAAAAGAAAGTATTAATATGTGAATTTTCTTATTATATGTCATACAGGAAGATTACCAATAGACCTTATCGTCACTTAACATCAATAAAATACTAGAGAAAGATAAATATCAAAATATTTTAAAATTAAAAGCACTAGTACAAAATAATAACTTGTGAACCTCCAAATAACTAGAGGAGAAAAAACAGCAAGTAAACAAAGAAATTAAATAAAAAGTATAAAAGTGTATACATTTACATGTGAAGGAAATAAGCCAAATGTTTAGATGTTATCTTTTTTAGTGGTGGGATTGGAAGTCACCTAATTTGAAGTGATTTAAAAGTTTTCATTATAATTTTCAGTTTTTATATTTTTCCAAATGATTATTTTTGCTTTTATATTTAGAGAAAATCATTATGAAAGAAAACATTTTTATAAGAATTTGGATCTAAAATAAGGCCTCCTGGATGGATATAATCTTATTACTCTTTCCCTGATGTATATCCATGTTATCAGTTGGATGCTGAGGAATCTTAGGCAGAACCCTGCTGAAAACTTGGTCTACAATCATGAATTTATATAAGAGCCCAGAGGCCTCAGGTCAAAGAAACCGAGACTCCCAACTCCACTTGGTTACTGGGTTAACCCAAGCCTAGAACAAGTAATGATCTTGGTAATGGCAAATGAGCTCTCTATGGTAAAAATTCACCATCAAGTTAGAAGAACTGATCTAAATGTCTGTCCTCCACATTAAGTACCGAGGCTTTGGGGACAATGTGGTTTCTACTTTGTGAGGCAGCTAGTAGAGGACTTGCTATCTGGTGAAAGTTTTAGATTCTAAAGAGGTGAGTATGTAACTTAAGCTGTAAGTGAAGGAACCTAGATAAGTTTGAGCATTGGTTGCAGTTGAAAAATTGTAATGAGAGAAAATAAACATTCTTTCTCACAGTTTGACAGATCAACATAGCTGGAGTGAGCTCTGCATTGTAAATATTGCCACAGACTGACTGAGGTGGCTCAGCTGGAACCACATGCCTACTATAACTCAGATATTATATATAAGAGCAATAAGCACTTAGATATAAAATAGTACATGTCAGGCCCTGTTTTAAGCTCTTTAAATACGAAGTGTGTTTAATTCTAAGAACAACCCTAGAGGCCAGTAGCAGCATCTAAATTTGACAACTAGTGAACTTAAACACAAAATAATTAAGGAATAGGTCAAGCTGTGGAGCAAAGATCTGAATTAGAGCAGCTTGGTTCAAGAGTCTGCAAAAAAGGTTTTAAATAAGCCTCTGGAGACTGCAGTATCCATATGTAAGTTAAAAAATTGGTTTATACAGTTTTTAAATTATTCTTAATCTCTAATACATTAAAATTAAGTTAATATTGCCCTGGCTGGTATGGCTCAGTTTGTTGGAGGGTTTTCCCATGCACTAGAAGGTCACAGGTTCCATCCCTGGCCAGGGCTTGTACAGGAGGCAACTGATTGATGTTTCTCTCTCACATCAATGTTTCTCTCCCCCCTCCTTTCCTTCTAAAATCAGTAAAAACATCCTCACTGAGGATTAAAAAAATTTAAATTAATATTAAGATTAATTTAAGATTAATATTACAGAGCTATAGGTCAATAGAAACTTATAGATTCAGGGGTTATAATAGTGGCATGCACATTCCCCTTAAAACGAAGTGCCAAAATCTATTCCTGCTACAGGACCTTTATTTTTCTTTCATTTTAGTGATATTTGGTACTGATATAAGCCTCTCTGAAGACCCACAAGAAATGAACCACTCATCAAGAGTGTGACTGCCAGAAGCAGCTGTTATTTTGGACTTTAAGCAATTAGCCTTTAGTATTTTCTACTGCTTTAAATGAAGCACTTCTGATGAATTAGACACACATGTTTTGTGTATTTACTTCATTACCTGATCTATGCATTAGACTGACAGGAGAGATCTGGTAGCAGATCCTCAGAAGTAAAGCAGTATAGTTTTAAAATACTGAGAAGGAACTAACAGAGAGGTTTCCTCCTGAGCATATATAAAGGTCATATAGAATCCAGAGTTATATTCAAATCAGATGTCTAATTTTGTTAGGTATAATCATTTCATAATAATCAGCAACAGTTGCATATTTTCTTCTGGGAGAGTAATATTCAAAATCAAATGATGATGTTAGTTCAGAAATACCAATTAGAATCATAAGTTTCAAACAAGCTGATAAAACAAAAAAAATTAAAAGAGCTATTTCAATTCATAAGTTGTAGAACACAGGGTGGGTATATGATTAATGCAGACTTTTATAGAGGCTGCCAATTAATGTGAACTCCAGTTCCTTGGTGAAATGTATGAAGCCTGAAAGACCTTGCAAGAATGTTTGCTTTTTTATTATTTTTCTACCATGTCTTCAGATTAAACTGCATGAAAGAAGAATAATGAATAAAAATTAATGCAGAAATGCCTTGGAAAATAAGTCAAGGGACTAGTCTCACAGGATATATTCAAATATAATTAGGCTTCTGCATTCATAATATTAATGAAAATGTACACGGGCTTCAGTTCTGTGGCACAATTTTATGCATTATTTGAAAATCTATTCTTGAGCAAATTGATAAAGCCTTTGATTGGAAAAAGTAGGTGACTTCTATTCATATTGTGTTTTCTTTCCAGTTGTTTCTCTAACTTTTTATATGTCAGGTAATAATACATTTGTTCTTCATTTTAGGCATTTTTTGCAAACTATAAATCAAAGTTAAACAAAAACATTTTTGAACCTGAGAAGAGTTTTCTAGTGGAATGTTTTATTGAGGAAAAGAACAATTTTATTATGTGATTATTGATCAGTTATATTTGCTGTCTCACTACTTTCAAGTTTTGCAAGGAAAGTTGTCTTAACGCAAGATGAAATTCTAATAAAACAAGCAAATACACAAGAAACTCCAAATGACAACAACGGTTAGCCAGTGTTGACTTCAGAAAACAACAAAGAAAATCCAATCATTAGTTTTTTTCTCAGCAAAGAACTCTTCTTACATAGCATGTATCCAGTGATTTTAAGCTCATCTCTAATTTAGTTGCACTGCATAAATAAGTAGCAGTTGGAAGAGCTGTGCGGAGTTGAACTCTGCTTACTTCCTTTGACCAGCAAAACATTTCCTGTGTAGTTATTGTACTGTTTCTGGTTCTCTGATGTACATTAGGAAATCATATCTGTTTAGAACTCCTAGGATAAAAGGTCTTCTTTAAAATCCAAAAGTCCAATAATAAAAAGACAAAACCACAATGTAAAACGGAGGGACCCTGTATGGATGAATCACAGTATAATGAAAGAGGGAGTGGATTAGCATTCAATTTATTCCACTGCTGAACATTCTCGATGAGAGAACTAAGAATCTGGACTAAAGAAAAGAAAAGGTTGCAGTGAGAAAATTAGGCAACTTAAAATCATCATAAAGCTAAGAGCTCCCCAGTAGGAAGAAAAATGATAAAAGTTAGTAGAGCTTAAATTCACCTAAAACTGTAAATAGCCACCATGTTATTTCATGGTTACAACTAGGACTCTGGGTAGCATCGAGAGGCATAGGAAGGACATTATATGGAGAGAGTTGGGGCATATTAATTCCTCTTTTAATACTTGCATTACCAATGGTAGATTACTAAACTATAAAATCCATGAGGTTTGCAAACCTTGTATCCTTTGTTCCTAGAAAAATGGTTAGCACAAAGCAGCTTTTCAATGTACATTTCATGATTGTAAGAGTGAATGAAAAAAATGAAAGAAATGTCTGCCTTTATACTTTAAGGAGTATATATTGTTCACACAATTATGTTGATATTACAAAAGAAGCAAACTATTAAATTAATCCTTTGCCAGATTTATGAAAAATTTTGCTCACTCTATATTTCAATAGAAGCTTTAGCTTATTTTTTAAGTTTTTCTATTAAAAATCGATACATTTAAAAAAAATATCGCTGCCTACTTCTCGAGTTGTTCAAAGAGTTTGCTGCTCAGGTTTCCCATCTATTTTAGGCAGTTTTCAAAAATAAAATATGAAACCTGCATTAATAACAGTGAAATAGTGTTTCACGTAGAGCAAAGTGTAGTAGTGGAATGGCATTCCTTATTGAACTGCAGCTACTGAACACATGGACCAATAAGCGTCACTTGTTTAGAGACCCTGCTTTACTTCAGAACAATCTCCTCAGGAATTTCCTGCATGCAGCTTCACCACCAAATGCTACATGATCTATAAACTAATATTTAAGTCCATCACAATTTGCTACCTCATCAGATTTTCTTAGAAAAGCAAATTGGTTTTGTATATTAATAGCCAATCTTGTATGTGTTTAAGATAAGAATTTCACGATAGTGGATTTACAGTAATGCATGTCTTAATAGTACAAAGACCAGTGTTAAATTTAGCAATCCTAGGGGACATATATAATTAGTCTTTTTGGCTTTATAAGAAGAGAAAAAGGGGTGTCATTTTTGTTTTGTTTTTTATTTTCCTCAGTTGCTTATTATGCAAGACCTTCAGTTCATCTCCAATTTCCAGAGACACTATTTAGTTAATTAAAACACAATTTTATATTTAAAATGTATGCATAAATTATTTGACTCTTAAGAAACATTTTTTATATTTCATATTATCTACAATTGTTATAAATTATATAATATTTTTATTATTTTTATAATTTCAATATATCACAAAGAAAATGAAAACAATACATTTTTTATTCTATGCCAATAAAGGGGCAAGAGACCTTTAAAATCTCTAGTCCAGTAAACTGCAGTGACTCTAATATAATTTAGAATGCTAGCATTCTATTCTGGAGTGCAGGTCATGTGTCTTAGAAAAAGTATGTAAATAAGGTATCAATAATGAAGTCCATGGCTTCCTGGTATTCCACCCCTTTCCGTTATGATTTATACTAAATTTTGTTTAATGTAAGTGATTTGTGAAGTCTTACTTTAGATTTGGTTTAAGCAAGTAGAATGTGCAGTGACCAATGTAAAGAGAATCATTTTTTTAAAGAATCAGGCATGGCTTGTCCAACAATTACATTTTATGGGCAAAGTTTCAGTGGCTACCTTAATAATATCAATTCTTCCCAGGCATAAAAGACTATTGTTTAAACATCCCAGAGCCCCAAACTCATAATAATATACACGACTCATTTTATGTACACACTCCATTAAGACATCCAATGATATTCCTGAACCTACTGCTATAATAGTTCTGTTACCACCACATAATATCTACACCAAAATTTTAATCTTGAAATAACAAACAAGTACTGAAGAACTGCGATGGGTATAAAAGAAATAGCACCAACATACTATTTTCATTAGGTAAATAATTCTTTTTTTTTACTTTTATTTTTTAATAGTCAAATATTATTTATTTATTTTATAATTTTTTTTATTTTTGAAATACAGTTGACATACAATATTATATTATTTTCAGGGGTACACACCAGTGATTAGACATTGTATCACTTACTAAGTGAACACCCTGATAAATGTGGTACCCACCTGACACCATACTTAGTACAATGCTATTGACTGTGTTCCCTGTGCTGTACTTTACATCCCCATGACTATTCTGTAACTGCCAATTTGTACTTATTCCCTTCTCCTTAAATGACCTAATGAAATAAAATAGGGTGTGGTCCGGAAAGTTGTTATTCAGGAGGATTAGATGTTCAAATTCAATAATTTAAAGAGTGCATTAGTTAAAACTCATGTATTTTCAACTTCTGGTAGAGTGCAAAAAAAAAAAGGACACCAATGTAGCTATAAGCCGAATAGGGCAGCATATCTTACTATTTTTAGAACATGGACTCTGAGTAAGACAAACGTTCTTTCCATTCCCTCCTGTTGGATGTAAACCAGTTGCATAACCTTTTTGAAGTCTGTTTTCTCAGGTATAAAGTGCAGCGAAACTAATTAAATCAGTAAGTGTTGGTGAGCATTAAATAAGATAACATGTACAGAATCTAGCAAATATTTTCTCCCATTGTAAGTTCTCAATAAATTTCCATCACATATAAAATCTTGAGCAAAATATTAAATTTCCGGCCCTGCAGTCCTTAATGAGTAACATGGGGGACATTGATATCTGATACCTCAGGTCATTATTGCACTAAAATTTTATAACTTTTTAAATTTATAAAAATCTCAGGCACTTAAGACTCAAAGAAAAGTGTAATATTTTTCATTCAAGTAATATTATGAAAATAATTCTTAGTTCTAGAAAAAGATATAGTATTTGTTTTCTGATAAATGAGTTATTTCACTTAGTCTAGAGTCCTCAAGGTTCACTCACGTTGTAGTAGTTACAGAATTTCCTTCCCTTTTCACTGAATAATACTCCATTGTAGGTATATAACACATTCTGTTTATTCATTCTTCCATCAATGGACCCTTCAATTGCTTCTACCTCTTGGTTATTGTAAATAATGTTGCTATGATCATGGTTATTTCTCCTCAAGATTTTGTCACAGTTAAAAATGGTTAATATGGCAAATTTTATGTTATATGTTTTATCATGATTTAAAGAAAAAAGATATATAGTTCACATCAAAATTTATTCTCTTTGTTCAAAATATTCAAAAGCCTGTTCATAAAAAAAGGAATTTATGACAATGGAAATTTATAATCATGAAAAGTCAAACTAACCAATGAATTTTTCTCATACTTAGAAATATTTAAAAATTAAAATCTGAGAAATATGATTGCTTTACACTTGTTCTCAGGATTTAATACTGGGAAATTGATATTCTAAGACTATTCATAATGTTTCACATATCAACTGAGTTCTGTGAAAAACTATATTAAAATATAATGCGATAATCAAACACTATTGTAGCTATCTCCTGATAGACATGTGAGATAAGGACTTGAGAGAAATATTGATACACTCTTATTTTTGTTTAGATGTTTTATAAAAATTACACTGTTTTATGTTGGTTGTATCTAACATTAAATAAATTCTGTTATCCAAAGTGCTATGTATGAAAAGTTAAATACCTACAGGTGGATGTTAGTTGCTTCATTTTAAAAGTTCCTTTTGAAGATCTTTTCTTGACACCATAATATTGTTCAACCTATATGTGAAAATTACATTTAATTATCAATATGTATATAACAAAAAAACACACAGGGTCATTAAAATAATTTTAATAGAAAGGTGGTCCATTTCCCTAAGAAATCAACTTTTTGTGGAATAAATGTGGTAAAAATTGCTTTATTTTGAGAACCATGGAGTTTGGGCTTTTATTTCTACTCAGTCGATCATTAACGTATATTCTGATTGGTAATAAATCACATACAACCCTGAACCTCAACTTTCCCTTTTCTTATCTTATTTCACAAGAAAGATAATCAGAATTTTTAAAAAAAGTATTTGAAAACTTAAAGTGCTAGAAATTATCACTAGGGAAAATGTGACCCATTTGATGCTTTATTTCATGATTTATTTGATCATATTTTTCTTATTGAGCAAGATATCCATTAAGTAATGAGTTACTAAATTATTTTAGAGGGTGGTGAGTTAATTTTTCAAAATGTCACGATTTTGCTGCCTCTACAGTTAAGTAAATTCATCATTAGCAAATACTAGGTTAGTTAAAGGCATAAATCAGAACTATAGTAATTAGCATAATGCCTGAACATTGTGGACACTCAGTAAGTATTTGCTGAACCAATATTAGTGGTAAATTTGAAGTATTTATACTGGTATAGCATGCAAGTGTATTTGGGGAAAACTGATGCAAAATAGTTTCATGGAAAAAAACATAGAATTCAGTGTTATACAGACTTCTGTTTGAACCTATTTCTTTTACAAAACCTGTGACATGAAGAAATAATTAACTTCTTTATTTCTCACTTATCTACTAAAATAAAAAATAATGTTATATTTAGAAAAAATAGGTGTAGCAGTTGTGTTATCAAATCTATAAATTGAAAGCAATCATCAGTTGTTTACATCTATTGGAGAAAATATTTTGTGAAGATACATACCCATATCATTAGTGAACTAAAATTTGAGAGAACCCCTTTGAACTTCCATGTAGCTAATTTTTTACAATGTTCTACAAAAATTATGAGTCAAGTTCTAACATAATTCAATGGCATATAGACAACCTCACCCAGCAGATGAATACATACATATCAAAATAATTCTTAGATTTTGTTAGTTAACATTTCTATAAATCTTATGAATCTTTGTGGTAATAAACTAAGGTCATCAGACTGGAAATAGAAGAAATAACTTTAAATAAAATGAAGCATTGATGGTGAATTTACCAGAGATTCTAACATCTGGAAGTGGTTGTAAGTACTTTTAAAGTTGGTTGACTGAAAATTTCTCTAACAGTAATCTTCACTAAAGTTAAATGTCAAAAATCCCATAAAGGAAGAAATGCAAAGTATTTATGAAAATAAATTCTGATGGATTTAAAATATCCAACTCAGTCTCCCAAGAGGTTGATTAAGGCTACCTCATTAATTCCCTGAAATTATACCAAGACTTCTATAAATTTTTAAAGCTATGTTTGGTATAGGTATTATCAGCATCTGGGAGAATCACCACATTGCATCCTTGACAACTGAGGTAAAAATTATTAAGAAATTAATAGAATACCCTGGAATCATCTGCATGGAAAACAGTAATCCAAAAACAATACTGCCTCCTTAGGGCTTGAGAAGAATGTATATTCTGTAGTTGGATGGATTGTTCTATACATGTCAGTTAGTTCAACTTGATTGATGTGTTGACAAGTCCTTCATAATCTTGATGATTTCCTGTGTAGTCATTATATTAATTTTTGAGAATGGGGTATTTAAATATATAACTATTATAGTTGAATTGTCTATCTTTCAGTTCTGTCAGATTTTGCTTCATCTAAGTCAAGGATCTCTTCTTAGGTGATTATATATTAAAACAGTTAAATGTTAATGCTTTTCTGATTCATTTCTCGTTGATATATATCTTGGCCTCTAGTATTATTTCTTATTTAAAGTCTACATTATTAAAAATAATAAAGGCCCATCTGCTCTATAAAAAGTGTACAATTTGATAAGTTTTCACAAGTGTGTATCAATTAAAGCATCATTGCAGTAAAGATAATATTCACCACCCTAAATGTTTCTTAATGTCTCTTTGTAGTGCCTCTACTTTAGTCTTTCTAACCCACCTCCAGACAACTACTGATGTGCTTTCTGTTACAAAAGATTTTCTTTGCCATTTCTAGAGTTTTACACATATTGACTCACACTGTATATACTTATTTTTAATTTTTGGTCTGATATCTTTCACTCATCAAAATTATTTTAAGAATTATCCATGTTGTTTGCATCAACAATTCATTTTGGAGGCTGAGTAATATTCTATTTTTTATTGATTTGTTTTTTTAAGAGAGAGAGGAAAAGAGAGGGAGAGAAAGAAAGAAACATCACTGTGAGAGAACATCAATGCCTCTTGGGTACCCCTTACTGGGGATCCAGCCTGAAACCTGGTCATGCGCCCTGACCAGGAATCGAACCAGCAACTTTTCAGTGCATGTGAACATTGATAAACTGATTCTAAAGTTTTTCTAGAGACAGATAAAAGATCCAGAATATACAACACAATAGCAAAGGAAAAGAACAAAATTGAAGAACTTATGCAGTTAGAGTAATCAAGGCCCTGTAATATTGGTGAAAGAATAAACAAATAGATCAGTGGAGCAGACTACACAGCCATACAAACAAAGTCAACTATCATTGATAAAACAGCAAAGACAATACAATGAGGTAAAGGTAGTATCTTCAATAAATGGTTCTGGAACAACTGGACACCTACATGGTAAAAATAATTCTGGACACAGACCTAAATCCTTCACAAAAATTAACTTAAAATAGGTCATAGACCTAAATGTAAAATGCAAAACTATAAAACTACTAGAAGAAAAAAAGGAGAAGATCTAAATGACCTTGGTGCCTAAGGTGATAATATTTTAGATATAACTCCAAAGACATGATCCAAGAAAGAAATAATTGATAAGCTGGACTTTATTAGAATTAAACACTTTTGTTCTGTAAAATACAAGGTCAAGAGAATTAGAAGACAAGCCACAAACAAGAAGAAAATATTTGCAAAGGATACATCTGATAAAGGACTCTTCTAAAATATACAAAGAACTGTTCAAACTAAACAGTAATAAATAAACAACCTGAATAAGAATTGGGCCAAAGAACTTAACAGACACCTCACCAAAGAAGACATACAGATACAAAATAAGCATATGAAAAGATTCTCCGCCCCATCCACATCAAATATCATTACGGAAATGCAAATTCAAAGAACAATAACATATAACAACGCAACTATTGAAATGGCTAAAATCCAAGATACTGACACATCAAGTTCTTATGAGTATGTGGAGCAACAGGAACTACCATACATTACTGGAAGATTGTTGGCAACTTCTTACAAAACTAAACATATTCTTACCATATGATCCAGCAATTATTTTTGATAGTCACCCAAAGGAATGGAAAATTTATGTCCACACAAAACCTACATATAGAGGTTAATAGCAGCTTGATTCATAATTGACAAAACTTGGAAACAACTAAGATGTCCTTCAGGAGATGAAAATATAAACTGTCATACATCCAGAAAATGGAATATTATTCCATTCTAACAAGAAATGAGCTATAAATCATAAAAAAGACATAGAGGAAACTTAAGTGAACATTACTAAGTGAAAAAAGTCAGTCTGAATAGGCTATGTATTGTATGAATTCAACATTATGGAAAATGTGTCTAGAAAATGCATACAGTAAAATGATTAGTGGTTGCTGGGTCGGGGGGACAATGAATAGACAGAACACAGAGCATTTTTAGTGAAAATACTCTGTATGATACTATAATGATAGATAAATATCATTATATATTTGTCCAAACTCAGAGAATGTACAAAACCAAGTAAACCCTAATGTAAGTTGTGGAATATGGGTGATTGTTGTCAACATAATGAATGTAAGTTCATTAATTATAACAAATGGAATAAAAAAAAAAAAAGAGCAATGCATTTTATACTGAAAGAAGGTCAGCATTGGATTCACACCTATGGAATCAACTTTCCTGATGGAACAATGCAATGACCTACTAAAGATTTAGTTATAGCATACAGAGATAACAAAGAAATGTTGGAGTCAAACCTGGCAAGAACTAGTGTGCATTTTGAACCTATAATCAATATTGCTGTTCTCTTCAATAGCCAGGATATGCAGGTCTGTAAATGAAAGGGTAGAAGTAAGAGAGACACCTTCTGCATTTTATTTATTTTTATCACCTTTATTGAAGAATAGTATCTGTACAATAAACTGGGCTTTTATACAAAAAAAAAAAAAAAATCAATAAAGTGGAAGACAGAAAAGCAATGAAACAACTCAATGAAACAAGAAAGGGATTCTTTGAAAAGAACTATAGACCTAGAGTTCTAAGACAACACACAAAAAATGATCCATAAAAGAAAAAACATTAATATTAGACTTTATTAAAATAAAATAAAAATCATTTGTGAAAGGTCTTGTTAAGTGGATGCAAGGACAAGCTACAGAGTAAAGAAAATATTCACTAAAAAAAAAATCCTTAACTAATTTCCTGTACTACGTCTACCTGGGCTTATCCTTAATAAAGATTCTGTTTTCCAAGATTTATAGAAGTTTACCAGGTGAACATTGTATATATCTAAAGTGTAAAAAATACATTCTCACCTCTTTTGCTCTCTCTTCTCCTTCATGATTTCCCATTTCATGAATGTTAATGCACTTGAGGCTGTTCCACAGATCTCTGAGTCTCTGTTCACCTTCCTCCATTCTTTTTCCTCTAAAGCTTGCAAATGGCCTCAGAGAGGAAGCTTCGACAAAGCGAGACCCAACTCTTTGTCCATTCCTTTCAGAATTTTCTACCTGTTGCCCAATGACAGGAAACTAAAACTATCATTTCATCATTTCACACATATTTCCCTATTTTCTATGTGTGGATGCTGATAGGATAATTCTGATAGCAATTACTGATACTTAGGCCCAATTCTTATTGTAAATATTCTATATTTATATCCCTCTTTCTCCATTCCAAAGCAAGATAGCTGTATTATTTCAGTATGAATATATATCTATATGTTATGTCCCAGCTATTTCTAGAAATAAGAAAAAATAACTTCTGCATTTAAAACCAATGTGTAACTCAACATCCACACACAAAAAAGGATTTCATACATAATTTAAGTAGAATTTTAACTTTCTTATGGAAAATTAAGGATATAAATATTGTATAAAGGCAAAATTGGCACCTGTGAAATAGGCCAATAGAAATTTCATCTCAGTCCTTCGAGTGAAAAACACACAAAGAATAACCAGTGCAAATGATATATGTTTTTTCCTAATTATTTGTGATCCTCTGGCTTCATTGATTTCCTACCATCTGATGTTACTAGTCTCCAACCTAACACACCTGTAATAATAATGCTGTAATAATTATATCCCACTGGCTTCTCTTACAATGCTTTCATATGGATAGTCATTTATTGTTACTTCTTGCTGAGCTTTTCCCCCCCAGCATTTTAAATTCCCCACTGTCCTTATTAAAAGTTACTGAAGCTTATAAGCAAAAATATCCCTTTCTTTGAAAATAGCTTTTTGAGGCTAGTAAAAGTTTGAAATCTCTCACTCATTTTTTTGGAAGAAAAAACCTCAAACTAGCTCAATAGTCTCAGCATAAATCTTCCAATAAAAGACTTTTTTATAAAATGTATAGTGGCTGAAGACTACCTAGAACTTTAGAAAACTATGCTCTGGGTAGTATTATCTTACACGGTGGATAAAATGTTATTGCATAGAACACAATAGAATAGCTTAAGACATTTGCTCAGCAATAAAAAAGTTAGTGGAGGGTGTACAGCTATCCAATTTCAAATCCAGCTTCAGGGATTTATATATTTATGTTCTTCTAATATAAATAAAATATTGTCTAAAATGACAAATTACAAAAGGCAGCACACACATCCTCTTGAAGACATTCCTTTGAAAAGGAAAAACTTACAGTAGAATTGTATTCAAGCTCCAGAGATTTTTTTTTTTTTTTCTTAAGAGCTGTTCAGTAATATTACTGGAAAATCAGCAGACATATACAACAATTACTCTGTCCTTAAAATGTTATGTTAAAACATTAACAATGTTTAGGCATTCAACTTTTTGTAAAAGTTTTATTGAGATATAATTCACATATCATAAAGTTCACCTTTTTAAAGTATCTAATCTAGTGTTCTTTAGTATAATCACAAAGTTGGGCAATCACCCCCACCATATAAATTTAGAATATTTAATCATCCCAAAAAGAAATCCATACCAATCAGCAGTCACACTCACTTCTCCCTCCCACAGGGCCACTGGAATTGACTCATCTACTTTCTCTTCTCTATGGATTTGCCCATTCTGGACATTTCATGTAAATGGAATCATACACTTTGTGGTCTGTTGTATCTAGAATCTTACTTTCAATCTGTCCCCATGTCACAAAATTTCTACCTCCAAAGTATACCTTTATCTTTTCATGTCTCTCCAATAGTACTACTCAAGATCATTTCAGAGCATCATAATTTCTTATAAATTTGCCATCTTCATCTACTAGATTATTTTGTTTATTGTCTGTCTTTGTTTATAGTGGATCTTTGATACTTCACAATAAACTCACTGTAAGACAGGGAGGGAAGGAAAGAAAGAGAAGTGTGAGGGTTCCCTTTTCCCATATCCTTGTCTTTTTGATAATACCCATTCTAATAGATTTGAGGCAATTTGTATGTTTTCTTTGGAAAAAAATGCCCATTTAAATTATCTGTTCATTTTTACTTAGTTTTTTTATTTAAATATTTTATTGTTGACACTATTGCAGATGTCCCCCATTCACCTTTTGCCCACCCCCACCCAGTCACCATCTTCCCTGCCCTTGGCCCTCGCCACACTATTTTCTGTGACCATGGGCTATTCATATGTGTTTTTTAGCTACTTCCTTCACTTCACTTTATCCAGTTCCCCAGACCACCCTTCCCTCTGACCTTGGTCAATGTGTTCTATGTACCCATGACTCTGGTTCTACTTTGTTCATCAGTTTGTTTTGGCCATATATTATTTATTTGAGATTTTTCTTGTTTCTTTAAGTAGGCCTGTAAAATCTATGAATTTTCCTCTTAGTACTCCTTTCCTTCTGTCCCATAGATTTGGGGTTGCTGTGTTCACATTTTTATTTGTTTCCTAGTATCTTTTGATTTCTTCCTCGACCTCATTGTTAACCCATTCATTGTTTAGTAACATACTGTTAGGTTCAATGTCTTTGTGTGTTTTTCAGTTTTTTTTCTTGTGATTGATTTCTAATTTCATAGCATTAAGGTCAGATAAGAAGCTTGATATGATTTCATTCTTTTTAAGATTATTGAGACTTGTTTAATGTTCTAACACGTGGTCTACCCTAAAAATTGTTCTATGTACACTTGCAAATAATATAAATTCTGCTGCTTTGGGGTGAAATGCTCTGAAGATATCAATTAAATCCATCTGACCTAGTGTGTCATTGAAAGCCACCATTTCCTTGTTGATTTTCTGTCTGGAATATTTATCCATTGATATAAATGGGGGAAGGTTAAAATCTCCTACTTCGACTGTATTACTGTCTATCTTTCTCTTTATGTCCATCAAGATTTGCTTTACATATTTAGCTGCTCCTTTGTTGGGTCCATAAATGTTTACATGGGTCATATCCTCTAACTGGGTTGTCCTCTTTATCATTGTGCAGTGTCCTTCCTTGTCTCTTACTCAATCCTTTCTTTTAAAGTCTATTTTGTCAGATATAAGTATTGCTACCCCAGCTTTTTTTTTTCTTTCCATTTGCATGAAATAATTTTGCCATCCCTTTATTTTTAGTCTGTGTGTATCTTTCATTCTAAGGTGGGTGTCTTTGTAAACAGCATATATATGGGTCTTGATTTCTTACCCATTCAGCTACCCCATGTCTTTCGTTGGAGCATTTATGCCATTTACATTTATAGTGATTATTGACAGGTACACATTTGTTGCCATTTCATTCTTTTAACTATGTTCCTCTCCTTTTCCTTCTTCTTCTATTTTTAAGAAAATCCTTGAACATTTTTTTGTAATACTGGTTTATTGGTAATGAACGTTTTAGATTTTTGTTGTCTGGGAAGCTCTTTATTTCTCTTTCAATTTTAAATGATATCCTTGCTGGGTAAAGCAGTCTTGGTTGTAGGTCCTTGCTTTTCATTACTTTGATTATTTCATGCCACTCCCTTCTGGCCTGAAGTGTTTCTGCTGAGAAATCAGCTGACGGTCTTACAGGAGCTCCTTTGTAGGTAACTAATTTCTTTTCTCTTACTGCTCTTAAGATTCTCTCTTTATTTTTAACCTTTGGCACTTTAATTATGATGTGTCTTGGTGTGGGCTTCTTTGGGTTTCTCTAATTTGGGACTCTCTGCACTTCTTGAACTTCTGTGTCTTTTTCCTTCACCAGGTTAGGGAAGTTTTAGTTATTATTTCTTGAAATAAGTTCTCAAATCCTTACTCTCACTCTTCTAGTATCCCTGTGATATGGATAGTGTTACTTTCCATGTTGTCCCAAGGGTTTTTTAAACTATCCTCATTTTTTTTTTGTTTTTTTTTTTGTTTTGTTTTCTGTTACCTTGTCTTCCAAATCACTGATTCAATCCTCTGCTTCAACCAAGCTGCTGTTTATTACCTCCAGTGTATTCTTCATTTCAGATATTGTCTCCTTCAGTACTGACTGGTGTTTTTTTTATGGTTTCTAAAAGTCCTTTTTTATGCTGTTGTAGTTCTCACTGTTTCTTAAGCATCCTTGTAAGCATGTTTTTGAACTCTATATCTGATAAATTGCTTACCTCCATTTCATTTAGCTCCTTTTCTGGAGATTTCCCCTGTTCTTTCATTTGGGGTATGCTTCTTTGTATCCCTGTTTTGGCTACCTCTATGTGTTTGTATGTCTTAAGTAGATCTGCTATGACTTCCAGTCTTGCTAGGGTGGCCTTATGTTGTAGGTGTCGGGGGGGGGAAGGGGCAATGATCACTTTTACTGGGCACTCCAGGAATGTCCATGTGTGGGTTGTGTGCATTGCCTGTTGTAACTGAGTTTTGCTGTTGACCCGTTCATGCCTGGGGTCAACCCTCAGGCTGGCATTCTGTGAAGATCAACACTGACAACAGTGTACAAGTGCTGTGCAAGTGCTGACCACATGGAGCTGATTTGTCTCAGCAGAGTCTGATGCCTGCTGAAGTTTCCCCCTTTGGATATACCACTTTCAAAGCTAATTAGATCCTGCTCTGATATTGTCTGAGCTGGCCACTGGGTTGTTGGTTTTGGGACCTCTTGGAAGGGACTCTGGTCCAGGCCAATGTCAGACACTGCCTGTGACTGGCCCTGGGAAACCTGTTTGAAGCTACAATGTGATCCACAGTTTGTCGTTTCCTCTGCTGGTCTGGGTGTGCACAGAAGGACCAAGCTGCCCACCAAGACTGGTTTTTACCAGAACTGAGCCCAGGGGCAGGTCAACAAAGACCTAAGGCATCCCAAGATCCACCTCCACTTGCCTCTGCCTGTTTGTTGCCTGCTAGGCTCAGTCACTTAAGGAACCTCTGATGGTACTAGGGTTGCATAAGATATGTTCTCAGTGGGTCACCAGGTAGGGGATAGTGTTGTTCATCATATTGATACAGGTTCAAATTCAGTGCCAGTGCTGGGTTTGAGGACATTCAGCAAATGTCCCAGGGTATACCAAGTCTAGGTACCACCCGCTGTGTACTCACACACCTTTGTGGTGGGTGGGGGTCTCAGGGAGTTGTCTGTCTGATGTCAGCAGAGTTTATCAGGTCCAAACAAGCCAAGATTTGGCTGTGTAATGGGACTGCTCTCCTCATTTGGACATGTGAGGGGAAAATGGCCCCCAATCTATAGTCACACAACTCAGTCGGTCCCAGATTCTGTCCAGAGGCTGATCTCTGCATTGCGGGACTGCCAGGAGTTGGGAGGATTGGACTACTAGGTCTCTGTAATGACAATTACTACGCCAATTGTAATGCCAATTGTAGTGGCAATGATCAGGGCCAGGGAGGTTCACACTAGACCTGGACAGTCCAAAGGAAAGCTTTGGAGCTGAAGGAGGATGCGACATTTCTTTGTTTCAGCTGTGGCAGAGCTAAACTGTACACAGTGGTTCCATGGCAACCACTAGGGCGTACATGGGGGACAAAATCACACCCTCCAGGGAAAAATGCACCCCAGGGGACAATCTGCACCCCTGGGACAAACTGCATCACCAAAAATCCCAGGCCAGTCTTATAGGGGTCGAGACAATAGTGGCTCTCAGACAAAGATGGGTCAGACACTTCGTCTGTTAGGACTATACTATATCATGTTTACATAACTGGAGACTTTGCCGGGAGAAGGTGGTGAGAAAGCCTAAGTGTTTTCACTTTCCCTACAGTCTCCCATGAGAGAGAGTCACCAGTCAGATCACAGGAAAGTGGGATCCCCATCCCAAACCTACACAACTCTGTTAGTGATAACCCCTGAGTCTTCCTGGACATTACAGCCTGGCCCAGGCAGCTGACTCTTCATCAGAGTGCAGTTTCTGCAGGGTGGGGCAATAGGGAGTCCAGAAGGTGTCCCTGCATTTTCCAGGATTATACCACGTGGAGGGGAGTGCTCCACCCAAGAAATAAGACATCTGCAGTATGAAAAAGTGACTCAGCCCAGGGATCCTGGTGGCTGTACCTCTAGTTCTCTCCCCAGAACCACAAACCTCAGCTTTTCCTCACACACTCTAGTTCACTACACCCTCCCTCAACCAGAGCCCAGGGTGAGTGCCTGTGAGATTTTGTGTATTGACTTTAAGAGGGCACCTGTGTTTCTCTCAGACTCTCCCTCGCAGACAGAAACCCGGCTGCTTTCCAGACCCAGGTACTATGTGGACACCTCTTCCTTGTTCTGGTTCCAGGGAGTCCACCTTGGGGTTGAGACCCCATGCTTCTAAGGGGAAACCCCTGCAGCTGAGCCATCCCTCTAGAACCTGTCATCACCCATGGTAGTGGGGCCAGCACTTTTCACATCTCTGCCTTTCCTACCAGTCTCAATGTGGCTTCTTATGTAAATCCTTGGTTATAAGACTTCTCTTCAGCTGATCTTCAATTGGTTATTCAGGGTGATTGTTTTATAATTTAGTTGTAATTCCAGTTTGGTCCTGGGACGAGATGAGTGTAACATCACCTACTCTGCCACCATCTTGGATCCCCCTCTTTTTTTATTTCCAATTTCAAAATGAGTGAGTGAATGTGTGTGTGAATGTGTGTGTGTGTGTGTAAGTGATTCACCAGGCTTTGGACTCTGTGAAACAGGTCTTGAAGAAAAATAAAATTAATATTTTCTATAATTTTATTATCCTGACCTTTTCAGTGGTTAATGGGATGTGTTTTATTAAAACAACAACACATTTTAGTCATGTTTATATTGACCCATATAATATCTGCTAGTCTTGTAGAAATACACAATGACAGGTTCCCCTGCAGTCTACCAGCAGTGAGCAATACAACATAATTTCAATTAGTCAAGAGACAGCTGCAACCCCAGAGAAATGAGATTAGATAATGTGCCGGATGATACCCTTATGTTTATCTGAAAAGCTTAATTATGAACACCATTTATTTCTTCAATTATTGTATTATTAATGTGGTTACTGCTTTATCGTTGAATTCTGGAGGTAACCTTTTCTTCTTGAATATTTTACTGACCTCCCATC
The DNA here is from genome assembly GCF_054644295.1 of Miniopterus natalensis. Lineage (NCBI taxonomy): Eukaryota > Metazoa > Chordata > Mammalia > Chiroptera > Miniopteridae > Miniopterus > Miniopterus natalensis. The sequence goes on along the minus strand of NC_142090.1, from coordinate 19,257,959 downwards.
TCAGAGAGTGATTCAAATAACCCAAGATTCTATTGAAAATTAGAGAAAAGAGAGAGAGAGAGAGAGCAACAGGCAAAACCATTCTCATGCCAGCAACCCTGAAACTCTTCAGGGAAAGAAGTCTTCTTTAATTTCCTAAATAATAACTGTGACTTTTATTTTATCACAAGTGGTATTTAATTCACCTCGTGGTTCCTGTTCTAAGCCAATCTGTAACTGAACTTAAACTTCATTAGGTGCAGTGAAAAGGGTTAGAATTCACTTAGATTGCTATAATTTATGAATATTGAATTTGAAAAATCTCAAAGAGTAATTTTTTTCTCTAAGGAGAAACATAGCTTATTATGGTGACTTTGATATTTTTTAAAATAATGTGTTTTGCCTATATTTGATACTGTGTACTAAATGAAGATAAATGTTTCAGCTATGCATAATTATAGTATGTTCTTTCTACTATCCCCCAAGTAATTGTGATGAATTTATAGTTATCATTATATTATCTTAAGGTAGAAATACATATGTGAAAATGTAACAATAATTTAGATTTATAGATTGATTTTCAATGGCTCTGCTTCAAGAATCTTAATATTTTTTACATGCCTAAATTAAATCAGTCACATTCTAAGAATGCCATGTATACCAGCAGTGCTGGTGATACAAATGTCAAAATGGAAATCTGAAAGTCTTTTATTTCAAAATAGCTTGTTTTATCCAAATATACATAAAATGGTGTGGAAACAAGTAACACTAGACACTTGCAAATAACCAGATTAGGGAGTCTTAACTCTATCACTATTATAATTTATTAGTTACTTGTTTCTTCCCTGAGGTCTCTTGAGGTTCTTTACCTGAAGCATGGCATGGCTATGCTGAACCTAAAAATATTGATCTAGCATAATAGTTTTGAAAAATAACTTGCATTATTAAGTTCATTACTTAAATTAACTAAAAAATAATTATAATTCATTTCAACCAAAAACCCAGAGATAGATCATTCACTTTTCTAGGATCTATTTAATGATATATTTTGCAATTTTTAAAATAAACTCAAATCAATATAGCCATGTTCTCTTATCAACTAAAGAAGTTTGATTTTGAGTCAGCACAATGGGATCATGCCTTCAGAGCGCCTTACTATAATCCTTGAATTTGAACTCTAAATAGAATAATAATTCCTTTCATAACTGCCATTAAGTTTCATAAATGTGGTAAATATTATATCTTCTGTCCATAGTTAAAACTGAATGTCAGTGACCTTATCATATTTTAGGGACTATGGTCAAGTACTTAAACAAATTCAATAAACTTGTCTTTACATTGGGAAATAATTTACTATTGAAGTTACTAAATAACAAAGCATGTTTTACTTAATACAGCACTTATATAGCCTAAACGTGTATGTTTGTATCTCTATGTGTATATGTATTATTAAATTTCATATTAATTAAATAATTTCTTAGGCAGTCTGTGATGATTTTTAGAGCTATGTTTATTTCTCTAGATTAATTAGTAAATAAATTAAACAAATGTTTAAGAAATTCTAAAACTATTTACTAAAAATTATCTTATAGTTGAAGAGGAAATTTAATGAGAAATTATTTCACGCCAGTTTCAAATAATTATATTTGATTTTACATATATATTAACATAAATATATAATCTCATATATATATTTATGTAAATTATTCACAACTAAACTATAGATTATCAAATTGCTCATAAATTATTGAACTAATTAAGAGTACACTTTACCCATAAAATTTCTGATCTGAAAAGAAAAAATACTATTTTAAAATATTTTTTTCTGCAACTAGAAATGCTACCTAAGCCACTTCTGTGATATAATGCAATTTTAAAATGTCCTGATTTGTTTCAGCAACAATGAGTCTAGTAGTGTGAGTGTTATGTGCCATTGAGAGGCTCTGACTCCTGGTGACCCTATGAATGAGTGATGTCCACAATGTCCTGTCCTCAACAGCCCTGCTCAGCTCCTGTAGACTCATGCCAATGGCTTCTTTTATCAAGTCAATCACTCTCATACTTGGCCTTACTCTTTTCCTGCTGCCTTCTATTTCTCTCAGCATTACTATTTTTTCCAAGGACCACTGTCTTCTCATGATATAATCAAAGCAGAACTGTTTCAGTTTTGTCATTTTTACCACCAGTGATGTTTCAAGTTTAATTTGCTCTAGACCCCTTTGTTCATCTTTCTTACAGTGCAGGGTATCTGTAGAGCTCTCTTCCTAGATCATAATTCAAATGAACCCATTTTTATCCTATCAGTGTCCTTCACCGTCAAACTTTCACACCCTTACATGGCAACTGGGAAAATGAGGGTGTGATGATCTTAACTTTGGTCTCTAATGACACATCCTTGCTCCTCTTGATGATCTTTCCTAATTCTTCCATTGCTGCCCTTCCAAGTCTCAGCTTTCTCTTGATTTCTTGGCTGTAGTCTCAGTTTGACTTGATGACTGACCCACAGTAAGCAAAATCTTTAACATTTTCTATGTCTTCATTGTCTATTTTAAAGTGTATTTCTTCTGTAGTCATGATTTTGTCTTCTTGATGTTCAACATAGTCCTGCTTTGGCACTTCTTTCATTTTAATCAGAAGTCAGTTTAAATCATTATTATTTTCTACCAATAATATGGTTCTATCTACAGTCTTAAATTACTGATATTTCTTCAACCAATTTTCATTCCTCCTTTCTCTGAATTTACCCGTTTTTCATGTGATATTTTGTGCATACAAATTAAATAAATAGCAAGATATAATGCTCCCTTTTGTGATACCTTTGCCTGTAGGAAATCATTCTTTCTGTATATTCTGTTGTGACAGTGGCTTCCTGTCCACAATGCAGGTTACACATCAGGACAATCAAGTGCTGAGGCAAGCCCATTTATTTTAGAACAACTTATAGCTTTTTATGACCCACGCAGTCAATAGCTTTACTGTAGTTTATAAAACATAGACTAGAAAACAGTAGGCACCTCTAAAATTTTGTTGTGAGGCAATGTTTTTGCACTAAGATATCAGGTTGAGTACTATATCATACAAAGTTTTCCAGAGAAATAGAATCAAAGAATATTAATGTGTGTGTGTGTATATATATATTCATAACATATACAATACATATATAAATATTAATATCCTATGCACATATAATACATATATAATATCCTATATAAATAATATACATATCCTATAATATATAATACATATATATGCATACACATTAGTTTCCTATTGTGTGTGAGTATAAATAATCATATACACAACCATTCATATTTTATATATAATTATGGATATGAATATAGATATAGATATACATATAGATTTATTTTAAGGAATTAACTCATTCACAGTGGTAGCTGGCATATCTAAAATTCACAGGGCTACAAACTCAGGCAGTAGTTGATGTTGTAGTGTTGGGAGAGAATTTCTTCTGGAAGCCTCCGTTTTTGCTCTTAGGCCTTCAACTGAATGGATGAGGACCATCCACATATTGAGGGTAATATTCTTTACTCCAAATCAGCTCATTTGCTTAAATATAAGTACATGTTAACCATGTCAAAAACAACCTTCACAACAATGCCGAGATTGTGTTTGATTAAATCACTAGAGAGTATAGTATAGCCAATTTGATACATAACACTAACTACCACTTGTGCATGTCTATGAATGTAGCATATCAAGGTCTAATTACTTTAGGCATATATATGTTTCCAATCTCAATAATTTCATTAGATATGAAACACTTTCTGCAAGGACAGCAATGAAGTACATAGAAGAAACTTTACACTAGTGGTTAATGAGTAGGTACTACCTTTTTCAGATATCTGAACATACTGTATATAAAGAATAATATTTATCCCGGCTGGGCATGGCTCAGTAGTTGAGCATCAACCTAGGATCCAGGAGATAGTGGTTCAATTCCCGGTCAGGGCCCATGCCCAGGTTGCGGGCTCCATCCCCAGTCGGGGGTATGCAGGAGGCAGCTGATCAATGACTCATCACTGATGTTTCTGTTTCTCTCTCTCCCTCTCTCTTCCTCTCTGAAATCAATAAAAATATATTTTTTAAAAATAATAGTATTTAAAAGCTTTGGATCAGGTATGAGTTCAAAGATCAGTTCTGCCAGTTACCAGTAATGTAACTTTGAACAATTTGTGTGATCTCTTTCAACTCAGTATTTTCAACTAGAGAACAGGTAATATATCTGGAACATAATGTGTCCAGCACATTGTAAGCACTTCCTATGACTTCTTGGCTTCAGTCTCAATGTTTTTGATGGGGCAGGAAAGTGTTTTGTTTTTTTAATTGCTTTTAAGATAAACCAAAAGATGTTTTTGTTATTTATAGTTCATGGCCCTTCTACCACTATTTAACATCACCCCCTATTTTATCTTTTCTAAATCAAGTAGGTTTTAATAATTGGAACATCTGTTTCCCAAGCACAAATTTATTCTCAGTATAAAGAACTTTCACCTTCTAAGAGGATACTAATTGTTGGCTTTGAAAGAACCAGGGCAGAACTAAGTAAATTTACATGCAAATGAAGGACCACAGATAATGTGTTTGAGAAGGCTACAGTCTGAAGCCAAAAGGCTGGAGGCTGGGAAAGTTAGAGAGAGAATTAGATGAAAACAATTTTAGTGGAGCAGAAGTGCTCTATGTGACTTGTTAGCCATTATTACCAAATATTGCCCTTCCTCTAAAACACATTCTCAGTAAAATTTACAATTTTCACTTTGTCTCCTAGGATATATTTTATTTTGGTGGGATAGAGATACCTGTTGAATTATGCCCCAGAATTGGTGCCAGGTAATAATAACGGCTGTGATAACAGCTGCTTCTGGAGAACAGGCATACTAGCATTTTCATGTTAACCATTTGGCCTTGGGATGAAAATAAAAATTATCAATAAAAGGGGTAGAGCCTGGCCGGCATGGCTCAGTGGTTAAGCAGCGACCTAGGATCCAGGAGATCTTGGTTCAATTGCCAGTCAAGGCACATGTCCGGGATGCGGGCTTGATCTTCAGTGGAGGGCGTGACTCTCTCATCATTGATGTTTCTCTTCCTCTCTCTGAAATCAATAAAGATATATTTTTAAATATAAAATAAAAAATAAGTGAGGTAGCATTGTTAGATACAACCCTGACGGTGTGTAGGAATCGTATGTGAAAGGAGGTATTTCAAATAAGTGGAGGAAAGCCAGGTTTGTTCAATACCATCAGATGAAATAGTGAACTCTCTGGAGATGAAGAACCACATTACACCAAATAATTTCAAAACGGATTATAATTTTCAATATTTCTTGAAAGCCATAATTATACTGAGAAACATTTCAAACACTATAAGTCAGGGAATTTTTTCTGTCATATTTATTGATGTACCCCTCATTCTTAGAAAAATATCAGGCACATGGTTGGTATTTAGCCAATATTTATTAAATTAATAAATAAATTAATATATTTAATAACATCTTAAAGCATACTTCTTTTAGTTTCTCAGATTATTTATCCTAAAATAGATTAAGTCAAGACTAGCCAAAATTTATCCTGTAGCAATTTTTCAATAGTTACAGATAAAAAGTGGCTTTTGACTAAAACCATTTCAATAAAGTCCACTCTTACCCCATGTTATACAGAAAAAATACTTTTCTGCTTTCATGGTCAGTCTCTAAACAATCCTGAACAAAACATAGGCTCTCTAGTAAAACCTAAAGAAACTTTTCCAAATTTATGGAATGCAGAGGGAAATTTCTGTTAACCCATAAACAACCTGGAATATGATATTTAATTAATATCATATTAAATATCATTTCATTAATAGACAATTAGTCTAGCTTTTAGTGTAAACTTAAAAATATCATTAAAATAAAAATATAGCTAAGAATGGATGCAATTTTTCAAGGTATTATTTCATGGAAGTAGTGAATGAAAAGTTTCAAAGAAAAAGAGGCAGTCATTGGTAGAGAGAATAGAGCTTTCAAATAGTGGAAGTGAAATGAGAGATAGATACTTAAGGGGTAAGTTAAAGTTAGAATTCTGAGCCATCACTGGGTGCTGCAATGAAGGTAAATGCTGAGCCCTCAAGGCCCGACGTCACTTCCCAGCAGCCTCAGGGCACCCAGGCAGCAGCAGCAGGTTCATTTGCATCACTGTGAGATGAAACAGCGTTTGGAGTGTGCCCAGAAGCAGAGAGACCATAAGCTTTGTGTGTTTCAGGGAGGTGCTGAAACAGGGCAGATTTGCAAATGGAATAGCCTACTCAAGAAGTTCAAATTGAAGAAATGAAAAAACATTTCTCATGACGGAGTTAATTTAGCATAAAAATATGATTAGGAGCTTCCTTCAGAATCCCAATGGAAGAGGGTGTTCTTACTGTATAGAAGTTCATTGACATAGTATAGACTTTGGGTCTGGGCTAATGTTTGTGTCGCCTCCTTAAACCAGCTTTTATAATGTTATTGCTGGTAATTTAATTAGAATTAAGTTATTTTCTTTAAAAAACAAACAACAGTGAGTTGGTTTGCTTGTCTCAGTGTATGTTTACAAGGGCTTCTTATTGTTAATTATATGAAATATCTACATCATTCATAGATGATTTATACTTATAGATTATAAATTAAATGTATTCTTAATTATATATAATTATTAATTGATTTAAAGAAAATTTTAAACCTTATTTAAAAAAATAATATACCATTGATAATACATAAGACTGAAAAACTACAATTAAAATTCCTCAGATAATTTATGACAGTGTTCTACACTGGTGGGGGATTCCTCTTCACCACACCAGAGCAAAAGAAACTGCTGGCACATTGCAACAAATAAGTCAAATAATTTTTGTGCTTTTTTATCCACTCATCTACTGATGGGTACAATAGCTATGGTACATTTACACAGAGTGCTATTTGGCTGTGAAAAAAGAAGGAAATCTTACCTATTGTGACAATATGTATGGACCTGGAGAACATGGAAATTATTATGCTAAGTGAAATAAGCCAGTCAGGTACCATATGATTTCACTTATATGTGGAATCTAATGAATAAAAGAAACTAACAAAATAGAAACACCCTCATAGATACAGGGAACAGACTGACAGCTGTCAAGAGGAGAGGAGGGTTGTGGGGCTGGGTGAAAAAGGTGAAGGGATTAAGCAAAAAACAAACAAACAGAAAAACCCTCTTAGAGACAAGCAACAGTGTGGTGATTACCAGAGGGAAAGGGAGTGGGGGAGGCAGAAGAGGGTAAAGGGGGGATAAATAATGACTTAACTTGGGGCAGTGAACACACAATACAATGTACAGATGATGTGTTATAAAATTTTACCTCTGAATCCTATATAATAATTTCATTAATAAAATGTTGCCCAAATAACTTCAATAAGAATTAAAATAATAATAATGTTTGTGCTACTTCATAAGAAATGAACTTGTAACTGTTGAAGGTATTGTACATCATTTTAATATTTCTACTATTCTAATACAAAATGTCATTTTAAGAACAACTTAAAGAACTATACAATATTCTGAATTTCAATTTGCATTATTTTTTAGTTCCAAAAGAAAGATTGCCATATAACATTTTTAGGCTTCTCAGTTACATATACATATTTCTGTACCAATTTCTTTGCTACTCCTTCAAAAAGCAACAAGTATTTTCTTATTTCTGTAAACTATCATCCTCTACGAATTAATTTTGTTGTCTCTTAATATCAGTTGGTTTACTTTTTTATTGATTAAACTGATAATTTCTCCCCAAGGTAGGATGCTTATTACTGATTTTATTTTCACTTAGCGTTATCATATTAAATCCAATAGTTCAGAAGAACTGAGGTAATTTTTAAAATCAAGTACTCTCCTCTTACTCCCAAGAAACTGTGTAATAGTCACAAAAGTTTTGCCAATACCATACAGAAACTGTAATTGATAGTTAACTATTTAAAATTTTTTTATTATGGAAAAGTTTGTGAATACAAAAGAAAACACAATATATGAGCTAATTATAAATATTAACAAAGACACTAACACCCTGTTACCCAACAGCAAGCATGGGAAATAGAATATCTCTCATATTTGAAGGTTCCAGGATCCATGCCAGGACACTGTTGACCCTCCCAGAGATAAATAACATCTCCAATTTTGAATTTATTGTCTCATTACTCATATATATATATATCCTCACAATAGAGCATTAACTTTGTCTATGTTTGAATTTTATATGCATGAACACTACTGTGTTTGGGTATGAGAGTATATTAAATTAGTGTTTATCTTATTACTTAACAAATTTATATTTTTTATGGAAAAGAACTTCTGAAACCTTTAGCAGTGATCTAAATTAATGCCAGTCTTTGGAGAAAATGTTCTCATTACTGCACACAAACATTTGCCAAAATATAACTTAACACCTGGTGACATGGGACAATACACCAAGTCTATAGTCTAAGGATATCTTGAGTCTTATAGAATTAAGTTATTCGGAGTTATACTTTGGAAACATAAGAAAATGTTCAGTTTATTTAGATGTAAATTGTAACCCACACTAAGGGGTGAGGAAAAGTATGAGGTAGTGAGAAATATTTGAGCCTTAGTAGCATGAATTAGATTGTGATTTTACATTTCCTGTAATATAAATGAAATAAAAATAAATTAAATTCTGTGACTATTATCTGATCTAACCTAAATTTTTTTTATTATCACTCATTTTATTCCAGCATTTAATTTAATTCAAATTATCTATTAAGTATTTTTAATATTTTTTAGTATCTCTTAATTTCTAAGTCCTATGCTAGACACTGGACAATCAAACATGAGTCTGAACCAAAAAAAGGATTCATTGTAGATCTTGCAACCTAGTATCAGAGAAAGAAATTAGTCAAGCAATTATGTAAATAATTATATGCCTGTAAACTAAGATTGAGTTCTCAAAAAAATCTGATTTGAGGCAGTATTGTATATCACTAAAGGTGAACAATGAGAAGAGAAAACCACAGTTTACATCCTTTCATTGGTATAATAAAATATAGAGAATTAAGTCTGGCCTTTGATTCTGATCAACAGGTTTTATAGTCATAAAAACAAAATAAAACACAAATAAATCTCACACTAGCTATGTAGGCTGTTATTTCCTAGGCTTTGAAAAACAAATTAGAACATTCAGGAATTATCTAAATAATCCAAAAAGAAAGAAAAGCAAGAAAGAGAAAGAAGAAAGAAAGAAAGAGAGGAAGAAAGAAAAAAAGACAACTCTCAAGTCCTTGTCAGAGAATAAAAAAGAATTTTTAATTATTTTTAGCAATTATTATATCACTGAAGACTAGATATTGATTCAGATCCCCACTCCTAATAAACTTCCATCTCATAAATTTCTATTTATGTCTAAGCCCTTCATATTATGCAAAATCAAATAGAAATCTGTAGTTTGGAAATAGTGATGATAATAAATAAACTATGTTTAGTAAGACAGTATTAATTATAGGCTTGCCAGATGCAATCATTTCTTAATATCAGTTGAAAGCTGGACTATAATATTTACATAAACTGAAAACACAGTTTATGGACTTCTCATGCTGTGATCAACATTCCAGGAATGTTCTTTTTTTCTATTTTCTCATTAATTTCCTGTTCCCCCATTGTTTAAGAATATTGTATAAGAATTAAACTATAAAGACATTTTTATCGTGATCTTAGAATGATTTATACATGTACTATTTCCATTTTTATTATAGTGATTATGAAATCAATAGAACCATGTTGTTCTCTTGAAGATTATAATGACAATTGGTCAGAGTACTTCAGTATCAATGTTACATTTCATCTACTTTCAGAAGGATAAATGTGAGACTCATTTATTTTAACATTCTCTTATTAGATTCACAGTCAATTCTCAATTATTTCCCTTCTATAGCAGTGGTAATATTGCAAAGATAGAAATGAAGACAGCGCCAATTCAAGATTTTGAGGATTTTGAAATATATACTTCTGAATTTATTAAATATTGATAAGATAATACATTAATTCTAGGATACAAATGAAATGTCTGATTACACTGATGGTAATCAGAACAAGAAAGTTGCCTATGTACTAAATCCTTGCCCTGTGAATAAAGGCGAAGGTTTCTTCATAGCATATGAGTTGATAACATTCTAGACATACATATAAATTCACAACATAAGAAAATTTGTTTTGGTGTAAAACAATTCAAAAACAAGGTGGTTCTGGGAGATCTGCATTTTTAAAATTAGAATTTAGTTGACAACACTATTTATCAACTACCTACTATGTGAAAGATACCAAGCCATGAGGTATAAAAAGAAAACCATAAAATTAAGTGTTTTTCCCCAAGCAGCCTATAACCTGACACATTACACATGAATAAATAAAATTTGGATATTTGGGTTAAATATGGACAGAAAGATCAGAATATATGAATAAAAATTTGTCACTGTTCAAGATTTTATTCCAAGAAGTCAGGCAAAATTGTAATTAAAATGCACTTTATTTGTTGTCTACATATTTTGTCATTTTATAAGCATTAACTGCATGCTATATAAAAATTTAAAAATTAGGGAAAAGAATATTGTGATATGATCGTATCATCTAGTGAGAAAAGCAAGAGCTTGGAATAAAAATACTAACTTTTATTATTCATTATTGAATAATAATTTTTGTACAACAGAAGCTATGTTTAAGAAAGAATAACTATATAACTATAAACAGTGCAATATAGGTCTGATAAACTATGTATAAGAAATTGAGAACAAAGTATACAGGAGATGTAAAAAAAATTAATAACAAGAAATAGAATTGAATATCTCACACTGATTGTGCTATATTCAACAAAATTATTCCTAACAATAAATGAAGACAGAATGAAAAAAGAGGTGAAAAGATAATGCAAAATTAAAGGAAGTAAATAAATTTAACTAGAAAAGTTTTTAAAATGTTTGTTTTAACGTTAAGAAAGTTACTTCAACCAATGCCATCTCAACAAATTCAATAAAACAAACATAAAAAGAAAGTTACTTCATTTCAACTCTAACATGTAAAAAGATTGTAAGTGATCAACCTCATTCTTTCAATAATAAAAATATGAACAAATTGAAAATCAATGACTTTGACTGAAATCACAAGGCAAAATACTATGCAAAAATCTGAAGGGACAGGTGCAAGTAGAGAGATACAGCAGATATCTGTTTACATGGAAGAGATAGTCCAGATACATACATTTGCAGAAACCCTTGTACAATAATTTTATGAATTGCTAGAGACTAAGTGTGAACCACCATGAAAGTGAGAAACCCACCATGAAAGTGAGAAAACTGGGGGGGGGGGGGAGCTTTAGTCTAAGGAGAATTTCACAATTTCATAGGTTATTCTTGCAGGAGATTTACAAGGTTCCCACACTGAAGATCCTAGAAAATCCCATCATGGTTTTGATAGAGTAGGTAGAGAATTAAAAACATACTAAATGGGGAGCAAGGTTTCAAGAAAATAGATTTGAAATACTATAGCCAGGGAAGGCGGTAGGGGGTTGTAGATAAAGGTTGTGCAAGTTATAGCCTTGTTATGGGAGAATTATACTGGTGAAATTTTTCCAATGCTGGAGGGATTGGGGCTCTTGCGATATCTTGAGAAAAATAATTTTCTAAGACTCGCACGGGAAAATGAGATGTGGTAGAAAGTTTGAGTAAAATTATGTCCCTAAATTTCCAAAACCCATTTTCCTTAAACGAGTCCTGGAAAATGTGCAGCTGGGGCTTCAGCAGAGCTAGAAGCAAAGCCAGAGTCCAGAGTTTCTGTTCCATAGTGGAATTAAGTCTGGTAAAACATTAGGCTAATTCCAGTCTATTAGTCCATTGTGTGAGTCCCACATGGCCCTCAGCCATGTGGGCAAATGCAGGGGAGTGTTTCCTCTGCAACAAGAATCCCAAGAAAGCAAGAGGGCCAAAAGTCAAAAGGGAAAGAACTCCCTTTGTTTAGGAGCTTATGTATCAGAGATTTTGTGCCCTTGCAGTGGCCACACCTATTCTGGCCAGTGACCTGTTCCCAGGTGTGACTGAGAGGTAATTACCTTCCCATTTCATCCAGGTCTTACTGGACATGTGTCTAAATTGAAATTTCCCTTTGCTCCTTTGCAGTTATTAATTAATAGCTAGGTTATTACAATGGTATCAGCCGGAGACACAAACCCATTTAAAAACTAGATTTAATCATAAAATTACTGAATGCTTTTCCCCATACCAGACGATCACATCAGCAAGGATCTAGTATAATAAAAATGGATTACAGCTAGAAGAGATTTTAAGACAAAGACTCTCTCTGATGAGTAGTATTCAAGGAAACAAATCAAAAGGGAAGACAAAAACAAGGACACTAGGCACTAAAACTACAGCAAACATTAAGCTCAAGTCCTAGCCACATTAAAATAAGTCTTCACAACAATGGTCTACTTATTTCAGTTCTATTGTCCTATAAAACACAGGAATATAAGTCTGGTTTTTAACAAAAAGAATTTACAAGACAGACCAAAAGATGAGATAAAACAGAGTCTAAAGAAATAAAACAAGCATCAGAATCAGACTCAGATATGACACAGGTGTTAGGATTATCAGACAAAAAATTAAAATAACTATGCTTAATATGTTAAATGCTCTACTGGGAAAAAAAGGATACAGCATGCAAGAACAGATAATCTAAACAGAGAAGTGGAAACTAAGAAACAATCAAAAGGAAATGCTAGAAGTCAAACACACTGTAACAGAAAGGAAGAAGGCCTTTGATGGATTCATGAATAGACTAGACATGCTTGATGATTAGTCAAAAGAAACTTCCCAAATTGAAATTCAAAGAGAAAAAGGAATTTTTAAAAAAGCAAGAAATCTGGGTCAATAGTAAAGGGGTAGCATGCACATAAATGGAATCCCAGAAGGAGAAGAAAGAAAAACAGAGCAGAAGAAATAATAAAGTAAAAAGCAGCTGAAAACTTTTCAAAAGTAAAAACAAAGCACACACCCTGGGAGCACAGAGAACACCAAATATAAATACCAAAAATAAATAAGTAAATAAATATACCTAGGCATATCACATTTAAACTGCAGAAAAGCAAAACCAAAGAGGAAATCTTGGAAGACAAAAAAATTTATAGCTATACTAATTTCATAAAAAATAGATCATACCATATATAAAGAATAAAGACAACTTAGTTGAATGATAAAGAGGTTAACTCTCCAAAAACACTTAATCTTAAATGTGTATGTACATAACAAAAGATGGTTAAAATATGTGAGGCAAAACTGATAGAACAAGGAGGAATAGATACATTTGCTACTATAGTTGGAGATTTCAACACCTTTCTGTCAGTAATCAGTAGACTGAACAGAGAAAATGTGTAATGGCATAGATAACTTGAATGGCACTATCAATCAACTTAATCTAATTGACACCAATACAATACTCCATCTAACAATAGGAGAATATATATTTTTCTCAAGCTCATGAGTAACTTTCTCTAAGATGGGGCACATTTTTGGCTATAAAGTAAACCTTAACATATTTAAAATAATAGAATTCTTACAAAGTATGTTCTTAAGTGACATTGGAATTAAACTGGAAATCAATAATAAAAGACAGCTAGAAAATCCCCAAATACTAGAAAATTGAACAATATCAAAGATGTAAGAAAACATTACACAATCCAACACCCACTCATGATTAAAAGTTCTTAGCAGACTAATAGACAGGAACTCGCTCAACTTGAAAAAGAACATCTACCTTGCAGTTAACATTATACTTAGTGGTGAGAAAGTGGACACTCTCTCTCTCAGATTTAGATTATGAAAATATTTTGAAGGTAGAACTGATAATGATTTACTGATGGATAGATTATGGAATATGAGAGGAGTCATAAAAGAATTAAGGACTTTTAATTTGGACAACTTAGAAAAGACTTGCTCTATGCTAAGGGGTACCTCTCCACTGAAACCATCAGCTGTCATAACTGTAAACGTCTTTCCTTGATTCATCTCTCATCGGGCTCCTCATCAGTGTGTGACCACCCTTCCTATTACTTCCTCTTTTTAAGATATACCTTTAGCTGTTGTCTTAATTTATTTATTGGGAATTCTCAAGAGATGCCTAGGAAATGTTCATGCTCATTTACCATGTTGAATTAAAAACCCAATTGTTTTCCTTTAAAATGTAATCATGTTCGTAGATACACAAATATATAAACTTGTCAAAGCTCATAAAATTAAATACTTGAAGTATATGCATTTTATGGTATGTAGTCATATTTCAATTAGTTTTATTAAAATAATCTGGTAAAGTAGACAACAGGCTTAGTAGGACAATGATTATTAGACTCTTAAGATAATTCACCAATATGAAAAAATTGGATTAGAAATGTTTGATAAAATAATTGTATTTTCCTAACTTCTCAAAAAGGTCAGTTAGAGTGACAGGTAAGACTGAGCTCTCTCTTCTCAGAATTAATAAAGAATTTCTCTTTGACTTCTGCACAAAAGTGGTAACTGATAGCTCAGATGATGCAGGGTCACTCATCTGTCACAAAACTCAAATTTCAAGGCTTTGCCAACATAACTCAGTAGAGGAACAGTAAAAGTAGTAAACTAGTTTGACATATTAAAGAAATATAATCCAGCATGCAATGCAATGCTCTGACTTCAAATTGCTTATGAAGGGAACCTCTAATTGCTTATGAAGAAGTATACTTTATTAAATTAAAAATTCCATTCCACAACATATCAATAAAAAGTTTCTTCTTTAAAATGTATCATATTTTCACAAAAATTATAAAATCTTCTTTCAGTTTTTTATAACAGAAAACACTTTCCTTTTCATCTGATAAGAAAACCCTTCTTTCTAATACATAACACATTCAATATGGTTTGATTGGAGTACATGACTCAGACCTGTTCATTTATAATACACCATCTTAATAACCACCTTTGCAACTAATTTGAAGACAGACTGAAAAGCAGAGAAAGATTTCAAAAAGAAAGGGAGAGGGCAATTTCTTATGATATCATTTGAATTTCTCAATCATCAGCACCTGAAAGCCCCCAGAATTTCCGAAATAAAAGAGTTAATACACCCTTACTCATTTAATCTAACTTTGAGTTAGGTTTCTTCCAATTACCAACAAAAAAAATGGTATGATAGACACAAATGATCCCTTTGTCAAGCAGCACTGCAAAGGCTAGGTTACTTGAAACATTCAGAGTAAACATGTTTAGAGACTATGTGAGCAATCCAGCTTAATTTTGTTTTATCCAAATATGTTTGACAAAAATTATCCCACCTCTTTTCTTTTCCCAAAACACAGCTATTTATATTTTACAGGGCTGGGTTTCTATATAAATTATTTTATATATGATAGCTTTTACGTGGTAATTTTAAATTTATCCAGTGATAAGTAAAATATATATAATGAAAGAAAATATTACTTTATTCTAATTGTAATTAATTAATAGAGTAGAAAAAAAAGTGGGGTGTTGTATCCCACATATAAAACCATGGAAGTACTTCTATTTAGAAACTTTACTAAAGGCCACATATCAAAAAGAAATTAATCATCTTTAGCAGTAACTCTAAAGGCTACAAATAAATGAGAAGCTAAAGAATTTGTGGACTATTAGAATCCCATCCAAGGTAACCTGGACAGCCTTATGAAAGTAGGACTAAAATAGGTTTGACTTCAACATGCTAATATTTTGTTAAGATTTCTCTGTCCATGTTGATGAAGGATATTGGTCTATAGTTTCCTTTTGTAATGTTTTCCTTGTTTTTTTTTCTTTTGCATTAAACATTTTTTCAATTATAGCTTACATTCAATATTATTTTGTATTTGTTCAGGTGTAATTTTTGTTGTAATCTTTATCTCATTTTAATGATGGCTTCATAAATTAAGTTTGAAAATATTCCCTCTGTTTTCTGAGACTGTACAAGTTGTATTACTTCTTTAAATCTTTGCTAAAACTTCTTGTTAAACCATGTAAAGACTGGGGATTTCATTTTCAGAAAGTTTTAAACTATGAATTCAATTTCTGTAATAAGTACAAAATTACAGATTATTTCTCCCTAAGTAGATTTTAATAGTTTTTCTCAAAGAATTGGTCCATTTCACCTAACCTGTCAAAGCATTTAACAAGAAAGTTGTTTATAGTATTCTTTTATTTTCTTTTTTATGTCTGTGGGGTACGAAGTGATATCCTCTCTAAACACTGCTACCAGCCATTTTTGCCCAATCCTCTTTTTTCTGGATCATTTGTTTAGAAGTTTATCAATGTCAGTGATCTTTTTAGGAAGACAAATTTTGGGCTCATTGGTTTTCAATATCATTTTCCTGTTTTTAATCTTGTTGATTTCCCTCTTATGTATTTCCTTGCTTTTTATTTCTTTGGGTTAAATTTGGTCTTAATAGTCTAGGTTCTTAAGGTGATACTTAAATTATTGATTTGAGACCTCTGTGCTCTTATAAAAATTTAAAGCTATAAATTTAACTATAAGTATTTGCTTAATTTTATCAGTTTCATTTTCATTCAGTTGAAAACTATTTTAATTTATCTTGCAAATTCCTCTATGACCCATTTTTTATTTACAAATGTATAATTTAATTTCCAAGTATATGGTGATTTTTCCAGATATTTTTCTTGTTATTGATATTTTAGTTTAATTCTATTCTCACATGAGAACATATTTTATATAATTTCTACTATTAATCTTTTTAAGATTTCTTTTATGGCCCAAAATATTTTGGTGAATGTGCAATATGCACTTAAGAAAAATATGTATTCTCCTCTTTGGAGAGTTTTCTATTAGGCAGATCATTGTATACTTACTAATTTCATGCTTAGTTGTTCTGTTAATTATTGAGGCACGCATTGAAGTCTTCAAATATAATTGTAGATTTGTGTATTTTTGCAGAACCATTTTGGTCTCATGTATTTGAAGGTTCTATTATAAGATACATACATATTTTATTATTATGTCTTGTAAGATAATTGAGCCCTTTAACATTATATAATGTTCTTCACTTTCTCTGATAACCTTCCATGTTCTGAAAACTGCTTTGTCTGAAATTAAAATAGCTACTCCAGCTTTCTTTTGATACATTTTTCTTAACCTCTTTCTTTTTAATCTATCTGTGCCTTTAACTTTACTGTTTCTTGTAGGCAGCATATACTAGGATAGTGTGTGTGTGTGTGTGGTGAGATATATATATATCTCACCAGTCTCTGTCATATAATTGGTATATAGAGACTTTATATTTAAAGTGTTTATGGTAACAATAAATTAAAATCTAACATTTTGCTAGCTACTTTCTATATCGGCTATTTCTTTTTGTTTCTACTATTCTTTTTTTTCTACCTTCTCTTGGGTTAATTTACTATTTTTAAGAATGCATTTTATCTCCATTTTTTATTCATTGCTGCTACCTTTTAAAATTTTTAAATGTTCATTCTATGATTATAGGCAGACATCTTTAATTAATCAGAGTGTACCTTCAACTACTATTATATTGATTTGACTCACATGTAACGTGTAGGTTTTTTGTTTGTTTGTTTTTTATTGATTTCAGAGAGGGGAAGGGCAAGAGAGATAGGGATAGAAACATCAATTATGAGAGTCATGATCAGTTGCCTTCTGCATGCCCCCTAGTGGAGATAGAACCCAAAACCAGGCATGTGCCCTGACCAGGAATCAAAACGACCTCAAGGTTCATAGGTCGACACTTAATCACTTAGCCATACTAGCCAGGCACACGTAATGTGTTTCTCACAAGTAGATATCTTTAATTCCTTCTCCCATCCTATGCTATTGCTGTTATACATCTTAATTTATATATGCAATAACCCATAGACCATTTCTGCTAATTTTGTTTTAGATAGTTCATTTTAGAGCAAATAAATAAGAAAATTAATTTTATTTTACCTTCAATTTTTTAATCTTTATTGTTTTTATTCTACATCTATGTCTGTATAGATTCAAGTTTCTATAGAGTACATTTTTTTCCGTCTTAACAGTCTTCCTTTAAAAGTTTTATAATGCAAACCTACTGGAAATTAATTACCTAAATTTTTACTTAGGAAAGTCTATCTTTCAACTTTATTTTCAATATCACAATTTCACTGCATGGGTAAAGAATTCTGGATTAGCAAAATTTGAATTCCTCCTGGCACTTTAAGCAGTTACTCCAGTTCTCTGGCTTGCATGGTTTCTGACAAGAAGTCAGATTTCTCACCACATTGGTTTCTGTGAGCACCTGATAGAGTCTCTACAGGGAAGCCAATAGAGTGTGCAAATTCTACATTTGTTTTGGCTTCTAGGCCTTCCTTTGTCTTTCACCAGTTCACAGTCAGCCTCCACTAATTAACTATTGCAGCTGAATTCCTATTAGTGCCCAGCTATGTCTCCCAGTTAAGTGGTCACATGCTTGCCTCTCCCTGCAGGTGACTGCCTAATATTTTGAGTCAGTTGGTTGCCCTTCATCATTTGCTCTCAGAAAATATATACTAATTTGTATTTTACAACGTAGAAAATTCTATAGAAACATAAGTGGCTTATTAATCTATTAAATGGGTTACTAATAGAATTCACTAACTCTTGTTAAGTTTACTAAGTCATTCAGATGTGTCACTTAGTTGCAAAATTTTTATCAAACAAGTCATTAGTTTGATATTCACTCTTGGATAAATGGGGGAATGTGGGTGTTTTTAGCCCAATTATGAACATGAATTTAAATTTTCTGGATTTTTCTTATTGTTATCATGTAATCAAAAATTAGTTTGGCATTCTTGTACATTCTAAAGTTAAAGTCCAAATTCCTTTAAGAGAAGGAAATGAGGACTCATGCTAAATGATTGCTCGCCAGAAACTGAATTTACTTTTCCTGGCTCCTTGAAAACTCTTTTTAAAAAAAATCAATACCAGTGAGAATTTAAAATAAAACAACTTCAAGAACCTCAGCCACACTCACAACTAAAACAGCAATTTGATCAATTAGTGCTAAACAAAATTACCTGAGTGCTATATTTTTTTTTTTTAGAATTTCATTTCTTACCTGTGTATAGAGAACCTAACACTTTAAGTGAGAACTCTGACTACTCTCAAGTATCTAAGAACTCTTTTACATGTTTAGCTGGTTGTCAACTCAGTCTCACAGTGAATAACGTTGTCACTCAAAAATAGATTGTTTTTTAAATTTAGACATTGCTAATAAAAAGAGGAATTGTAGAAAATCAAATTTTAGATAACAGAGTATTTCTGAAAGAAAGCAATCATGCCATGTACAGCTCATTATATTCTACTGAAATTTCAAGAAGGAAGAAACAACACTTGATGGAATAAATCCTTTCAGGATTGTTCAGTTGAAACACAATTTATAATATGGCATTAGTGTTGAAATTAATTGATCTTTCACTTCGAGGGGAAAATAAATGCATCACGGATTAATATAACATTAGCTTTCTTTATATGGTTCAGACAATGTCTCTCATCCACTTACTGAATTCACAGAGATAAAATGGAAATATGTTCAATGCTGAATGCTACATAAAGAGAATTAGATATGATTACAAGAGTGAAATAGAGTGTTTTAGAAATGGATCTCACTGTTTCTTTCTTTCATTCCCAAATGAAAGATCAAGTCTTGCTTTGAAGAATTATCTAGATTAAATAAGCTGCAGGTGAAGAATTGGGAGTAAAAGTGGAATATAATTATTATTAATTTACTTTTACTTATTTTAACATTTTAAAATAAGTGATATTTGATTACACTGGACACTGTTTTAGAGTTTAATGTTTTGGAAAAGAAATTAAGCAGTCAATTATGGGTAGAATTTCATAATTGTTATCATTTATTAGTTTTTACAATGTACACTGTTTGAAAGGTTTATTATGCATTGTTTCATTTATTCAAAAGGTGTAATATTAGTTCATTACCTTCCAATGTGGCTAGGGTTCTGGTAAAGGTAAAGGTTGCTATGGCAATAAGAAGTTAACATACATAATAAGTATATTTGAAGATAGATGTTGGGAAGGTCAGCATTCTTTGACACAAAATAGCATGCTTTTTCTTTTTATATAAAAATGTGGATTGTTAGGAAAAATTGTTACCATATAAAAGGAAAATGTGCTTTTTAAAAACCAATTGCATAAATAACCTAAGGTTAAACCAATTCTCAAGTATTTTTTGTAATTTATCTTTATTGTTGAAAGTATTAAAAATGGGTGCCCCCACCCCACACCCCCCTATATTGACTTCTCCACCCCACACAGGCTCAAGTATTTTCAAAAAAAAATAAAAATAGTTATGTCTGGCTTTCGCATAGATGGTATTTTAAACAACTAAGAACTTGATTTCCAATCTAGCATCTTTTTTTTAATGAAACAAACCGAGTAAGAGGAATTTTGTTTTGTGGTTGAGAAAATATCATGTGAGTATTGTGCTCTGGCTTTCTTGAAACAAGCTCATTTCCGCATCACCTCTTCGGGAGGGATTTTGATAAGTTCTGAGGGGTTACAAAACAGTGACCTCAAGAAACTTGTGTTTTAAAAAACATACATACACAAATAAATTATATCTTGAGAATTTCAAAGGCAAAAACCAAAAAGTGTGTGTTTCAGCCGAGAGAGCAGAGCTTGCCATGATGCATTTATGAAGCATCCTGTAACTACTCTGGGTAAGTCCCCAGTGAGACTTCAGAGCTGCTGAATGCAAATGCCTGTGCGGACGCTGCAGGTTCTGTGCAGCCTGAAGCTCCTTCGCAGTGTGAGGGGTCGAAGCGAATTTCAAGGATAGATAAGAGCAGGAAGCAAAACAGATTCTTCTGTTTCAGGGGACCCTGGCAAGGATATAATGTTAAAGCCTCGTATTGTGTTTTTCTTAAGGGTTTTGGCTGTGGTAAGCATATCTGAAAAGTTTTAAGCTACTACATTTATTTGAAAGTTAAATTGAGCTACATAAATTTACTGTAGATATAACTTGATTTTAAATAATTTTTATGGCATATTTTCATTATTCTCCCATGAATTATTTTTTTAAAATAATTGGGAGAGCTCAATTTAAATTAAAACAGTTTTCTTGTTTTCTGTTTTTTTTTTAATGTGACATTTATGTACAGGGTACAGAGTTTAGAAGTTATCTTCAGGTTTAATATTTTTAATACTCCACAAGGTTTCACCTACCATTCTTATTCCATGATTACATTTGTAAGATTTGTAGCTCTTAATTGTTTTTGCTCTTCGCATTTAGTGTTCTAGAACTGGCTAAAGTTTTAAAGTAGTGTCTAAGCTAAGGTAAAAACAAAAAAAAACCCTTAGCTATAAAGTATACATATTGGGTGGAAAGAACAGAAAGGCCTTATTAAGAACATACTCACATTGAGTTATGGGCACAGCAGGCTTACGAGCTCTGTTGGATTAGAGGAGGAAACTTATGTACAGCGCTTCTTTCCTCTTTCACAATCCCTTGGACATCAGAAACAATCTACGTAAGAAAGAATTATTTTTCTGACTCTCTTTTCTTTTTCTAAAGGAGAATTAATTCATTGAGATTGAGAAAAAGGCCTCCGTTGTCCATATCAGCAAGGAGAAAAAACAGATATATAAAATCATCGTTTCCTATTATAATGAATCAAATCATATTGGAATGCCAACCAAAATTCCATGTTTCTTGATTAGCTAGTAAAAGAATAAAAGTTAAAAAAAAAAGGTGAAAATATGCAATATGGCTTTAACTTTCCAGAGCCAGAAGCCAATGCTGATACAATGAAAGAGTGCTGGAGTGAAGTTACACCACAGGGCTGAAGCCGGGTTTTCTTTTGCAGTTGAATGGCACGGAGTTTGTTTTCTCATCTGCACTGTTCCACAGTTGGGCATTCGACACCTTCTTAGTGATTTCATAGCAGATATTAAATAAGATATGTAAAGTTGAAGCACAAGGAACCCGGGTGGAAAGATGCTTCTTGAAGGCATTTGTATGGGCAAGTGAACATCATCATTTTTTGAACTCCTTCTGTTATTAAAATTCATCTTTGATTTCCAAAGTTCTTATCTCAAGCCTTCAAAATTGGAATCATAGTATTTTCCTGTGTTTATCTTTTCATTTTATGTTTTATGACATTTATTCATGACTTTGTTTTGCTCTCAGAGAATTTACAATCTCAGCTAGTGAAAAGTTCAGTACAAGTGATACATCTGTAACAATTAATTTTTATCCTGCACTGATAGGAAGATGTGACTTACCACCTGCTCTAGACAATGACTGAGTATCCTCACACTACTTTCATATTAATTATGGAAGTACTCAGCAAACGAGATAAAAGTAGAATCCGTTAAAAAAAAGGTTTTACCTGGGATTGGGTCTGAGGATGGGAAGAGATGAGCATGCATTGCTTTAAATTATAAAGTTTTTGTGTGTTTTTAAAAATATTTTTTCATCTGTATGTGTTATTACTTTGGCAAAAATAAAATTTAAAAATAATATGAGCCCAGCTGGGAGTGGCTCAGCAGTTGAGTGTAGACCTAGGATCCAGGTGATCGGGGTTCAATTCGCGGTCAGGGCACATGCCCAGGTTGCGGGCTCGATCCCCAGTCGGGGGCATGCAGGAGGCAGCGGATCAATGACTCTCTCATCATTGATGTTTCTCTCTCTCTCTCCCTCTCTTTTTCTCTCTCTGAAATCAATAAAGATATATTTTTTTAAAAGTTGAAATTTAAAAAATAAATAAATAATATGAAAACAGAATCTTTCTTATTATAAAACATCACACCAATGATCAAGTGGCTTAGACCCAGCACTTGAAGTATTATGTTTGAAAGGGTCAGTATTCCAAGCAACTTGCTGTTTATGGGGAGGACGGAAGGTAATTTTGTCACACAAATACAAAAATTATTGTGAAGCTTCACTGTTTGACCTTACTTGCTTTTATCCTTAATCTATTCAAAATAGATAAAGGTGGAAGGATATATAGAGAAATTTAATTCAGTTCAACAACTATTTATTTATCACATACTATATGTTGTGTGTTGCATTGTGCTGGTTATTAGGGATAGAAAGATGGAAAGTCATGGTGCATGCCCTCTAGGGAATTTAATAGAGAGAAATACGGGCAGCTATACATTTGCCATTTTATTATCTGCATGTCATGCTATCTTCAGAATTTCACAGAAATTTTTATCTGCTGTGTAATAGAAAGAGTAGGACAGGGAAACTGTAATAGATGAGGTGGTCACAGAAAGGAGGGAACTGACATTAGGGAGCTGAGTAATACCTGAAAATTGGGGAACTGACAGCCGTGTAAAGAACCAAGAGAAGTATGGAGAGCAGGAAGGCCAGAGGCTGGCCCTCATTCAGTAACAATTTCCCTTTCAAGGAAAAAAGGAAACCGGAATAGCAAGTAGAGAATCCCCAGAAAGTGGTGTGAGAGGAAGAGTCTGAGAGGCAGGCAGGGGGCAGGCCTTGCGGGACCACTGAACTCAGGAAAAAGAGTTTGGATATTTTTCTAGGAGTAATAGGAAGTCAATGGGGGATGAGGGGCTAAAGCTTAGCATTCTTCAAATAGTGACACTAACTGTAGTGAGGGGAATGAATGGGGAAGAAGTGCGAAAGCTGGGACATCAGTTGGAGGCATGTTGTCTTTGGTCTGCTGTATTGTTCAGGACAGCACGCTGATCCTGTGATGACAAACACCACCAACATATCAGCAACTCACAGCAACAAAGGCTTATTTTTCACTCACACATCATTTCTGTTGTGGGTTGCTGAGGTCTCTGCTATATGTCCTCACCATCCTCATGCTGGGATCCAGGCTGATAAAACACACATTCTCTGGAATATTGTCTATGATTGATTCAGAAGTAGAAAAGACTGGCTAAAGCATAGTTATCTCTAAAAGCTTCTGCTAGGAAGGGGCAAGTCTCACTTCTGCTCACATTGCATTTGCTAAATTAACCATTTGGCCAAACCTGACATCAGCAGGGCAGGGATGTATAATTCTTACCCAGGTTGGGGAATGGATATTGATGGAAATTAATACTATTGCATGAAACAAGAGACCGCGGTGGCTTTGATTAAGGTAATGACAATGTGACAGAAAGAAATAAGTGAAAATATTCAAGATATATATTTGGAGCTATAGCTAATAGGACTTGATGATGAATTTAACATGAGAGTGAAAGGAGTGGGTGCATCAAGGATGTTTTTTGGTTTGAAAATCTATGTAGATGCTAGTGGGCCCATTAACTGAAATGGGGTTAGTGAGGGGGCCTAGATTAAGGGGAAGGCAGAAAGTATGAGTTAGACTCCAACATGTCCATAAGATATATAACTGGAAAAGTAGATACAGAAAATGATGATAGATAGATATAGATATAGATGATATAGATATATAGATATAGATAGATATAGATGATATATAGATATATAGATATAGATGATATATAGATATATAGATATAGATGATATAGATAGATATAGATATGGATATATATCTTTAGTTCTGATGTTTTCCTTAGCTCTACACTTAAAAGTGTGTCAAAAATAAAGAATAAGCCCACTGAGAGAAAAATGCTTCTGTGAAACCAGAAAGATGAGAACAGAAAATAATCAGCTGCATTTGGCATCATGGAAGTTGTTAACAACCATGACAAAGGCGATTTCAGTGGTTTGGAGGGAGAGATCTGATCTAGATAATGTGGATAATCTAGATGTTAGAGGACATAAGCCCCCAAGTGATACTTGAATCCATGAGATTGGACTAACTCATCCACAAAAAGTATTTAGAGAATGAGGTGAAATGGAGCAGAGCTTGGAAAGCTAAGACACACCCATATTAAAGAGGAAAGAAGAAGATGATGATGGGACACACCAAACGAAAATAGAAGATAGAGAAGAATTAAGATAATTAAAATCCTCTCCTGTCAGAAACCAAAAGAGTAGAAATTTTCAACCACAGGAGAGTAAGTGAAAGTGTCAGAAGTGAAGCTTAGATCATTGGTGGACCCGGCTGTCGGTGAAATCTCACCTTAGTGTCAACAAGAGACGTCGGTCCCCTTGAGCTGTGTGGGGGGCGGGGTTAGGGCAGGGTCTCCATGCATTGACCAGCTTAATATTAATGAGTGCTGGAATGTAGGGAGGGTTGAGGGTGACTAGCATCAGATGCCAAAATAAGTTTTAAAAACAACACATGACATGAGTAGCAACATTAAATTTGTGGGGGGAAGGCAGAGGGACAGATGAGTTTGCAATGATGCAGGGTTGTGGTAAGATAACTGCTGGATCAGAGTACTTCTTATATACTGACTTTTCCTACCAGTCTGGTCCTGCTACTGCTGAAAACTGACCCCTCCCAGAGTAGCCCATTCCCTCTGCTCCTCCTATAATTCATCTAGGTACTTCCTAAGGTGAATCTTATATATCTGGTAGCTCACTGAATTCCATCTGGACACAAGCACAGGACTGCAGAGAACTGGGTTGTAACTGCAAATAGCAAATTGAGGCCATAATGTAAAAAGCATTGAAGAAATAAGCAAAAAGGCACTAATTTGAGTAGTGAGCATGTCATAGGCTGGTAGGAGGAATGTATCTTTGGTGTCCCAGGAAATATTTTTAAACAGAAATAACAGAGAAGCAATTAAATGAAGACTAACTATGAGGAGAAATAAAGGTAAAAGGCATAAATAGAGGTTAAACATTAAAATTAAATCAAAATTTTAATCAATTGAAATTAAGTTTAAATGTTAGGGGATAGATCTTTAAACATGTACATATGTGATTACATATAAGACTATAGGAAAAAAGGGGATTATAATTACAAAAATCCAACAATTCAATAAAAAGAATGATATACATCATGGTATAGATTATAACAAATATAAAATATATTAAGACTTTAACAAGCAGAAGCAATGCTGTTGTAATAGCCTGGCTACTATGTGACAGGAAAGGAGGAAAGGGAAGGCTAGATAATAAGGCATGCCATATAAACAGCTTTGCCAAAAAGCTGCATTTGACACTTTCCAGGTCTGTTCCATGCTCATCGATGGGGGAAAGGACCAGACAAAGGCAGTTTAGACACATGGCCAGTAAGGTCTAAGTGGGAAGGTGCTTACCTATCAACCACACCCAGGAACAAACCAATGGCCAGAATAGGTGTGGCCACTGCAAGCCTGCAATGCCTGAATATTTAGACTTCTAAACAAACAAACAAAAATGTGCCCTCTTGGTTGTTACTCTCTATCTGGTGCACCGAGTTCCTGGCAGTCCAGGGGCAGGGGCACACTCCCTTGGGACCACATGGCTTATGCCATGTGCGACTCCCACAGTGGAGTAATGGATACTAATCAGCTTGGATACTGAACCACACCCGGCTGCAACATGGAATGGAAGCTCTGGACACTGGCCTTACTTTTGACTCTGCTGGTCCTGCAGCTGCACCTTTTCAAGGACTGGTGTTAGGCAGATGGGACCCTGGGACCTGACGAATGTCACCACCCATATAAAGTCTTCTTCCACATCTCATTCTCCAGTGGGAATCTTAGAAAATTCATTTTCTAAATATATCACAAGAACCTCACTCCCACTCCCACAAGAGACAGGGTAGTTTGATTTTCTGGTAACAGAGGCATGAGAAAAGTAGCAGAAAGCCGTCTCTCCATTAATTAAAATCCAGTACAATGTATTTGCTCAAATGGAAAATTATTATGTATAAATGTCTATATAATAAATAATCTAATATTTTAAATTTATAATCTAAATCAATTCTGAAACTTCAGAAAAAGTACACTTTGCCCGCAAGGAATATATTTCTGATCATAAAACATATTTTAAAGATTAGATATGTTACTTTTGTCCCCTCTGGGTTCTACCTTGATGCTGTATCCCATGTGCTATAATTTCTTGGTATCAGACTAGAATTAAGCTGACACCAAAACAATATTTAAGCATTCAACTAACTTCTCTTGAGACATGCATTGCTTTTTGTTGCTGAAAGTATTGATTTTGGCAGTAGACTATGATCCAGTTCCCATTCCAGTATTTTACTACATTACTAACTCTCTAGCTTCAGTTGTTTATTATGAAAAATAATTACTTTAAATGGCTAGCTTGTGAACAGTCAAAGACCGGGGACTAGAACCAAACCAATTTGTTTTCATGGGGATGAAACATATGTTTTTACTTCTCTCTTGGAATATTCTAACTAACTGAGCCACATAATTAAAAACAGTCATAATTTATTTAGTTGAAGTAAGTGTTAGCTAGCCCAGGTTCAAAAAGGTGAAGCATAACTATGGAAGGACAATTGATTTGGAAAATATTTGACCCACTTACATAAAATGCCAGAGAAACAACGACAATCTCCTGAGTCAATAGACTGTATTATTTGAGCACACCGGAAAGTCATTAGGTAAGTTATTGTATTCTGAAATTTGGTGCACTAAATTCTATTATTACAAGGGGGCATATAGTTTCTCAGAATAAATGACAAATAAATCAAACCAAAATTATTTAGCTATTTCAGTATTTTGCTTATATAAAAATTGGAAATTAATTCCATTAAAATGTCTTCATCTATAAAAATTGGAATTTAATCCCATTAACATTTCTTCTATTTGAAAGTAACATGTGGAAAAGAATAAGCACATGTGTTAGACAATAACAGAATATACACTTCTCATTGGAGATATTTTATTGCCATTTAGTAGTCAGTGAATTTAGTATTTTGGGTTCTGTGCCCAGTTTCAGGTGCGGAGGTAACACCATTAAGAAATGCTTGGGAAAACAGCTTGGTGTCCTACAATTCAATTCAATTTTGACACCATCTGCCCAGATTCCACAGGTAAAGGGCTCAGTCCCACAAGACCTTCCCTCACTTCAGATGCCAATCGAAAGTCCAGCTTTTTAGCTTTGCTTCTCTGACCAGCTGGCCATAAATCAAAGGTTCCCACAACCCCCCTCTTAGGTTCAATCCATCTGCTAGAGCAGCTTACGTAACTCAGAGAACCAGTTGACTCACTAGATTACTGACTTATTGCA
The DNA here is from genome assembly GCF_054644295.1 of Miniopterus natalensis. Classification (NCBI taxonomy): domain Eukaryota; kingdom Metazoa; phylum Chordata; class Mammalia; order Chiroptera; family Miniopteridae; genus Miniopterus; species Miniopterus natalensis. The sequence goes on along the minus strand of NC_142090.1, from coordinate 19,229,882 downwards.
AAGTATATTAAAAGATACAAATCAATAGCCACTGGCTTTTATTTTGGCCCTGCTGAAGACAGGCTGGATTTTTTCCATGGCTGGCAGGAGGGAGGTGGGACATGGGAAACCCAAGGACAGGGGCAGACTTCCCCAATAAATCTTGCCATGAGATCACAATCTCCCCTTCATGGGTCCTTGGAATTATTTCCTCACTATCTTTGGGAGAGTCTGTTTTCCACCCACAACAAATCTATTAAGTGTTTGATGCACATGACTTCTGTGCGGTTTTGGTATTGGATAGGTAGGACTTGTGTTTAGGAAAACTCCTTGTACCCCTAAGAGCCAGGTCCTGACCTCTCCTGACATCTACCTTGTTCCTGGTCCCCAGTTGCCCTGATCTGTGTGGCCCACACATGTGCTCCAGGTCTATGGAACTTATCCAATACAACTGGTCAGGTAGATGGAAGATTCTAAGATTTCTGCCCATTTGTTTCAGCTATTATGCTTTATCTAAAGTGGATCCTTAGCCTTCCTCTCTTTTACATACATATAGTGCAAAAATACCTCAGAAGTATAGATTATGATGCTAGTAATTAAGCAAAGCTTGCAATATTATTTTGGTGAGACCACGGATTGGGTGAATGGGTTCTAACTTTCAAAATGAATTGATTTCCCTGTAACACAATACTACTGTCATCTTATCTTCTCCTGTGGTCTTCCATGTTTAAATTGCTGTTATTTCAATGAAAAATGAGTACATTATCTGCACAAAAATTCTTATTTTTAAAGCATGCAAACCTCACCTATCTAAAACAATATCTTCATTTACCAAAACCACCAGAGAATAAAAATAAAAAAGGATGAAAGGGATGATTTGATATTTTGACATCCTACTTGACTCAAGATCCAGCATGACTAAAGATCTGACAGTTAATAAGACAGTTTTGAAAAGTTGGATTAAGGTGGCAAAATTGAATCAGATGATAGATAACATTTAAAGAAAATAGAAACTTCTGTGGATGACCATTTATCAGAATGCATGGACTAAGTTTAGTGACCATGTCCAGAATATAAAACAATGAAATAGTAAAAAATGCACAGAAAAATAATTCTTACAAAGAAAATACAGTATGGTTGTTAGAAATATTTTTCAATAGATTATTTCATTCAGCATCTTAGGATAGGACTATATTAAAAAGGAACATTAATTTGTGGCTACTTAAAAAATAACAGTGATTATGTTTTTTCTTTTACTTGCCATAATCTGAAGATCTTAGAAAATATATTTTATTTTATATTCTACCCTCCAACTGGTGGAAGTGTAGCTATCTATTCCAAGTTTATAAAACTTATGTCTTTAATCAATAAGTTCTTGTTATAGGCACATTGTGTGCCTAACACTAGGGAACACGCACACACACACACAAGTAATAAAACTTCAATTAACTAGAATTTTTAATTTTTTCCTTGAAAAAAGATAAAAAATATTTAATTTTTAAATAAATGATATTTCTGTATCACTAAAGAGTGATATGTGTAAATATCAACCTTCACAATTCTAGGAATGTAAATAGGTAAGTTGACTTGATTTATGAGAACTTATAGTGACTGAGCACATTGTTTTACATTACTTCTTTCTTTCTTACAAGTCAGGAAAAAGAATACAATAAAATGTGTTAATTCTTGTCCAAATTAAGAAAATTAGGGCAGTTCTTCAAGAAATTTATAATTTGTACAAATTTTTTAAAAATTCAAGGGTAGTAGAAAACTTATGTAGAAGCAGAAATAGTTTCACAGAAAAATTGATGGTTGTTGAAAATTATTGTAGGCTCTCTAGGACTTGCTGTAATAACATCCATTTCCCAATTTCTCTTTTTCTTGCCATGCTTCTCTTTTTTAATCAATAGAATTTGGGTTGCTCATATTTTATTCTAAAACCACTTTAATTGACTATCATATAATGATAACAGAAGGCAAGATTCCTTCAGAGTGTGTTTTCATTAAATAAAAATGCCTCTAAAAGATTGAAAAACTTCTGGAATCACCAGAATAAAACACAACACTGATGGAATGAAAGGAGAGAATAAAAATTCAGAAACAGGGGGTCCTGCTTATGGTCCCCTAAAATTACACTTAAGTTACATATGCTGTTAAGACAGATTTTGTTAGGAAGTAGTCATTAACAAGCTAGAAAGAATGTGAGGCAGTTGTTAAATGCAACCAGAACTTATGGAATAAACAAATCATGTACTTACAGCGTATAGAAAAAATTTTGCAAATACTTGGAATATAAAGAATGTCAGGTGTGTCTTCTCCTCAGAAAATCAAAATGACGCCCCCCCTTGGCTTCTGCTCTGGTGGACCGTTTGACCTAAGGTCAAGGCCACACATGATGTCTCTTTTGAGCTATTTGAGAAACTGTATGAGATCTGTGGCCTTGGCCTTCAGAGTGATCTTAAAGTTAAGTATTTGAGTGGCTTTGAAAGACCACAGCAATTGAAGAGAAAAGCAGCAGGGACTTAAGCAAAAAGCAAGACAAGGCAACTGAAATGAAGAAGGGATTTTTTTCAATAATCCGATGAATGATATGTTTCAAACCCATTAGAGAGATTTGAATATGCAAACAGCCTGCACATCCCTGGAATAAGTGGCAAAAGACAGAAACAACAGGAGGTATAGAAAACAAAGGCAACCCAGCAGGTGTGGCTCAGCTGTTGAGCATCAACCTATGATCCAAGTGATTGGGGTTCAATTCCCGGTCAGGGCACATACCCAGGTTGCAAGCTCCATCCCCAGTGCAGGGGGCGTGCAGGAGGCAGCCGATCAATGACTCATCATTGATGTTTCTATCTGTTTCTCCCTCTCCATTCCTCTCTCTCTGACATCAATAATAATATATTTAAAAGAAAACAGAGAACATGCACAAAAACAGGCTTCACTCCGAAAGCTCTGTTTACCCGAGTCTGCCCCCACCCCAATAATTTTGTGGTTTAATCAGCAAGCCATAGAAAAGACTTGGCTCAGGTTCCAGAAAAGGCATGGCAAATAAGTTGATGCCTTCCACTGTTGTCCTCTGAAGCTGGTCACCTTAGGGGCCTTACTTACTTTTAATTGTTTTTTTGACAGAGCTTTGTCACTAGGGCAAGTCTGGTCTCCAGGTCTCATTCCTGTCTTGGACAGGATAGCGCTAAGGGATTAGGGAGAAAGCATAAAGCTTCACTACCCAGGAGCTCACTGTAAAGCAAGGGGCACAGGACAACAGATGAATCGTGGAACTTTATTACATATAAAGTACTGCCAGAGGGTTAGGAGCAAGAGGAGGGGGAGGAAGAGGGGAGGAAGTAACAGCTGAGCTGTCAGAGAAGAAACACAAGCCTGAGCCAAGCCCGGACGCTGAGCAGAGCACCACATGTGTGGGCGAAGGCATAGCCATCTCCACAGCTAAGAAAGGCAACTCAAGCTGGGGAGCCGGCCAAAGGCTTTGGTCTCCGTGCCATTAATGAAGCTACTCATTACGATCTCCTAGGTGGGTAGAGATATGAGAAGTGGGAGGAAGAGTCACAGGATAACAGGTTCTCAGTGTGAGTTGGGGACTCGGAGGTCAACAAATTGAAACTCCTGCTAGATGCTATGTACCTATCAGAAGTGACACTTGCAGCTGATTTATTGGAATAAAGAAAAGCATGTGATGTATTAATATATTAATGATTAATTCAACACAGTGATTAATGTAAAGGAAAGTAGACTCCTCCCGTGTAAGACCCTCAAAAGTATTTGATCAGGTTCTGTCTGATGGAATAATTAAGGCCTCACTCACTATTCATTAGGTTGATTTTTCATGAATTACTTCATAGAAAATTCACATATCACAACTCCAGCCTAACTGATCATTCAGAGATCCTCAGCTCGAGACATGTGAATCAGCAGTGCTTTGGAAAGGATGCGTTGCTCGCTGGGCTTGGAGACGTGCTTCTGCAATACAGACTAAAGAACAATACAGAGGCTGAACAGACCATGCAGCCGTGACACGAAAGGTAAAGTGGCAGGCTTAATTCTCAGTATTATCTAGAAAACCATAGGAGTGGAATTGAAGGTTTGCTGTCAGAATTTAAACCTTACAGAGAACATAATTGAAAGAAGCTATATTTGTGGGTCATTTTCTGAAGGAAACAATACATTCATTCTGCTAAGTGTTGTATCTCAGCATTATCACCGGCTTGCCACACCCCCTTCTCATTACACCCTAGCCAAATACACACATTCAAGCGCACACACACACACACACACACACATCCACGTGCTACATGCCTTGAATTGCTTTTACGGAATTGCTTTTGTATTGTATGAGGGCACGGGACTACATTAAGGCTGAAGTGAATCTTGCTGCTAGATTTATTGTGAAAAAGCCACTGAAGTTGAACTGTGCATTACAGCATTAGCTTTATGAAGATTTTTCGGAGAAATTCTTTGTGCTTTTTCCAACAAATTAGTTTTCTTTCTACTTTGGACACAGTGAATTATATATCTGATCACCTCTCTTTCTTAGCGTTGGCTAAAAGAAAGCTTAAGGTTATTGGGGTTCTACTGTTAGCAAATATAAGTTATCATGGTTTGCATCAGTTCTTGCCCCATGTAGTATCTCAGCCCCTTTCCAATGTTTGAAATCTTGCTTCATTTTATCTACATTAAACTCTTTTGTAGATCCACTTTCATTAAAAAAAATGTTTTAACTAAAATCAGAGATGGAAAGAAGGCAACTTTTCTAAAAGCAATTTTTTTTCAATCAACCAAATATTTGAGGATGGAGACTGGAAATAATACTTAACACCATAGCAATATCAGTAGAAAATACTTTCAAAAAAGCCAACTATAAAAGTCAATAATAACAGCCAAACCGGTGTGGCTCAGTGGTTGAGCATCAACCTCTGATCCAGGAGACAGAAGTTTGATTACTGGTCAGGGCACATGCTCGGGTTGAGGACTCAAGCCCCAGTAGGGGGCATGCAGAATGCAGCCAATCAATGATTTTCATCATTGATGTTTCTATCTTTCTCTCTCCCTCTCCCTTCTCTCTCTGAAATCAATTTTTTTAAAAAGTCAATAACAACATACTGAACTGGGAGTTTTCCTTTCCTTTGTAAAGAAACTAGCTATTTAGAGAAGAGTTTCAGTCAAAAAATAATTTTACTTTTTAAATTTCATTGTTCAATTACAGTTTTACAAAATAGTGGTATATTAATATTTGGTGCTATTATTATCATATTACAGTGAACAGAATGATTTTCAAACTAATATTAGATAAAACTTGTGTTTAATCTAGACATCCCCTGAGCATGTTGATAGTACTAATTTTCTAGTTTCATCAGAAACATCTCTACAATCATATTCCCTAAAAGGAGTTAAAACATCTCTTTAACAGGATAATTTAAAAATATATATTTTAGAGAAAAAAGTATGAGGATAATGATGTATTACATTACTAACTAAAGTATCTATGAGTAATCAAAAAGATTTTTTAGATACAGTAGGAAAATATACTTTATAGTGATAATCCATCCACTCGCCCTATGAGTCAGACAGCGTAATAAATTGTCATTTGGTAGCATGTTATGTCTTCTCTAGGCCACTAGAGGACCATGTATCAATTTTATTAAAGCAAAAGACATCCAGATCTTGTTCATCTCATATAATGAAATTATTTACTGTGTATCTATAGGACTTTAAACTTCTTAGCCTGACCCATGTGAAAAAGCCATTAGAAAACATATTTTTGTCTCACATAGGGAACTGTGGCAGTAAGCTTATGAATTTTTATCAAGGAGAAATAGAAGATATGATTTATAAATGTATTCACTGTCCATTTGCTGAATCATTAGTCCCATCAATACATAAAATTTTAAAACATGTGTCTTTATAATTTTTTGCAAGAGAAACTTCTAGATATGAAGCTTGACCTTTCTGAGGTTACTTTGCTCGCTGCATTTTCCACCCTTGATAGATTTAAATGATTGTATGGCCCTGTGAGATGATGTCTTAAAGACAAATTGTTTCTGAATTATTACTGTATTAATACATTTCAGCTATGACTCTCTAAAATTACTTTTCCAAAGTTTAAATACCAGGACTTACAATCTGGCCAGCAGTTGATGCTGAGCATGATTACACAAAGAGGAAGCAGCAGGCTTGTTCTCTCAGACCAAGACTGAAAGAGGTTACATTTATTAAAGAATCTGCCAGTACTTTAATCTATGCATTTCATGGTTCCTTTTTTTTTCTCTGGAATTTCACTTGCTCTTTGAAAGTACCAAATTTATTTTACATGTTGAAATGTCTATAAATAATTATTTGACCAGTGGGCGAAAGATCCACAAAAGAAATATCTAAAAGTTCAGAGTTAACCTAACATGAAAATTATAATAACAAATCCAGATGTTGGTGTTAGGATTCCATGTTGGAATAGCATTACAAACTCTTACTCTTAGAATATTCTGAAAAATTAGAAAAATAAATTAACTCATTTATTAAAAAAAATAATCAAATAAAGCAATCAAAGAAGAAAAGGAGTATAATCTAGGTGACAGATATCAAAAATCAATGAAATAAGGAAAAAAGTAGAGTTTTGGAATGGAGCAGAGATTGGCAGCTCACCTCAACTCCACAAATCACCTCAATTTCCCAAAGCCATACTGGTAAATGACAAAATTCTTAAAATTCTAAAACTACTCTATGGGCTTCATGCGGCTGCTGTATTTTAAACTGTATTTTTTATTGAAATATATTTGACATATAACATTGTGTAATTTAAGGTATGCAACGTGGTAATTTGTTACTTTTATATATTGCACTATGATTCCCAGTGTAGTGATAATTAGTGCTTCCATCACATTGCATAATTAGCCTTTTAGAAGAAGCCTTTAAATGGATGTCAGGGAGGCACCACCACCAAGCTTCATCAGTCTCATTGTTTGCCTTCTGGTAATTTGACTATATTTAAAAGACATATGTTAACATCTGTAATATTTTAAACAAAAATAAAATTAAAAAAAAAGACATTGGTTAAGATTGAATTTATTTGGACGGGGCGACTGCTGAAATCAACCAATATTTACAAATACATATATCTTACTAACATTTATAATATATATGTTCACTATACCATACTTTTGATATAATATTTGTAATATGAATTTCATAATAAATTATTTATAATTCATATATCACAAAGATTTATATACAAATATATAAAGAGCTGTTACATGTAAATAACAAGCAGCAAACAATCTAAAACATGAACAAAGTATTTGAAAAGACACTTAACAAAGAACATATAGAATAGGATATAAGCCTATCAGTTTATGTTAACGTAAATAGGCATGAGGGAGTTGCAACATTAAAACCTCAAAGAAAGAGTAAGGTCAAACTCATTAGAAAGATTAAGTTAAAAAGATTGACATTACCAAGTGTTGATGTAAGTGAGGCGCAAGTAGAAATTTCATACACTTCTGCTAAGAATGCAGAATGATACAACTATTTTGGAGATTGATAGTCCCTTATACAGTTACACATACACTTCCCATATGTCTCAATTATTGTATTCCTAGGTATCTAGCTAAGTGAAATGAAAACCTATGAACACACTATCTTCTATGTGAACATTCATACAACATATATCTGTTACAGACCCAAACTAGAACCAGCATGTGAATGGCTAATCATACAATGAGATGTATATAATGTGATATTACTCAGCAATAACAACAAACTGTTACACATAACAATATGGAATAATCTCAAAAATGTTATGCAGAGCCAAGTAAGCCAGATATAAGAGTGTATGTATGGTTTCATTTATATGAAACTAGAGAAGAAAAATTTAATGTAAAGTGTCAGAAATCAGACTAGTGGTTGCTTAGGTCTAGGAGGTGGCATGTTGATTTTTGAAAGAGAACACAAGGGAACATTTGGGGGTCATGAACATATTTTATACCTTTATTGCCGTGGTAGTTAACTATGCAAGGTATAAATCTGTCAAAACTCATTGAAATACACCTAAAATGTGTGCATTTTATTGTATGTAAAGTTTACACAAAGTTGATATAAAATGCCTTTTATAAAAGCATCAAAACAATAAAATCCTTAGGAATAAATTTGACACAAGATGTGTAAGAAACCTACACTGAGCACTTAAAAACATTGCCGAAGGAAATTAATGAAGAGCAGAATAAATGGAAAAATACCATGCTAATGTTTTAGAAGACTCAATATTGTTAAGATTTAGATATTTTTAATTGATCTATAGATTTAATGTAATCCAAACAAAACACCAATGTGATTTTTGATAGATATCGACAAGTCAATGTTAAAGTAGAAATAAAAAAGACCTTGAATGGCCAAAACAATCATGAAAAAGAACAATGTTGGAGAACTGCTGCTACCTGTTTTCAAGATGTAGTGTACAACTACATTAATTAGGAAAGCATGATACTAGCCAAAGAGAAATGGAAATACGTTGAATTCAGAAACAGATATGTCACATGAATGATCAATATGTACATGAAAAATGTTCAACATTAGTCATCAGGTAAATGCAAATCAAAATCACAATGGCATACCTCAATGCTGGCACTAGAATGTCTAAAACTTAAAAAGACAGACAACACTGAATTGTCCACAAGGATATAGAACAACCAAAGTTCTGATATATTACTGACAGGAGCGTGAAATGCTTCAAACGTTCTGGAAAACTCTTGGGCAAATTTTTATCAAGTTAAACACACATTGACTCCTAATGCAGACAATCCACTCCTCAGTGTTTGCTAAAGAAAACTGAAAACATATGTCCAAAAAATATCTTGTCCAAGAATGTCCATAGCAACCTTTAATGTACCCTTGAAAAGGAATACTACGCAGAGATATATAAAGCAGCGATTTTCAACTGGTGTGCTCCGGCGGGCACACTGATGTGCCACAAGAATTTTTAAAACATTCAATACCTGACTCTTTAGTCAGGGGCACTGACCTCTTTTCCCTTAGATTGTCAAATAAAAAAATGACAGCGGCCAACACAACAATAGCCATCTGGTGTGAATGAGTCAAAATTATACCTATTTTTTGTCAGATAAACAAAAATATAATACATTGTTGGTGTGCTGCAGAATTTTAATAATTAGTTTATGTGTGCCACGAGAGGTAAAAGGTTGAAAATCACTGATATAAAGGAGCAAACTACTAATACATGCAGCCAAAGGGATGAATCTCACAGACATCATGCTGAGTAAAAGAAACTACGCAAATGTTGTACAACACATACTTCTATTTATATGAATTTCAAGAACAAGTAGAATTAACCTACGATGATTAAAATCAGTTAAAAGGTTCCTTGAGGTAGAAGGAACTGTGGGTTTTCAAAGGAACACAGGCAACTTTGGGGGGGCAAAGTAGTATCCCAAATCTTGACCGGGGTGTTGGTGTATGAATGCACGTGTTCCTCAGAGCTCATAAAGGCATACTGTTAATGTCTATGCATTTCACTGTCATTGATACCTCTTTTCAATTTTTAAGATTTAGTTCCTTTAGATTAGGCAATTTCTGGGAACTAGCAACAGTATAGAATTTATAGTCTGAAATGCAAGAGGTAAGGGGAGCAAGAGCAGCTCCACTGCAAGTCGTGATGCTGTAACAGAGAAATGCTGAAGAACTTCAGAGTTGCTGCCTGATCCCCGGGACTGCCAGCAATCACATCACAGGCAGGCCTCCTGTTGTGCAGTAATGAGAGGCAAGGTGGCTCCTTTCAAACAGAGCTGAAAAGCAACTCAATAAATTTTTGCTGAATCGAAATAAATTTAAAAGAATATGAAGAGAAGTAAAGTGAAGACTTTATAAAAGCATTAAATGAAAACATTTTTTCAGAAGATGTCTGAACCTTTTTAACTTTCCACTAACTATGGTTAGCAATAATCACCTTCAAATATTGATCTTATTATTTGCACAAATGTTCATTAGCTCTTCCACAATAAATATCTAGTTAATGCATAGAGATAAAATCATGCACTGAATCATGAAGAATTACACAGTCGCAAGATGGCTTAGTTGAGGGCAGAAATAGCACTCTATATTTTATTTTGTTTTGGCATTATTTAATTCTATTTATCACCTTCTGAAAGTATGTAAACCTTTTAAAGTGTTCATACCTAGTTTTTTTTGTTTTGTTTTTTTACAGTATTATTGTTATCTAGACCCCGCTTCCTTTTTATAACTAGAATAAACGTCATTGGCCCTGAGATTTACTAAGGGGCAGAAGTTATTTCTGATCCCTGAGGTCTGCTTATTATTGCCCCCTTGTTCAGTCTCTTAATGTTTCTATTATTTGCTTTTCTTCCTTTATTCTTAGGGGGAGGAAAAGCTGCTTTTCTAACACTGATATCTCTCAACAATTTTTATTTCATATATATAGGAAGCAGTAAGCAATAAGTTTCCCGAGATACATGCTAATTATTCCTTGTCTGTCCTCCCAACAAAAAGCATAATTTCTCCTACATAGCCATAATTTTAAAGAACACTAAAGGCATCCATATATAAATGGCTCCAGATGAGCAAACTAATACATAAATAGAAGTTTAAATTGCACACTCATTTTGGGGGAAATAGTTTTTGTTTATCTAAGGAAAAGAAAATCTATTTCAACTTACACTTTCAATAAACTAGTTTTTCTTATGTTTTTTGTAAAAGTGGAGAAAAAACAATTAATAGCATTGGATGGAACAAATTCCAGAATCATTTACATATTCATTCAATAAATATTTCTTGAGAGCTTAGTATATGTAAAGTACTACTGATCTATATGATTGGAGAACAACATTGATAAATATCCTTACTCTTATGGATCATACATATTTAAGCAAGTCAATAAAATTGAGCCTCATCTTCTGTATCATCTATTGTCTGCATCTATACTAAATTACAACCAAAACTGAGAGTGAAAATGTTGAGTTGATCCAAGACATTTTGTAAAAAATACTTACGTAGCATACCTACAAGATGGGAGAACAAACAAATGCTTGCAGAAATTTATAAACAATAAAGATTAAATCAGATGGAAATTTTAAAATCAACCAGCAATTATACTTAACAATAAATACATTATCACACATTTTAATTCTGCTCTGATGGAATAAATTACCCTTTAATATTTAGAGCTGTTGACCAACAGTGAAAATGAAATAAAAGAAAAAGCACCACAAAAATCTGTTGTTGAACAAATTTTTCTGTCACATATAGAAGCTTCCCTCCAAGTGTGTAAAATAGGGAAAAGGGAAAAAGGAAGTATCTTTACAGTGAAGAAAAATAACAAACACTTCAGGCAGGTGATCAAGTTTAGCATCAACAGTGATGGGTCATGTTGATAGTATGTACCCTTGATATGTTGTGATGAAAATGGCCCTTTACCTCTGTGGTCATCCTCTCAAGAAAACAACCTCAGTCTAATAAAAAGAAAATCAGGCAAATACCAATTAAAGAATATTCAATAATTGAGCAATGAAAATTGCTAAAGTCATCCAAAAAAAAGGAATCTCTGAGAAACTCACAGCCCAGAGGAGCCTAAGTCTACAAGACAACTAAATGTAATGTGGGATCCTGAGTGGGATTGTGGAAAGTAAAAAGAATTTCTAGGTAAAAACCAAAGGAAATCTGAATAAAGTATGGACTTTAATAATAATGTATCAATAGTAGTTCATTAGTAACAAATGTGCCTTACTAATGTAAAGTAATAATAATACGTAAACTGGGTGTGGAGTATAAGCAGCATATTTGTACTCTCTTTGCAATTTGAGAATCTAAAACTGTTTTAAAATAAAAAGTTTATTTCGGGAAAAAAAAAAAAAAGACCTAGGAATGCTGCTTTAGTGGGAGCTGCTCCTTAGAGTGTCATTTTCAACTTTCCTTTTTGATTTGTTAGTGGGCTTGTTTGCCTGCTTGTTGGTTGGTTTCAATGGTAATTGCTCAAGGTCAGGTTTTGAACCTTAAAATGTATTGCAACTTACGTGCTTTTCTCAACTCCTGACACTGCCTTTAACCAGAATAGTTTATTTAAAATAAACAAAGAGCTTCTCAACCCTGCCTGCACATTAGAATCCTCTCGTGAGGTCCTAAAATTGCCAATGCTGGGCCCCACCCAAGGCCAGTCAGCAGTTCAGGTTGGGTGGGTGGCACAAGAATCAGGAGTGGTTTAAATTCCCCTAGGCAATTCCAAAGTGCATGAAGATTGAGAGCCAGTGGCAGATAAAGCTTTAAATCCCATGAACCATAAAGTGGAAGGGAAGCTGAGTGTGTGGGAAACATAGGATTTTGCCTGATCCTAATTTTAAGCTTTTGAAACTCTCAGTTAAAAATTAAGAAATAAAATGGAAAAGAAAAAAAAAAAAATCAACCAACACAACAAATGAGAAGCAGAGAAAATGCTCTGGACCATTTTCCACATCTCAGGGAAGAATGACCTAAAAATGCTTATTTTAAAATTCTCTCTCTCTCTCTCTCTTATTTCTTATCACAAATAGGCAGAGGTATATGTCTGACTGCTAAAAGAGCAAAAAAATCAATCAGAGCTCAAACTACTGAGCTAAGAAGAGAGCCCAAGGAAGTAGAAGGGAGCGAGAGTGCTTAATTAGTTCTTTAAACCATGCCGACGAGAACACATCCCTCAGGTACTCTCCAGGCTCACTAACTCCAACTTCCCTGACATCACCGTGTTCCTAAATGTAAAAATTATAGGTCAGTTATGAGGATAATAAAAAAGCCTCAGATACTGAACACCAGGAATCACCAAGCAGTACTGAGATTATTGAATCTAAATAGAAATAAAGCCTTAAGCCAAGACAATGAACATTAAAGCAGAAAGAGCGGTGAGGTAATTCACGATTACATTCAACTTTGAGCAAATGAGAATTTTAAAATATTTTTATAAATCTTTGTAAGTGTGACAATTTGATTCTCTGCATTGTATTTCACTGTTTCGGATCACAGATGACTTGTTTCCGTGATCTTTTCTTAGAAAAGTGAGTCTCACTGACTAGGTGGTGAATAGAGGCGCTTAACTGGACCTATATTCTTAAAAGTTGCTTATAGGTGAGAACAGTGTTTATAAATATGTACATCTTACTATTAACCCTGCTTTTTTAAGACAATAGAGCTATCACAACCTGTGTCTGAAATGTGTTAGCTTAATAATTTGCAGAACTCAAAAACTGGGTTTGATGTAGCAAACAGATAATTTATCAAACCAGTAAATCTCCTAGTACTATGGAACATTCACTGGCCCTTTAAATGCAGCCTAAGAGAGCATGTTTGGCCAAGAAAAGAACCACTAATTATCTGTAAACTCACAATGATCTTTAAACTTTCAAAGTAAATGGTTCTCAAGGGGAACACTTGCCTTTCTAGCTCCAGATGGTCAAAAACTAACAAACTGCAAGTGGTCAGGTGACTCCTGAGAAATATGACAAATTGGGGTCAAAATCAGTTTAGGATGACTCTCACTGGGAATATCTTCTCTCCTCTCTACTGGGTTTAGATTATATTTAATTAGTTATAAAATATCTGGAAAAAATATATCTTTCTCTCTCCTTGATACATAAGATTGTGATTTTTCTGCCTCAAAATATACCTAACCCATTTCCCACCATCCACCCATTGTCTAGGTCTCAATAAATACTTTATGAATTAATCAATGACTGCAAAAATGAACATATTGCTTTCCCTATCTCAAATAATCTTAATCCAAACTCAACAGTGTAGCAATAAAATACCTACTACATGCCAGGCACTGTGATAGATTCTAGGGACACAAAGTCAATAAAGGTTTTATTAACACATTTCAGAAAAGAAACTGCTTGCCATAAGATATTTATAATAGGTCATAGTAACTAATTATTTATTACTTTTTGTTACCATTTCATGAGTGAGGAAAACATGTCATGCTAAACTCTGTTAGTTGCTAAATTTTCCAGTTTTTAATATTGTGGAAAGAAAATTGATGATGAACATAAAATGTCTCCTTCATATGCCTGACAAGTTTAAATGAAAATTCTAAGGGATATGAGAAGCCTCAGTAGGAAATCTCACCACCAGCACTCATTCATTCATTCATTTATTCACTCACCCATTTGTTCATTCGTGTATAGGAGAATAGTAACGTCTATGAGGAACGTTAACTGAGAAACACACATTTCTATCTCACACTAGTGCTATTATAATGACCAGATTAAAACCTACTTTATGAAAACCAAGTTCTCTTTTTTGTTGTTGTTGTTGGTTCTTTTAAATTACCGGAAGATATTTTTTCCATTGCTTTTCAGAGAAAGTGGAAGGAAGAAAGAGAGAGAAACATTGACAGATCAATTGGTTGCCTCCTGCATGGCCCCAGTCGCAGGGCCAGGGATTGAGCCTGCAACCCAGGTATGTGCAGGAATCGAACCCAGGACCCTCAGTCCATGGGCTGATGCTCTAACCACTGAGCAAGGCAGGCTAGGGTGAAATCAACTTCTCTTTAAGCTTCCTGCTCTAACAGGACAGAAAAGCAGGTTGCTAAGTAGGTTGCTTCCTGAAAAATAAAAAAGACAATGATATGTCTATGTCCGTGAATGGCATCTCCACCAATAACTATGTGATCACGTGCAGCGGGGAGAAGGGCCAGGATAAAGTTTAAATTAAACATAGGTTGAGTTTCTTGAATATTTTTGGAACATTTTGCATAATTAAATATAAATGATGAGGAGGGTGGGAAGGGCAAAGATGGTCAGAAACTACAAATCACAATTTAAAATTAATAACTGCATTATAGACTCAAAAGTGCTTCTTGTTCGTGCTGTGTAGCATAGGAGTGTCTTTGGTGGGATCACAGCACTGCAAAAAATACCTGTCTTTTCACTTTAGAGGTGTAGAATCATTTTGCCACAGTGTCATATCTATATATATATATATATTATTTATGCATTTACATATAAATCTATTTGATATATTAGACTAAATATATATTTTTAAATTTTAAGCTGTCAACATTGCCTTGTCTTTCATTTCTGAGCCCAATCTCTGGCAATGAGTTATTGAGAATTGCCAGCTTAGCCCCTGTCACCATCACTCAAGTGTACCTGGCGTTTTCCAACATTCTAAACGCAGTGTGCTCTTCTGGGGACATATTTGCACTGTGGGTGTCTCCACTTCTAAGTGGCAAGATCTGAGCACAGTTGGAGCAGCATTAGCAAACCTCTGCATTCTTCTGTGGCTGTTTTCCCTCTTGCTTGCATCTTCTTAGCGCTGTGCTTGCATCCACACCATTAAGGCAGTTAACACAGCTGCTGTTCTTGTTGGTTATCTAGGGCTCCTGCTAAGTCAGGTCAACCCTGAGAAAATGCCTGTGCTCCCCATTTGATCACTCAGAAACAAAAATTTAAAAACATACAACCATTTATTTGAAGTCTTCCCAAGGCTCATAGGATTGGGCCAATGGCCCTTCCAAACTCAGAAAAAGTGCTTAACTAAGTAGGACAGGACAGGTCAGGGCTGATCAAAACTAATGTTCAGACCCAGAGAGCCATTTAAGATGACTGCTGGAAGGGAATGCAAGATACCCGAGGAGCAGTCTTTATTATTTTTATTGTTTAATTTGAGAGAATTATAAGTAAAATTGCCATTAAAATCCACAATTTGGAAACTTTTTGTTATAATTTCAAACATATAGCCCTTATATTATTTCAGGCAACAAAGGTTATGATTAATATGTGTGCAGTGTATTAAGGTGATAAACATTTCTTTAAATTAGCAAGAAAAGATGGAACTACCTTTTATAGATTTAGATACATTTTGGATTATAAGAATTTTTAACTACTTTGGAGGTTAATTTTTTCTACATGAGTTTAGAGCTTAAATAAAGATAACTTGCATGATTAATTAAATTTGAGTAAAGAAGGCCTTCACCTTGACATGTAAAGGTCTTTTAAACATTAGTTCTCAAACATCGCTGCACTTTGGAATCCTTGGGGAGCGACTATAAGAGTAAAAACACTATCAATTAAATTATCACTCCTCATAAATTGTAGATGCACCCCAATATCAGAGAGATTAATTGTAGGAAAATACAGTTAGAACTGATAATAACTGTAATGTTAGCTTTAGAGTTTGGCAGCCAGGGGGGATAATCTAATTGAACTTTTCCCAGAATAGAAAAAACAGGTATAGGAACAGTGACCATAAAGACAAATTAACTGTGAAGAATCTCACTTGTCTCTCCAGCTGTGAGGTTCTAAAGGAAAGTGCTGGTGACAAGCTAAAGTTCAAGCAATTTTATGGCACTAGTTAGAGAAAGAATAATCTTATGAACAATGTGATTATGATTATTTCTCTGATTTTCTTCTGAGGGAGCGTATAAATGACAACATTTTCTTTTAAAACATAAACAAATTATTTGAATGCTATTATATTCTCCCATATCATTGGGCAATTTTCACAGCCACATGAAACATGTGGGACAAAAATGTCAAGGGTATGTGTTACATCATGATCCATGTCTGTTTTTTCTAAAATATATATGACATTGACCGCATCCCACAACAGATGTACATATCTTTTCTATCACCAGTTCATCCCATCTGTTAACATGGTATTTCTTCATTAAAGACAATATTTGTGCTATGCAAAAACATAAAAACTATTATATGCAAGCTCAAGGTAAATATTTACCTATCTACTTAGTATACACATATACTCAATTGTTTATCCAAGCCCATTCTAATAATTGAAATGCTGGAAGAAAGAAATATAAACTTTACTTTAAAACTTCTGTGGACTTAGAAGACTTTCATAAGGAGGAACTTATTCCTTTGTGCATTATATACTTAATATGCACTAGCTATCACAGTAAGTGCTAAGTATACAACAAGGAAGAAAAAACTAATTGCCTGTTCTCAAGTTTTCTTGATCCTACATAGCACATAGTTCAGCAAAGAGTGTATCTTTGTTTATATCTGTTAATAACAGAGCACTCCACTGAAACTAGTTTAAAAAGAAGGCAAATGAACTCACTCACAAGACTAGGGATTTAGAATTTCAGGTGTCCCCTAGGTACATCCCTAGGCTTCAGGGTGCGTCGCCTCTTGTCTCTGTGCTCCTCCCTGTGTGATGATAGCAATTCTGGGCCCCATGTCAATGATAGAAAAGTGCAAAGAAGAGAAAAGGGCAGGAAGATGTTTCTGGAAGTGTTCCCAGAGGATGTCAAAGAACTTTCTCAGAAAATTGCCCTTTACATCTCAGTGTGACCATGTGGGTCCATTCCTTAGCCAGTTACTAGTCGAGTGGCCTGATTAGTTTAAGACCAATCATATGCACTCAGGCCATGAATATAGTCACCTTTACCTGAGGCAGAGTCTCATAGGAGAGGAGTGGATTCCCGAACATAGTTATGCTTCTCTTAGGAAGGCAGAAGAGAGAATGGATGTTTAGTGGGCAATAAACCAATGCTCACTACAACGAACATTGATGGCACCAGGGTTTGAAAAATATAAAAAATGCAAACTTACATGTCCATTGGAGAAGGTTTTAAACAGTATTTTCTGTCCATATAGATAAGCTATCTGTATTAATATAAAAAATAACTACTAGATGCTAAAGAGCCACATTCCTTTAATGTTTTTATATAAAATATGTAAATAGAGATGTATGTGTAAATATATCAAAATACATGTGTATGACATCTACATATACACTTATAAAAATGAAGATATATTGGTATTTAGAGAAGCACCAATAAATCTTACTTTTAAATATAAGTTAATACTCTGGATATCTTAGAGTGAAAAAATTCTCTAGCTAATTTATGTTTCAAAATATATTAGAAAATTGTTAATTGCATATTAATATTGAAAAAGCAAAATGTTGCAATAATTTAATAATTATAAAAGCTGTTAATTTATATAAAATGTTTATTAAAACTAAAATAGTTAATTAGGGCCTTGGCTGGATGGCTCAGTTGGTAAGAGCATCATCTGGATATGCCAAGGTTGCAGGTTCAATCCCCAGTCAAAGCACATATAAGAAGCAACCAACGACTGCAAAAACAAGTGAAACAAGAACAAATCTTTCTCTCTCTCTCTCTCTCTCTCAAATCAATCAATCAAATCGAATCAAATAAAATAGTTAAATAGAAAAGTAGATTGACTGCTAATATAATATTACAAAAGCACCTTTACTAGATAACTTTAGGAAGAACACAATATTCCCTTCAGGTTAATAAATTTATTTAAATTATTTAAATAATAGCATAATACTGAAAAGTAGGTAGACATAATTCTATTTTGTTAAAATGCTACATTTATATAAATGTTATATTATTAAACATAATGCAAACACTTAATAACTAGCTAATTCCATTTAAGATATTAGTTATAAGAAATAAAATCTCCAAAATCATGAATAACATTATAATAAGTAATCATAATGACAACAATATGAAGAATTTGAAGAAAACAAGCATTAGAGAAAAATGAAATTAACCTCACCTCTATTAAATCTTTCACTTGTACTAACATCTGGTAAACTGAGCCTCTATTCAGTTTCATAAATCCCAGATATAAGGACAATAAGTCACTCTTGCATAGAATAGCACAGAGATTTTATTGTTCCAGAATTACAATTTCAAATGTTTAAATGTGTACAACTAAAAATTTTAATAATAAAGTTAAAATAATGTTTTCAAGTAAAATATCAGATTTATCTTTATATCATAGAAGTTCACTCTACAGTGGTGATATTTGGCTTTGACCTTGGTTTTGGCTAAATATTTATGCTAATATTTGACCATCTCACATGGGACCTAATGGTACTTGGAGAGAACTCTATCAGGTGTGTTTGTGTATGTATGCAAATACATACATATGTATATATTTATACATTTGTGTATATCTTTACATATTATGTGAGTTTGTGTATGTGCATGTATATATATATGTAGATAAATGTATACACACATATTTTTATATATACACAGACATAGATAGACAGGGATAAAATTCTGGGAAACTTTGTAAACTTTTAATTGTAAATATATCTGCAGGGTTTCATCAGTGGAACTTTTGTTTCCAGCATATATATTTTTATTGTGTTTTATTTTTAACATTTATTGCATGAGGAAAATTCATTGAAGGGAAAGCACAACAGACTTTGGTTTTAGAAAATAAAGGCTAAGTTCTTCTTAGGGATCTTGTTAGAGCATGTTCACACTGGAGCAATCATCCAATCAAGACTGTGAGTAAGGTTGCATTAGGGCAATTATTCAGGTAATTGCTCTGGTGTGAGCATAGCTTAGTTAAAGAAACATAAGATAGGAGCCTGTAACTAGGGGAAGGAGGTCAGGGCCATCTCCTCAGCAAACCAATTTAGAAGATTTAAGTGAGCTGTTTCACAAGCCAAGGAAGAATCAGTTTTTGAAAATGTAACATTAATAGGAGACAATGCTTAATTAGTACTGGACATGAACCCCAGACACAGACTTAATCACCAGAGGGAGATGTCAGAATGGAGTATTTTTACAAGAGGATGGCTGTTGGAGCAGTTCAGCATTCTTCTCATGCCAAACACAGATTATTTATTAGTCAAACCATTCGCTCATTTATTCATTACTTTATTCACTATATAAATATTTACTGAGTGTCTAATATGGCAGATAAAAAGTTTGCAGTCACCAATATATGCACTTTACAGTTCTGGCCAGCATGAGGGAAGAGTCAGAAAAGGCAGGAGGTAGATGGGTATTTTCTGCATCATTGTGAACTGTAAGATCCAAACTACTATTTGCAGTCATGGATTCACACCAATCTTGATTAATGACCCACAAACTCTTCCTTTATTCAAAGGACTTTTGTTTTATTGTGTTTGTATCATCGTAGCTATTAAATGGCATCTTTGTGATGCCCACCTCTGATCTTTTATAATGCAAAAAAAACACCAAATCAGTCATAATGAAAAACCCAGATACTTTCTGACGTACCACAAGCAGGACTATACTGCTAAGCACCAGGAATATTTACTTTGCCTCGATAGTGACATTAAAATCCAAAACAAGTCAAAGATACTAGTGCAGCATTATTTTCCTCCTTCCATCCCCCACTCCTACCTTGTTAGTCTGCAAGTGGATTTGCAAGGATAGGCAGATAAGGCTTTTTCATCATTTTTCTGCATCACTGAAAAGTTCATGGAAGGAAATGGATTTGTTTCCCAAAAGGGGAAAATCAGGCCCTTTGTTTTCCTCCGCTTGCAAAGCTGCTCAAGCATGAGACTCCTATTGACTGTTTCATTTAAACAACGACTCTGGGTTTATTCCGACTTCTTGAGATACAGAACAGGAGAAGAAACATGCCGACTCTTACTTATGCTGGTGATTTATTTTTAGCCGCTGTGTTCATTGTCCTTATAAACTGAAATTAAGTATATTTTGAAATTCATATAATTCAATTTATAGGAATATAAGTTTGTAATAGCATTAATTATAAATTTTAAGTTCATAATTTTTAGCTCAAAAGTACTACTATGCTAAAGTTTTATTGCTATATTACTTTCTAAAGTACCGAAAATAGATTCTTTCCTGGGATTCTGCAAAAAAGAAGGTATTTGTGAACTGGCAGGCTCTGTATTGATCTACTTAGCTCCGTGCCTCTGAATCCCTTGGCGTATTTAATCTCTCCCAGAATTTTGGCCCTGCCCCGAAAGCTGGAAGCAATCCTGTTCCTCCAGGAAGAGTAACAAAAGCCTTTCATCAGTAATCCATGAGATCAGAAGTAAGTCAGAACTGCTTCTCCTGCTCTGATGTTTTAACTTCTTTCTAGTAAATGATCTCCTGTATCATTCACCTGTATCAAAGGGAGTTATTTAAACCTCATTTCCAATAATATACTTCTCTTTCTTATTTCCTTTTATCTAAGTAGAGGAGAACATAATATATTCAATTAGTTCATGTAATTTTGATTATGTGTGATTTTAAAAAGTACCCTAACTTTTTTGCATATGTACATTTCATGTATATACTACATATACATATGATGTACAGCATCTATATTCTGTACATTATTTTACATTTTAAGTATTTGTAGATAAAAATCAATGTACAAGATCATACAAATCAGATCATGTTCACTGTACTTTATGGGTTATATAAGATATTGTCAAAGTCAATGTTGACTAATTGAATTTTGCCTTGTGTGCCGAATTTAGAACCTAACTTCTAACATATCTTCTGTATTAATTTTTTATTGTTGCTGTAATGAATTACCAAAAATGTAATGGCTTAAAACAACACAAATTTCCTATTTTGCAATTCTGTAGGTCAAAAGTATGACAAGGGCCTCATCGACTAGAATAAGTGTTGGCAGGCTGCATTCCTTCCCCTACATTCTGGGTAGGATCTGTTTCTTTGCTTATTTCAGCTTCTATTAGTGGTCACCCACATTCTTTGGCTTAGAGCTTCCTATATCCAGCAATGACAGTGTTTCTCACGTTGCATCGCTCTGACCTTCTCTTCTATGCCACTCTTCTACTTTTAAGATCCATTTAATTATACAGGACTTGCCCATGTAATGAATGATCACTTCCCCATCTGAATGTCCATACGCATATCTGCAGAGTCCATTTTGCCATCTAAGGGAGCATATTTGCAGGTTCTGGGAATTAGAATATGGGTCTCTTTAGGAGTCATTACTCTGCCTACCGCACCTCCACTGTATATTTCTAACAATATAGTTGCTGTGGAAACTGTATCTTGTCTTGCCTTTCACAAGAACTGATACCAGTTATTATCCCTCAGCTGAAGACACATTCTCAAAGCAATGTCTCTTGTATTTTCTGCTGAATTTCCTTGTTCACCAGCCTGATCTACTTTCCAAAGTCTGATGCTTAGAAGGCCTCAGATCACTGATGCTGTCCAGAGGGCTAACAGGACTGGAGATCCTCCAGTATGGGAAACAACCTTGCTGCACCCCAATTCTCTGGACACTTCTATAATGTGTATTACATCCAACAAGATTTCCCATTATCATATCCCAAGCCTTCTCCATCCAGCTCAAACCTCTGTTCATATCACCTGTCATGGTCTTTGTGATATGCCCCAATTCCTTTGCATTGTGCAACCTATAGCCCAGGGGCTGGGAGTGTGGTCAGCCACCACCATTTAGTTGTCAGTCCCTAATTCACCTCCTGAACTTATGCCAATGACTGATTGACATGAGGAGTATAAAGGCTTGGTCATTTCAGCAGAACTCAGAGCAATCCTGAAAGTCCATTCTAGTTCCAGGGCTCCCCGTGGAGTAGGCCAAGGCTATATTTGCACCTCCGTCTTGGGCTTTACCCTCTACTCTATTCTGCTCTATGGTTTTGCTTCCATAGGGTTTGATCCCAATAGCACCTCCTTAATAAACATTCTGCAACTTCTTTTTGTTTTAGAGTTGGCTTTGCAGAGAACCCAAATAGCAAAACCCTCTCAGAAAAAGAGTTGCCTTCCACATTAACTAATATATATTTCTCACTGTTGTCATAAGTGTAAACCAAATATTCCTTTCTCTTTAAGATCTTTCATAAGCCCTCCAGGCAAACTGAGTCATTTTCCCCAGGCTCCTTCATAAGACTCTATCATAAGAACTTAAATACTAAACTGACAAATATTACTATTCCTCATTACCTACCACAAAGTGTGTTTTCTGAGACAAGGCATTGTATCTCTTTTTTTTTTTTTTTCAGATTTTTGTATTAACTTTTAGAGAGAGAGAAAAAAAAAAAAAGGGAGAGGGAGAGAGAAAGAAACATCAATGTGAAAGCAATACATTGATCAGCTGCATCCTACACAGCACCTACCAGGGACTGAGCCTGCGACCCAGGCATGTGCCCTGACCAGGAAATGAACTAGCAACATACTGGTGCACAGGACAAAACCCAACCAGCTGAGCCACACTGGGGAGGGCGGCACTGTGTCTCTAACTTTTAACACAGAGTTTGGCATAGAGATGCTTAAAAGATATACATATTTTTTTCTTTTTTAATATGTCCTTATTGATTTCAGAGAGAGGAAGAGAGAGGGAGAGAGAGAAATAGAAACATCAATGATGAGAGAGTCATTGATTGGCTCCCTCCTGCATGCTCCCTACTGGGGATGGAGCCTTCAACCAGGCATGTGACCTGACAGGGGATCAAACTGCCATCTCCTGTATCATAGGTCGATGCACAACAGCTAAGCCACACTGGCCAGGCTAACGTATATTTTTAATGATTTTAGGAATTAGTAGCCTCTTCTGCATCCATTGAAATCCCAATTTAGTTAGGGTTCATAATATTACTTTTCACACAGAGTGGCACAGCATATCAAATCTTCTTTGCCTTAAATATGTGCTCTTCCCATGGCCTGCCCTATTCAGTCATTTAAGAAAATAAAGAGTCCACAGGCCATGTTAGGCAGATTAAATTTCTGTCATTCAGAATTCTTTTTTGTAGTTCTTCCTCCCAATTGCTTTCTCTCAGCTTTCCCTAGTTCTCAATCACATTCTTGCTTTCTTGTCTCTAATGGTTGCACCTAGCTAGGGTTCAATAATCAGAAGAAGGTCAAAATCTGTAACACAAACTCACTAATAAAAAAGCGGCAGTGATTGTTACTACCTATGAGTAGAACTGGAGTTCTTTTCATTCTTAATGGTCTGATTCCTCATAAAGGAATTGTCTGTATTCAGTCAGTATGAGCGGAATACCAGTGGGAGTTTATTTTGCCTTCTTAAAAAGTTCTCAAGCCTGTAGTTCACTACAACTTTCCTCTATGTCAGTTGCCTAAGAATTAGGAATTGTCTTCAATTATCTTATGCAACAATTGACAACACACACAGAACAACCACACCCAGTGAAATTGATCACTATGACAGAATTCTTTCTTGTTATGTTTATCCCCACGCTTTCCACTCCACGACATTACTTATTCCCTTCTCCTTGGCATGGTTATCTGATTACCTCACTTTCACTGTGCTGTTAACACTTCATAGCACTTATTTGTTTGTTTGTGATCTTAAAATGATGAGTGTGTCGGGATCATGGAGGTGCAGAAACAGCTTTAGTTACCTCAGTCCTTGTTATTTTTAAGATCCTGATATCCATACCGAATTTCTTCATTCACGATTCCAGGTCATGACTTTTTCTCCTGGTTGGTCTTTGATCTTGCTTCTTTCCTAGTTTAACATATTTAATCCAGAACATCTTAAAAATTGTCCTTACCAGACATCTGGGAAGTATACGCTCCATGGACATTCATGTCAATGATCTCATGGTAGAGCTGCCATAGTGTTGTCAACCTGATATTAACCTAAATTGTAGGTGATTATATTGAGACTAAAATTCAATTCCAGCAAAAGTGATAGCATACTTCTCTTCATATTGTCTCCAAAGTCCAGGAATGTTGCTTTTACATTTGTCTACACATGGACATGTTTTGAAATGTAAGATGTCAAACTAAGTAAACCATAAAAAAGAGGAAGAAAAATATGTTGGGTAATTCAGATAGCTTGAAAATAAGAATTATGATGTACAAATATAATTGAATTTCTTATTAGTATATAACTTATTTATTAAATTGAAATATTACTTGATAAATAAAGTATCATAACTAAAGGGATATAAAGAAATATAAAGCTTGATAAACAGACTTCCTAATAATGGAATTGATTAAGACAGAAAAACACTAAATTATTAAGAGAAATAGCAATCAAAACTAATTTACAAGATTGAGAATCCCTCTGGATGACATGAAATTACTGCTGTAACATTCACAGGGTGTTTGGGCAGAGAAATAATCTGTTTGGAATGAGATAGAGATGATGATGAAGCTGGGATGAATGATATGGAGAAATCATATTTTGCCTATTTAAAGCTGGTGCTACAGATGGTACTACTGACTTCTGAATATAATAAGGGTGGTCTAAAATAACAATTGGTGACCTAAAGTTCTTTCCATGCTGAGTACGAATCTGCCTTACTGACTCAGTCTATTCATAAAGACCTTGCTTTTGGTGGCTTTCTCTTTTGATCTTAGAAACTGCATGACACCTCTTTAAAGCACACTCCTCATTTACGAATTGTGCATTTCAGAATTGCCCAGTCATAGCTGTTCCTGAATCATTGCATCAAGGACATTCAATGATGTCCTCCTAGCTATACAAAAAGAATTGTTCAGTATAAATAAATTTTAAAAAATTAGACATATAGCTTCATATTTGCTTTTGGATTCCTTATACCATATTCTAGCTGAATTGAACACACATGGTTAGATTTACTAGAACACATCGACTTACTGGTTTAAAATAAATTCATTTAACACAGCCAGTCTTGTTTGGTAACACCTTAGTCAACTGTATCTTTCTCAGTTGCTCAAGGAAACAACTTGTGAATCAATATTCACAGTAAGCTGTTTTGGAGTATCACAACATTAAAAGATTTAAAAAAAAAATTCAGGATTCACTTTGAGAGACTTATATCTTTTTATTATGTCCTCTTAGAATAATAACATAGCAGTGGAAATTTAAGAACAAATATTATGTGAAATTGCTAGCGTAGGTAGCTAGATAATAAAGGAAGGGAGCAAAAGAAATCAGACATGAAGAAGCCTAATCAACTGGGGAGCTGAATCAGGCACTGGGCTCTGTTTCTCTAGGAAGTTGTAGCATTCATAGGTTCCCCAGAGGATCCCTGCAAGAGGATCTAATCCCCAAAGTTGGCAGGAAGGCTCGTTACCCTTCATTAGCCAGGATTACAGAGAGAAAGATAAAAATAGCAGGAGAAATTTCTCAGCTGGATACATACCCAGTAGGAGCCAAGATGGGGACCACAGAAGCCTGTTTGTCTAGCCTGAGATAAAAATCAGATTGGATAAGGGACAGAAGACCCTGGAAAATCTAAAAAATGGATTGGTTAGGGGAAAGAGCCAATGCAAGACAGTGAAAGATTGGGAAGCTGATTGGTTAGTTTGAAATGTTGCCTGGCCCCTCCCAAGTCGAAGTAAAATAACCCAAGCTTAACAAAGAGGGCTCTCTCTCTCTTGCTCGGTAACATGAACTGTTAGCACATCTTCTCTCCATAGCAGCCGCCTGGGGCCCTCAGACTGTGTGGGCTCCTCCTGGGCTTGGGTGCAGCACCTGGGGAAGTGCAATTGGGAACAACAGAGACTGAGCTAGCCAGATGGGGACAAAGACAGGGCTGGACTAAGCTTTAATATGGACTGACCCAATGGCATACAATTTTTGGATCTTGGCCTTTGTTCTTGGCCTGATGAAGACAAGGGCTGGACATTTTTCATAGGAGGACAAAGCTGAACACAGGAGTCTTGTGATTTCCTTACCACTGCCCCTTATCTTCCCATATATGGGTCCCCGGAATGCTTTCCTTGCGACCCCATGAAAGGGTCCCATTTCCACTGGCAACAAAACTTTTTGGATACAGTAAGTGCTAAAAAAACAACAGTTTTCTTCCCTCAGAGTTTCAAAGCAGGTAATATTTGTAATTGAGTACATTCAAATAAGATCATACTTAACAGCACCATAACATAACATACATGACTCACTATCACTTAATGGGAAAGTACAGGCCAGAATCAAGACATGAGATTGTCCCATTCACTTGTGTAAGGCAAGAGAAAAAACCTCAAAGCCTAGCCCAAGGTGAAAATGATAGTGGGGAAACATTTAATCTCTCACCTTACTAAATATAGGTAAGAGGTTTTCTTACAGGTCCTGGGAAACTGGAGACTGAAACAAAGCTGTAAAAAGATAAGATGCCTCGGGGGGTCTATTACTCTATTACATTTTGAGAGCAGACCAAGGACAGGACACGCTTTGATTTGGTTGCTGTGCCCAGACCCTGACCCCCTCCAGGAGTTTGCCTCAAGAATGCTGACCATTCTCTGGTCCCAAGAACAGACTGAGCTCTTTGTAACACCATAGAAGATTAGCCACCTGGTTATCGGACTTTGAGCTCCTGAAAGCTGAACTGCAGACCCTCCCCTTACTCTTGCAGCTCATAGCTGCATATAGTTGTCTTCTCCTTCCCTGGTGTATAATCAGCCAACTGCCGAGGGGAATCAGAGCAGAATTTTCAGGGTGAGCAACTGCTCTCCCACGCTGCTGGCATTATTGGAATAAATACTCACATACAATTCAACCCTGTGTCTGCATAATTTGGCTCAAGTAGTGACAGAAGGCCTCAGACCCATTGTGTCCAGTTTCAAAAGCAAGGATTAAAGTGCTAAGGGTGACGGTCATTTGGATAAAGAGTAGTTTCTAAATTTTAGTCCTTTAACCAAATTCTCCAGAAATTGCCAAGAAAAGCTCTAATAATAGCAACTGTAGTTACAACCAGTCTTGATTCAAGAAAGAAAAGAATATATATTTTAGTATAGGTTTATTCAAATTCTAAGAGATCCAAAGACTACAAAGGATTTAAATTTTTATCATTGTTTCCTAAATTTTTATCAAGCATTGCCAAGATCTGTCAGATTCACCTCTTACTTGTTATAGTTCTAATCTAATTTTACAATCAAAAAAAGCTATTGCTCAGACTTCTCAGCATTTCTCACTCATGTGAAATTTTTAAGAAAGCTGGCTCCACTCCAATCATAGTCTGTTTTAATAAAATCATCTAAAATAATTTTGAGCTTGTATCTCTTTGTAGCCTTGTTTGCTTTTCATTCAATGAGCTCATCCTAAGCACCAGCAAGGTTCAAGGTCCTTCTACTCAAGCAACTTCAAATATGTAATAGGATTATCGTTCCCTATAGTGGATGGTGTAGTTCCTAGAAATATCTTTGTTTAAAAAATAAGTAAATAAATATCTGGTAAAGTGTTATATTTTAAAAGTGAATATTGAAAACATCAATCCATGTGACTGACTGCATTAAAGAAATTGGGCCATAATGATCTGCTAAGTTTTAAGTACTTGACTATTATTATTTCTGTTATTCATTATAACAATATTAAGAGGTTGGTGTTATTACCCTCATTTCTCACATTAAAAAACAAACAAAAAAAACCACGATGTAGGCTCTGGGAGTTTTGACAGTGTAGTCAAGATTTAGCTGCTAGTGGGGAGTAGTGCTGTCCTGTGAACAGCCCATGCTCTCCCTACCCCCACTGGCATTTGCTGGCTTGTATTTGAAAACAATGCATCTGACAGTTTCACTGCATAAGTGTTTTAATTGTGGTATTGTTGTATATTTCCTCACCCTCACCTACTCTCTACAAGGAACATCCTTAAAGAATACTAGATAATGGATACTTTTACAAACTTAGAGAATTTCCTGAACAATGAAACATTTCCAATGAGGCTCAGAGGTGTAGGCTGTCCACACAAACAAGCCTGGGGCAAGGTAAATGGATATAATGTGTGCGACTTTATAACACTGGAACTGCCAAGATAAAGTTGAGATTGGTTCATTTATGCCTTCAATTGAGAACACTAATGAGATTCTAACATCACCAAGGACCAAGAAGAATGTAGGTAAAAAATGGGATGCAGTGATAGAAGTGAGCATGTTTGCCTGTCCAGGAGAGTTGTGGACACCTCTGTGATATTACCAACTAATATGGTAGAATTCCTCTTTGCAACATTATTTCAAATGAATTCTAAGAGTTGCCTCTTGTAATACAATTGTTAATAAAAAACATAAAGGAAATATACTTGATTATTTATACTAGGATGTCTGAAGATGTCTTTAAGCTTCATGTTTTTAGTGAATCTTTGTACACTTGTGCAGTTTTTAAGAGATGATCTGTTACAACCTCATTTCTAATACTGTGTAATTCATTACACTACATAGTTTTGAAAGGTTGGCGAGGGGGTGCACGGGCAGGCTAAATGGCCACCTCAGATGGTGAATAAAGAAAAACTGAATTTATTAAAAGGCAGTGGAGGACAGGGATATCCAAAGAGAAGGGCTACACAGCACTGAGCCAAAGGATATTGGGTCCGTGATGGCAGCAAAAATATACATGGGACAGTGAAACAAGGGAGACGACAGGAGAGACTAGGCTGGGCTGCTTTGCTCACTGAGAGGTCAGAGAGAGAAGGGACCTTGGAGACAGGTTCAAGGGGTAAGCCGGAGATCAGCTGTTGCTGCCCATTGCTCCCCTGGTTGCAAGTCTCCTGGGGTCCCCTCAGGCCTTCTGTCCTGAGCGTATTTATCTGTTTCTTACAGGTGTGCCGGAGCCCGCCGGCAGAGTCGAACGGTCCTGAGGAAGGGGTGAGGATGGAGAAAAGACAGACACAAAAAAGATGGGATCGGGAGGACTGCAGCTCGTGACTGCCGCAGCCCGGAGTTTATTTTCTCAGCTCAGTATATACAGGCACTGTTGATTGTGCTGAATAGCCCCCAGCCCCGCATTTCTTCCCCTTGCCCGATACAAAGTAATTCCTCCAAGGTCCTACGAATGCTTTTTCAGAGTAAACACCCTGCCTCCTGCAGGAGCTCAGGCCTTGGAAACTATCTTTATCTCGGCTTCTAATGGGAACTTTTGGGGAGGATTGAGTCCTTGGCTTGGTATGTGGCTTAACTATCCCTTAACCCTTCAGGCCGGGGCCAGCTTCCTAATTAGCCTTTCTAGAATTTATGGCCGTAAGCCAAATTAGTATTGCTTTGGTGCCTCAAGGACTGGGTCAGGGAGCAGGAGAGCATCTCTGCAGCTCACCCAGGCAGCTCCTCTGTGCCTGGGGCCACAGCAGCTCACCCACATCTCCCTGGGAGCAGGGGAGCACTTCTGCAGCTCACCCAGGCAGCTCCTCTGTGCCTGGGGCCACAGCAGCTCACCCACATTTCCCAGGGAGCAGGGGAGCACTTCTGCAGCTCACCCAGGCAGCTCCTCCTTGCCTGGGGCCACAGCGGCTCCCCCCACAGGTGGAAATCTTTATTTATTTATTTTTTTAAACATATCTTTATTGATTTCTGAGAGAGGAAGGGAGAGGGAGAGAGAGATAGAAACATTAATGATGAGAGAGTCATTGATCGGCTGCCTCTTGCACGCCCCCAACTGGGGATTGAGCCCACAACCCGGGCATGTGCCCTAATTGGGAATTGAATGGTGAACTCCTGGATCCTAGGTCAATGCTCAACCACTGAGCCACACCTGGCCAGGCAAAGGTGGAGATCTTAAGGGAGGTCTCAGGGGAGGGTCTCAATAGAATATTCATCAGCTTTCCAGGGGTGCTCTTTCAGGGTCATGGTCTCCACTGATAGGTCAGTGCCAGGGCAGGAGGTCATTAGTCAATGTAGCTGGTCCTGAGGCAACCGTGGCGCCACTTGTCTGGTTTTGCTGCTTATCTGGGCCTGGAGCTGAAGTACAACTGAGGCCTAGATGTTATCTTTAGGGAGGAAACGCTCAGGGGGTCGAAACTGCATCACCAGCCATATGCTGGGGGAGGATAGGTTACCCAGGGGACAAGGTTCTTGTTTTCCCAGTTTTGCCCTTTGCTAGGCATCCGGGGCTTCCCGCCCTGGTGAGTTTCTGTACCTAGTTTCTGCACCTAGCCCATCTGACAATGTAATAATGTATTTTATTAATCTAGTCATTGAAGACTTACTGAAAACTACTGGGAAGAGGCTTAGACCCCATACCATAGTCACTCTCCTAAAGAAGCTTAGAGCCTAGCGGGTGAAATGACAGGAATATACTGATAGAGAAAGAGGGATTCAAGTATATAAGACAAAAACTGTGTGGCCCGGCCGGGCGTGGCTCAGCGGTTGAGCATCGACCTAGGATCCAGGCTATCGGGGTTCGATTCCCGGTCAGGGCACGTGCCAGGGTTGTGGGCTCCATTCCCAGTTGGGGGCCTGCAGGAGGCAGCCGATCAATGACTCTCTCATCATTGATGTTTCTATCTCTCTCTCCTTCTCCTTTCCTCTCTCTGAAATCAATAAAGATATATTTTTAAAAAACAACAACAAAGAAACAAACAAACAAAAACCTGTTTGAAAAGACTAAAGAAGCACTCCCAGATGCTTCATAGCATTTGAGCACACCTTTGAACAATATGTATTTTCTTAACATAGAGAGATGAAGGTCATTTCAACCAGAGAACACAACACAAGTCAAAGCATGAAGCATGCTTAGAGAAAACCAAGTAATATTGATACCAGTGTAATTAGCTCATTAATAACACTAGGAAAGGGGGGAAAGGAAGGCCAGATATTATAAGCATGTCATTTGGGCAGCTTAGCAAAGAAGCACAACTTTGCATCCCCCAGGGAACGAGTGGCCCATTCCCTGCAGCTCACTTGGGGTGGGGAGGGGATCTGGACAAAGGGGAAGATGGGGGCATGTGGAGCAGAGCTGGGGTGACGCAGGCAAGGTGCCTGTCAGACAAACCTGGGAACAGAGATCATTGGCTGGAGGGGGCAGGGCCACTGCAAGCCCATGAAAATTTGGGGATATATAATCCCCCAAACAAAGGAGTTTCTCTCTTGACTCCTGGCTCTCTTGGCTCTCTGGTTCTTTTGACTTTGCCCCATCTATGTTCCCTCCAGAGCCGTGTGGCCCTGTGGACCCCACACACAATGGACTGAAGGTCTGCAGCAAAGAACACAAACTAAGCTAGTCTGATGCTGGACTGGACCTGTGCTCCAGCATGGAGTGGAAACTCTGGACACTCCCTGGTTTTGATCTTACCCCTGCTGAAAACAAAATGGACTTGTTTTCTTGGCAGGAGGAAGGGAAATGGGACCTTGGGAGCTCAGGGTTTTGATTCCACAGAAATAAAGCCTTCTACAACACTTCATCCTCCCGTGGGGCCTCTGAAAATTCTCATTCCAGGAGTACCCCAAGAACCCCACCTCCACCAGCAACCGGTGAGGCTGAGGAAATTTCCCCACGTGTAACAATGTAATTTTGGTACAGGCTACATGAAATGTCCCCTTATGAGCTGGTGCAAATTAGCATCAGGCTTTTTAAGAACTTTGTATCATTCTAAATAGCATTTGTTATAAAACATAATTGCTAAGGTTATAAAAGGGGATTGAGCATATAATCAGAATGGTAACTTAAAAAGATTATTGTGGTACTTTCCTGAAGATTTATCTAATCAGTGGAACAGATAGAAGGCAAGGGCCCATTTAAGAGTAATCCAGGTGTTGGGAAATGAGAGGTTAAACTAGAGTGATGACAAGAGGCATCGCAAGCCAGGGACTAATGCGAAGCACAGAGGTAAATCTGGCATAAGTATTAAAAGCTGGATTTAGGGGTGAGCGTTAAGCAGAAAGAAGTATTCAATGAATCATGTGAGTTTTCAACAGCAATAATAATAATAATAAAATGTATAAGCCACCGGAGTTACTTTACAACTGAAATCTAAGGAGCAGTAAGTATTCAATAGGCAGTCTGAAATGTGTGGCCTGACCTAGGAGGGAGGTTGGCAGTGAAAGAATTTAAAGAGAGAAGGTAACTAAGCCAATCCAGTTGCAGTTACAACAATACAACACCCGCTGCAAGTGGGAAAACGATGCCCGTGGAGGTAAAAAAATACAAAAATAAATGGTAGCTTGGGATGTAGGAATGAGGTATACCTCATTCAGATTTCTCTAAATCAGAGAGATATAAAAAGAACCCGACTAAGCACAGTATCAAGTGAGAAGAGTGCTCTTGAAGTGACCCGGTAAATAATATGAACTGCAGGAGAGATAAAGGTGTAGCTTGAGCTGAGAGCAGCGGCTCTGCAACCTTGGGCGCCTGTGTTCACTGCGCCGAGGCTCTGGGGC
This sequence comes from Miniopterus natalensis, assembly GCF_054644295.1. Lineage (NCBI taxonomy): Eukaryota > Metazoa > Chordata > Mammalia > Chiroptera > Miniopteridae > Miniopterus > Miniopterus natalensis. Next base: position 19,197,103 of record NC_142090.1, on the reverse strand, counting down.
TGCCCCTGGTGTCAGCATTTTGAGAGCAGCTTTCAAACCAGACAAGAATGAACAGTGGACTTTTTTTTTACTTAATGTGAAAATATTATCTTATTATTCCAAATACATAAAAGGAATTATTTCCTATTTGTTATCCAAGTGTCCTATGCAGGTATTCTTTACCGAAGAGCTGCGACAAAATTGTGAGATCAACACAGACTTGACTGGCCCACCGATTAGTGAAACACACCACAAAGGACCGCTCTGGTCATTGAAAGAGAGATTTTTCAGGATAGAAAAAAGGAGGTATAGATTTCCCAGTAGGTGGTAAACTTAGGGATTTTTATTTTTATTTTTATTTTTTTGCAAGAGGTAATCTTACAAGATACTTAACTATAGAGTCGGATCCACCATGAGCAATAGTAATAGACATTATAAAGTACTTTGGCATTTTAAAGCATTTAAGTATGCTGGTTTTTTCCCTGTAAGTGCCAGGGTCAGTTTCTATTGGTATGTAGTGCTGGCTGCACCTGAGAGGGTGTGTGTGTGTGTGTGTGTGTGTGTGTGTGTGTGTGTATGTGTGTGTGGGGGGGGAGATCAAAGGACTGCAAGAAGAGGTAGAGCAAGAGAGAGACTAAGAGAAGGAAAAGAGAGAAGAAAGAATAAGAGGCATCCAGATGTGCTTATTTCAAAATGGTATGACTCTAATAGTTGGAACGGTGGTATCTTCAAGTATCCCCATCTTTTCAAATTCTCTGTGCATGAAATTAAAAAGGAAACACACTTCTAACCGAGGCTGGTTGTCCCAATACTCACAGAAGGAGACCATTCATTTTCAGTCATTTCTTTTCTTACACACATTTTGTAATAAAATAAGGCCAAGGGAGTGGCTGGTCTTTGACACCCCGCTTGCCCTCCTGGGGCTCTTTTCTGTCTCATTTTTATTTCAGATCCGTGGCTCTGAGTTGATGCCCTTCCTCCTCCTCTGCGTCCTTGGCTTTCACTGAGCAGTGATCAAATGGTAAGCCACGTTTCTTCTGGCTCATGAAAAGATCATTTATTTATTCATGTAATCGCTACTTTGTAAGTCATATAATTAGATGAAGACAAACAAAAGTCTGAACAAGCTACTTAGACTAGACCTTTGAATGTAATTATTTATGATTTCTTGATTATGGCTGTTTTTTCCCCCATCTGTATTCCTCCTTCTCTATTGGCCTGACACACAAAAGAAATTAAATTACACTTCAGATAATTGATACCTCTACTTATCTTGGCAGAAGAAGGAGGACGTTTATGTATCTCATTACAATGTGAAAAAAATGTCCTATGATTGAGGATGTGGAAACTATCTCATCTCGGCTTTCTGTAACTATTCTGATGGCCGGAAAGCCTGTGATTAAGATTATTCCCTAGTCCAAAATGCACACACGCACACAAGTATATTGTCCTTATTACTTATTAGACTAATTCAATTTCTGATGGAAAACTAAGACCTCCATGCTATGTAGTACTCAGGGAACCAATGCTGGGGTCTCCTGAAATATAGATCCTAGAATAAGATAGTTTTAGTATAGAGAGGAAGGTAACTGCATTCTTAGTTAACTCGATGTGTTTTCCTTGACCTAATAGTATCATATGAGGAATTTGTTCTTTTATCAACATCAGATGTCTCCTGGTAATATTCTAGTTTATGTGCAGGAAGCACTGAATGCATGTTTTAGTAAGAGCTGGTTTTTAAATGGAAATTTTTAAAAAATTAAAAATGAAAGTCTCCCTACCTTTTCTGGAAGTTCTACTATATCAGATCTTTATGGATAAAATACTGGACTGGGGCATAGGAGAAGTGGCTTCATCTTTACTAGGGCAGCTCCCTTTAATTGTTAAATGCCTTTAGGCAAGCCACTTAAACAGTCACCATGCCCATGCCAAGTATCTTTTGAACACACTTTCAATATCTTGTTGACTTTCCATTTGGTGAACCCCACCTCACCAAGGTAGAAGCCAGGATTTGCTTAAAAATGCAATACAGGTTTGTGACTTAGAAATGTTGAAAGAGTCACTAAAAAAAAGAAAAAGAAATTGAAAGGCCATGGTGCGGAGCAGATTCAACATTGCTGGAGAGGGTGGTGGTCTGTTGTAGAAAAATAGAAAGCTTTCCTCAGAGGGCCGGGAGCCCAGCGACACCACTGCGGCCTCCTGACACGGTGTCTGCTATGGAGCCCACGGGTGGCAGCTCCCAGGATCAGCACAGGTAGTGAGTTGGCTGTTGTTCTTGGTGGCATAACTTCCAAGCCAGATTTTCTGCTCCTCCTACGGTTTATGTAAACTATTACCTTTACCAAATTGCGTTTGCTAAATTTGTTAGAGTGGCTCTCCATGTTTATAAGTAAGAACCTGACTGAAATACACATTAAGGAATTTGCAGTTTCTCTTGCCTGTAGGCGAACATTCAAATCTCAAATGCCAAGGAGAGAAATCTTTTAAGCAGAGCGAACCCGGTATAATCCATTAGTGAGTGGCAGGGAATTTAATGACGGGACTTTGCTCTACCCCCTCTAGCTATATCCAGCTCTAGCTGTTGGGTCACACTAATACGCTGGCTCCAGGGTACTCAGCCTTTAATTTATGAAAGAAACTGGAAATATATTTTATTTCTTAAAGTCTTCCAACTCTATAAATATTGGCAATTAATAAAAATGTTTTAAATCATGGTAGGATCAAAGGAAACATATATATATCCTGGATAGGGTCTGTGGACTTCCAATTTATGAACCCAAAACAATGTCTCACGCAGCTCCCTTTCTCTGTGATGTTAAGCTTAAATGACCCCTTCTCTAAGAACTATTTCCCAGCCACCACCCCATCTATTGGAAGCAGGCAGTGGAAGCCAAAGAATCTGACTCAGAGAGGGGAACATGTGGCAGGATTAGCATTATATTGGAAGAGAAACTATAGTTCTGATTTAGATAACACTACACTGTTTTAACAAGGAAAATGAAAAGTCTGGGTCATGCTAAAGTGCTTTATAAACATGAAAACATAAAGGTAACAAAACAAAAAATGCCTGGAATTATGCATGCATATACACACACCAATGCTAGGGGTGGGAAGCAATGTTGTTTTTTTAAGGTTAAAGATAGAGATTGAAGAAAAAAATAAATTTACTACCTCTTATACCTCAAAGAGTACATTAATAAAAAAATAGAATCCATATTTCTTGTTGACCACTGCATCTTTAGTGCCCCCACTGAGTAGAAACTCAATATTTGCTCAATCAATTATCTCTTATTTATGAGTATATTTCAGAATAAAATGTGGACCTCTACTGAAAGAACTATTTGTTTAGGTAGAATTATTGAACAATAGTCATTCAGAACCAGAGAAAAATTTAGACATAATCCAGTACAGCTATATCAGTCTTCCTGTAAGAAACAGAGACATAATTAAATAAATCAACTGCCAAAGTCACAAATATTTCTACAGCAGAGCTATGATCGCAGCCATGACATGGCTAGAGAGCTGGAGTTTGTGGTATATCATAAAAATAAGCTATTTTCTTAACAAGCATGTATTTGTATCTTGAACTTAATGGCTTTTAATGAATAATATAAAATTCAAGGAATTAATATATGTGTAATACATTGAAATATACACATGCATTACTGTATAACTTGTATTTGGTTTAGCTCCATTTTAATAAACTATTTTACACTGTTATCCTATATATAACATTTAAAATATTAGAGCTTGTCTACATCAATTTTGAAAATACATTTTTGACACAAAATACCCTGTTGGTAAGAATGTTTCAGAGATTTTCTGGAATGTTCTTTAGTTATGTCTTCATGTCAACATTTTCATACCTGTGCTCTTTCCTGTTGATTGCTCCTGTTCCAGATGATAGGAAACAATTTCCAGCCACTCATGCTACACACTTGTGTGTGAGATGCCACTATACACAGCCAAGGGCCTCTGGCTAATATGCAGGTGATTTTATTATATAAAGTCCCCATTTTCATATTCCTTGGTCTCTTCAGGGACTATAACACTACCTCCACTATCCATTATTTTCACAAAAACTTTACAATTTTATTTTAAATTGTATATTTTATATTTCTCCTCACATTGCTAAAATATAGATCAATGCCTTAATATAAAAATAAAGCATAGACAACTTACTTAAGAAGTTTGCTAAAAAGAAATCATGATTGCTTGTTGCTACCAGTCATGAAGTAACATGATCCACAGAATAAGTATAGGATTTACAGTTTAAAACTGGTTGAAAATGCCAATGACTCTAACCTTGAGCAAATTAATTAATTCTACTCCGTAAGCCTCTGTATTTCAATTTGTAGAATATTGATAAAAGTACCAGTATTGCTAGGTTGCTGATAAGATAAAAAATGAATTCATTTAAAAAGGACAACCTGTGCAGGGGGGATACAATACACAGGGGATCCCAGTTCGTAGGCAACATGGGGAAAGGGGGGGACCAGGGCCAGGAGGTCACCAAGGGTGAGGTGCCCATGCCCACTTTCAGCTGGGAGGAGATTCAGAAGCACAACCTGCCTAACAGCAAGTGGTTAGTCCTGCATCAGGCAAGATGGGGGAAGATGTTAGGATGCCTTCCATGCCTGCTACCATGATCTTGATTTTGTGCACAAATTCATGAAGCCCCTGGTGATGGCTAGTTGGCCAGGGAGGAGCCCAGCTTGACAGGGGCAAGAACTCCTCTATTACTGAGGACTTCTGGGCTCTGAGGAAGACCACCAAGGGCAGAAACTTGTTCAAGAGCAACCTCCTTTTCTTCCTCCCCATCCTGGCCCACACCATGGTCATGGAGGGCACTGCATGCTTAGCCCTCTTTTACTTTGGCAATGGCTGGATTCCAACCGTTATCTCAGCCTTTGTCCTTGCTACTTCTCAGGCCCAAGCTAGGTGGCTGCAACATGATGACAGCCACCTCTCTGCCTAGTAGAAGTCCATGTGGAACCGTATCATCTGCAAGGACATGATTGGCCACTTAGAGGATGCCTTTGTCAGCTGGTGGAAACTTCTGCACTTCCGGCATCATGCCAAGACCAACATCTTCCAGAAGGATCCGGATGTGAACATGCTGCATGTGTTTGTCCTGGGCGAATGACAACCCATTGAGTTCGGCAAGAAGAAACTGAAATACCTGCCCTACAGGCACCTGCATGAGTGTTTCTTCCTGGCTGGGCCACCACTGCTCATCCCTATGTACTTCCAGTACCAGATCATCATGCCCATGATGGTTAACAAAGATTGGGTGGACTTGGCCTGGGCCATCAGCTACTATGCCTGTTTCTTCATCACCTACATTTCTTTCTATGACATCCTGGGAGCCATCCTCTTCCTCAACTTCATCAGGTTCCTGGAGAGCCACTGGTGTGTCTGGGTTAGGCAGATGAATCACATCTTCATAGAGATTGACCGAGTGCTCTACAACGACTGGTTCAGCAGTCAGCTGGCAGCCACCTGCAACATGGGACAATTCTTCAGTGACTGGTTCAGCAGACACCTTAACTTCCATATGGGGCACCACCTCTTTCCCACCATGCCCCAGCACAACTTCCACAGGGTCTTCTACATTGGTGAAGTCTCTCTGCCAAGGACAGCATCTAGTACCAGGAAAAGCAGCTGCTGAGGGCCTTGCAAGATATCATCAGGTCCCTGAACAAGTCTGGGCAGCTATGGCTGGAAACCTATGTCCACAAATAAAGCTGCAGCCCTTGGTTGTCCTTGAAGAAGGGGGAGTAGGTGGGGATGATGGCCAAAAGGAGGGGTGGGTTTTGTTTTGAGGAGTGTCCATGAGGAAGGGATACATGCTGGCTCACAGACCCCAGTTTTGGACTTGCTCCTGTTTTCCTCCCCATTTTCTCTTCACTTCACCTTCCAACATCCTCTTTAATGGGGCCTGCCCTCTGTCAGTCCCTCCCTCCAGGAGCAGAGAAAGAGATAGTTCTGTATCTTCTTCCACCCTCTGCCCCTAAACATCTGCTAGAGCAAAGGTTCACAGATGCACCTGGATTCTCTGCAGCCTGCCCTTCAGGTCTCACACTCTCTCTGTTCTCCCTCAGCTGCTCTTGGGGTTAGCAGGACTGGGTCCTAGTCAGGCAAGGTGGCTCCCTGATGCTGCAGGTGGGGTTCCACCCTCTGACCGCACTCAGGGACTGCGCTTTTGTAGGGTGATGCTTGTGATTCCAGGCTGCTTCCAGCTCTGACCTTGGGCCCAGGATAATGTCCTCCTCACCCCACTGGCACCCTCTGACTGGGGCTTGTACACTTCCCTTCCCACCAACTTCTACCCTCTTCCCATCTCCAGAGCCTATGACCTGGGGCCCAAAGGGTCAGTCCTGCAGATGGGCTCTGCTGAGGTCCAGGGCCAGGTCAGGGGCCTGTAGACTAAGCCCCATCCCCCACTCCCATTCAGATGTTTGTCCTAGTTGGGAGGTCTTAGACTCTGGAGCCTTGGAAACCTTCTCCAAAGTGCTCTATTGCTTGTCAGGGAGCCATGTTGGGATTGTCTTTTACTGGGTGTTTTTTTTGTCTGTTTTTTTAATCTTTTACAACAGGATACATTCTGACCTGGTGTCATTGGGTCTGGGTACTGTGACAGTCTACCTCTGACCACCTGCCCTGGAGGCCAGTGGGCTGAGCCGGGGTCACTCACTAAGGCCATGGTAGCCTGGACTGTCACTGTCAGGGCCAACACTGTTGGAGGGAGAGTGGGGAAGAGAGGGAGGGAGCCCCCTAGTAGGTGACTGCAAGGACCTTGGGGATTGGGAGGACCTAACGGGGGCCACATAGAAAGTGTGACTAGGAGGAGTTTGTGGCTGAAGGCCAGGAGCTGAGGAGACAAGAGAGTGAGGAGTGGGAGGGGAGCCCCTGCCTTGGGAGGGATCCAGAGTTTGGAACCTAGCCTACAAGAGGCTGTGCAGACAGGAACAAGCTCAGAGTGGGGGCCTTTGGAGAAGGACATGTTGTCCCCCAGCTCTGGTAAGCTAAGAGGAGCAGTATCTAGTGTGACAAGCCTTTGAGTTGTAGCACTGTGGGCAGCCTGAGACCCTGCTGCTGAGAATACATGGATCCAAGGAGCTGCTGTCCCTCCAGAGACTGATGGTTCCACCAGCTGGCAGAGGCATCCTCTAAGTGGTCAATGATGAACTTGGGTATGATATGGTTCCATATGCACCTCTTCTAAGCAGAGAGGTGGCTGTCATCATGTTGCAGCCACCTAGCTTGGGCCTGAGAAGTAGCAAGGACAAAGGCTGTGATGACGGTTGGAAACCAGCCATTGTCGAAGTAAAGAGGGCTAAGCATGCAGTGCCCTCCATGACCAGGGCGTGGGCCAGGAGGGGGAGGAAGAATAGGTGGTTGCTCTTGAACAGGTTCCTGCCCTCGGTTGTCTTCCGAAGAGCCTGGGAGTCCTTGGTGATCTGAGGGTTCTTGCCCCTGACAGTCTGGCCTCCCCCAGGACCAGCTCGCTGATCAGCAGGGGCTTCCTGAACTTGTGCACAAAATCAAGATCATGGTGGAAGGCACTGAAGGCATCCTAGCACCTTCCCCTACTAGTGCCTGGTGACCTGGTGGCCCTCTGGGTGGTGGCTGGGCTATTGAGTGATGTTGTAGACCTTGTGGTGGATTACGGGCCACTTGTTGTTATGCAGGTTGTGATTCGAATCTCCTCCCAGCTGAAGGTGGGCATGGGTGCCTCATGCTTGGTGGCCTCCTGGCCCTGGTCCCCCCCTTTCCCCACATTGCCTGCGGACTGGGATCCCCTGTGTATTGTGTCCTCCCTGCACTGGTTCCCCTTTTTAAATGAATTCATCTTATCATGTTGCTCCCCCTGCCCTATATTTTTTTGAAAATAAAAGAGGTAATTTTATTGTAAAAAAGAGAAAAAGTTTAATAAATGCTATTGCAGTTTCATTCCTTTTTTTCTTTATTTGCGATCAGCTCCATGACAATTACAATACTATATTACACCAGCTCTCTTTCAGATCTAGTTGCTTGCATGCCCAGAGTCTGTTTTACTCTGTCCCCATTACACAGCAGCCTTATAATGTAGAGGTATCGATTTATTCAGCTCCTGCAATTCTGAACTCACTCCTCCCTGACACAGGAGCCTAGTTCCAAAACAAGCTGAGTTTAGAGGAAGAGAGAGTCTCTCTGCTTCTGAATGTTGTTAACATGAGCCAAACCAAGGACAAAAAAAAAAAAAAAATGGAGAAAAACCTATGCAAGAAGAGCATAAAGAAATAATTTTTAAAATATTATTGGTAAACATTTTAAATCAACACATACTATTGAATGGAAACAATAGACAGTAAGTTGTTTAAGATATTTATGTTATTCAGCATTTACACTATTTTCTAATTTTTATGCTTAAAATGTTTTCAACTGCATGTTTTGCCTCTATTCTTCTTTTATTGTTTCCTTCAGATCATTTCCCCAGAGTAGAATTATTTGAGCTGAACAATATATGAATGTGTTTACAGTCTTGTAACATATTTGCATAGTGCTTTCATAAACTGTTTAACCATTCATGCTCCTTTTCTTTATGAGTGTGTGAGAAAGCTTGTTTCTCTGCATTTTGTCCACAGTTAGGAGTTATCATTACATTGATGGGCAAGAAATATTCCAAATCATATATTAGTCTACAATTCCTTAAGTTTTGATTAACTAAAAAAATGTTTAAGATGCTTAATAATCATGCCTTTCTTCTTTTCGTATAAACGGTCTTTTTCAGATTTTAGACTAAAATTTTTACATAATGATAAATTAAAAGGCAAAATAAAAAACATGTACCCCATATAATTGCAACTATGTAAAGAACAGCATGGTCATGGACAAAAGGCTAGATGCAAACAGAATTGAGTTCTGTTTTTTTTTTTTTCTCTTAAACTTCTATTTATTAAAGCTTCCTTAAACTAAATATTCTATTCATATAAACTTTTTAATTAAATGAAATTAAGTTACACTTTTAAAAATAAATGTTAATGAATATTGAGTTTTATATTTTTCACAGGGAAATTACAAACTTTTTGTAAGCCACAACTACTCTAACAATGCATTTTTATATCACTATCACTACTAATATTAATAACATTATTATGATGTTAGAACAGTTGCTGAACATTACAAAAAGTAAAAGAGCAAAACAAAACCCTAAGATTGAAAACTGCCAGTCAAATATACCTCACAGAATTTAAAGGGGGAAAAAAAGTTACCTGAAGGTATCTTGGAAATTAACTCCATGAATATATAAATATACAAATGAGTTAAGAGATAAGCATAGCTGAATAATCACGTAATCATGTGTATTAAGCATGCTTTAAGGTGTTTGAAAAAGTAGCCAAAGAATAAATTGCAAATATTCGAGAAAAATTTAATATTGAAACATTAAACCTTTATTTGGCCTCTCTAAAAATTTACATACTAATTATAAAATCTTATTTAATCTCTACACCTTGCTAGCTGTTACCACACAATGCCCACTCCTCATTACAACCAAGGTAATAGAACTGACATTTTCTTTTTATTTTCAGAAATGTCATGTGAGCAAATGAGTCATTCCCTCAAAATAAATTTAATGGAATATAGGTTTAATTCTAAAATTGATATTTCTGGGCTTTTCTGAAGAAGCATTCTCTCTCTCTCTTCTTCTCCTGCTCTTTCTCTTCTAAAAAAAGACTGTTTATTTAAATTGCATTAATTCCTATCTACCAAAATCCCCACAGCTGGGAGATGGGGAGATTTCTTGCAGGAAGGAGTGTAAAGATTCTGAAAAGGAATGGTAGGTAATTAAGTGGATTTTTGTGTTAATGATTATGCACGGATTGTTGATCTCAAAACTAAATAGACAGCAATTGTTTCAAGTAAACCTGCATGGAGCCAGTTAGGACTATAATTTCAATAGCTATTTTAGAAAGATCACTAACTCTCCATGCTTGACTGCCTCCAGGCCCCCCACTTCAGCACAGGGTAGCACACTGAGCGCCCTTTGTCTGTCTAGAGAGGACAAGAGATGGAGCTGCTGGTAAAACTTGCTGTCGCAAACCAGCTGGGGAACCTTAACTTTTCAGTTATTCCGCCCTACATAAGAAGCCTTTATGTTCCGAACAAGAACATCACGAAAACTCAAAGATTAAAATAGTTCACAGTTTGCACCTTTGTTCTAAAGATAACATTTTCCTTGAGCAAGTCTACAAATTTGAAATAACTGTGATGGAGCTAGTCCCATTCTTATTAGCAACATAAAACTCTGTTAAGGTTTTATTTAATGGACTGTGTCTAATTCTTTATACGATGCATTTCCTAGGTAACGTTAGGGAGAAATCTTTAAGGAATGCACTGTTTTTTTATTTTGGTGGATTAAGGGAATAACTAAGTTATAGACACAAGTTAAAAAATCAGCCATCTTTTAAAATAAAGATAAAATAAATTTTGCTTAGGATTAGTTTAGCCATATTCAACTAATAAGCATAAACCATACAGATTAGCTTTTCCCTCATATGTGCAGTACAAGAATTAAGTATATGTATGATGTGAGGAGAAAAGAAATGAGTTGGAAAGTAAAGGGGGTGAGAAACATCTGTAATAGTCTCAACAATAGAAACCAAAAAATTTACAGGAAAGAACACCAAAGAAAATAAATTTAGCCCAGTTTGCTAAGTCTCTAGCAAAAGACCAGTGATGAGTAAACATAGATGTAGGAGAGAAGAGAGAAGCGAAAGAAATATCACAAGGATATAGCTCGGCTTGCAGTCCAAAAACTGAAACAGTCATAACCTTTCTAATGTTTAGTAACTTCACTCCAAATGGATGAAAAACTCCACACACAGAATCCAGGATATATCAGGATATATGTGGTTACGTTTGTTTTTGTTTCTTTTTTCTGCTGAATGTCTCCTATATTTAACATGAATGTTTTGAAGTATACTTTATTAGCGTAAAATATTGCTAATTTTGTGATAACATCTTCTGTCTACTTTGTCAAGAAGTGTATAGCCTACCAAATAAAACCAGAGACAAAGAGAATTGCTATAAAGTTAAAATTTCTGGGTTTAAAGATTCTCCCTTTGTGAATTTTCATTCAACCTTTTATTTATTTTCTACTTGAGCTTGTTACGTTCTACAGCACCCAAACTTTGTTTGTAATATAATTACAATCAATTACCAGCAGAAAGGCATTCTTTAGAGGTCCTGGAGTTTTAAGAGTATTATTTGAAATAAATCCCCAGCTGAGTTGATCATTAAAATTAAAAATTCATCTAGATCTAATATCTTGTATTATATGTGACCCTATTTCTTCATCAGATTAACAGAAAAAACTTATTTATAATTAAACACAAACACCAACGCACTTAGAACGCATATTGTTGTCATGGTTTTCTTTAATATTTCTGTCAAAATCTAAAAGCAGGTAGTTAATTTATTTTGGCTCTAGGAAATCTCTAAATGACTATTTAATCTCCATGGACTGGAAAATTATACTGGATTTACCAAATCTAATAATTTAGTAAATATCACTATATTTTAGCTAGATTGGTTTTACATTTTAAATCCATTTACTTAAAAAACTCAAAAACTACGTGGCTATTTTATTTCATTTTTAATTTATCTTTATTGTTGAAAGTGTTAGAGATGCCCCTCTTTTTTCCCCCATTGATCCCCTCTACCCTGCATCTGCCGCAATTCTTATGACTTGTTTCTGTTGAAGCTGAGAGGGGATTATTAAAGAATTCCTTTTATAACAGAATTCTACAGATGGGTGCAATTTAATCAAGAGTCCTTAGAAGCAGAGAATTTTCCTGGCTGTGGAAAGAGATGCAATGATACAAAGTGCCTGATTAATGAAACCTGAAGAGGGCTTGACTCATATTGCTGGCTTTCAAGGTGGAGGTGAAGGGCCATGAATAAAGACATGTGAGCATGCTCTACAAGCTGGAAAAGGCAGGGAAACAGAGCATGCCCTAGAGAATCCAGAAAGATCATAGCCTCACGCATACCTTGATGTTAGCCCAATGGGACCTATGTTGGACTCCTGGTTTACAGAACTGTAAGGTAATAAATGTGCTTTAATAATTCACTAAGTTCGTGGTAATTTCCTATAGTAGCAAAAGGAGATTAATGCACAGAAGATATTGCAGCTTTATAAATCCATATGGCAAAAGTGTTATTCGATAAATGGCACTGAGACAACAGGTTAAATTATTTAACAAGAAGCAAAATTACAGATTTCCGTGTCATACCTCACAACGACAAAGTCCATACTAATTTGAAGATGACGTAAAGACCCATTTCATTTTCTTAGGATAGACAGGTTCTTTTGAAGCACAATAGCAATTCAAAAAACAATAAAAGAATAAAACAGTAGTCTGTGAAAGTTATAAAGATTAAGCATCAAGGGACACTGTGAGGAATACTAAAAGCAAAGAAAACACTAGGGGGGAAATAAATTTTAAAAAAATATATAACAAAGGGTTAGCTTTCTTAATAGGTGAGGAGCTTATATAGGGGAGTAATATCTATATTCTTAATTTAACATAGGCCCATAAGTAATCAATTTGAAAAATACTATGAAAAAGAATTAATCGTCATTATTTATCAATCCTGTATTTGTGAACTCACCTGCTTCCTAATATGTATTTGTGACATAAAATCGACACTTGATGCACTTTTGCACTCACTTGTGGACATGCGTAGAGCAGCAAACTTAAGTCACCAGGTGCCCATTTACAGCAGAAGCTAAACCTAATGAAGCTCTGCCTTCTTGTGGGCAGCTCTCATACTGTAGATAAAGTGTCCTTTTTGTGGCTTGTTTACTGCCACATTTTTCACATTTTGGGGGATTTTGTTGGTGACTTTGCTATTTAAAATGTCCTTCCAAGTATAATATGGCCCCCAAGTGCTGAACTATGTCTAGTGTTTCTAAGTTGAAGACTTATGTGTCTTACACAAAGAAAATATGTGCGATAAATAAGCTTCATTCAGGAAGCGATCTGTTACAGTGCTGTTGGCCATCTGACTTCAACGTCAATGAATCTGCAGCATATATTTTAAAAAATGTCTTTAAATAAAAACATATGTTAAAAAGATTATGTAATGACCAATTGATAGAAATGTTGTGACCACAGGCTTGCAGGAACTGAATTCTTTTTTTCCTTCTAGAACAGTGTCTTCTAGTTCAGTGTTTGCAACAACTTTATAGAATCAACTACCAAAAATAATGAGAATTGACTATAATAAACACTAAGGAAAATATTCACTCTCACTAGTAAAGAAAAAATGCAATGAGCACAAATAAAATATATTTTAAATTTTCAAAATAAATGAAATTATCTTTTCTTAAATACTTGGGGAAGGGGCAGGAGTGGGGAGGAGAGAGTCAATGAGGGAAAAAGGGGGACATCTGTAATACTTTCACCCCCATTTTCCCCCATTTATCTTCAACAATAAAGATAAATTAAAAATACTGGTAATTAAGATATGCAAGTATCCGCTGTGTGACAGTGGAAGCTAGCAAAATCGTTCCATTAAAAAAGATGATCTATTTACAATAGCAAAGATCTAGAAACAGTCCAAGTGGCCATCAGTAGATGAATGGATAAAAAAAGCTGTGGTAATTTACACTATGGAGTACTATTCAGCTCTAAAAAAAAAAGACCTCTTACCCTTTGCAACAGCATAGAGGGACCTGGAGACTATTATGCTAAGTGAAATAAGCCAGTCAGAAGAAGACAAGTATCAGATGATCTCACTTATATTTGGAATCTAATGAACAAAATTAACTGATGAACAAATAGGTCCAAAGGTAGGGATGCATGGAACAGACTAACAGATCTCAGTGGGGGCGGGGGTGGGAAAGGACAGGAAGAGATTAACTAAAGAACATATATGCATATATGCATAACCCATGGACACAAACAATAGCATGGGGAAGGGGTGGAGGGGGCAAAAAGGGAGAAAATGGGACACACCTGTAGTACTCTCAACAATAAAATAAAAAAATAAAAGTAAAAAATAAAAATGATGACCTTAAAATTCCTGTGCACCTTGATATAGCCTAAAGATGGAACCAAGGTGCAGATTAATATAAGCTGCTTTTATTCCATCAATCCATATAAAAGTAAAAATTGCTACTTACATAAATGGTTCACAATAGTGTGATATGGTATATCTATCTATACATTACAAACTTTAGAGATCAATGGAAAATGTCATTTTATCATTTTATTATAAAAGCAAAATACAGAGCTGCATATTCAACATTATCTAATTTTCTAAAACATGCATGTAATGTACGTTATATGTTTTATACATGTTTTATATATAATAACCTAAAAATGGAAAATATCACAAATAATGAGCTTTAAAAATAATAGTACTTATGACTAGCTAACGTAACTATGAGTGATTTTATATTATTCTTTTTAAATGTCTGTATTTTCTAAATTTTCTTCAGTATGCATATATTTTGGAAGAAATTACATAGACATATCCAGCCCTTAATAAGCTGGAGTCAGTTTTTATAACATCAATTTGAAGATTTATTAAACTTCTGTGACTCTCACAGAGTGAGACACTGCTCTGAATCTACCGGTTCTCCCTGGTCTAAGAACTGGAAGCCTAAGTGACGGTATTTACTTTATTCTTCCCATGTAAGCATTCCGGGTAAAATTCCCTATCAATAATTTGTCCTTACTGTTGTTTTACTTGTTGCTTCTGCCCATCTTGCAATATTTGGAAGCACTTTAATTTATGTATATATGCCACATAGAATTGTTTTTGCTTTGTAATCAACCTTAAATATTATTTTTCTTTTAATAGTAAAGTTTAACATATACATTTATTAACATTACTGGCAATATTCTTATCACTAACATTATTTAATGTTATGTTCCTTAAAGGTTTTTGGGGTTTTTTTCCTCACAAATCTTCATATACACAAGAAATTTTGTATTTTCGTTTTAGTGGTTGCTTTAATGTACCTTTTGAACATTTTTCTATTAAATAGTATCTATTTCTTGCATATTATATAAGTAATTATTGAATTAATCTGCCTTTTCCCTCCCTCCTCCTCATTATTTTTCTTTATATTTACCTTTGTATTGTTAATGTGCTTATATCTCTGCAACTAAATTTGTGAGCTGTCACATGAGGCAATGAGGGAGATTATTCTTCCAACTTCTTCCCCGATTCCACACAACAACCCCCACTGTTATCATTTATACTATTTTTCTACTTGCTGGATTTATAACATCTACATTATATTCAGTTACCCTCACGCACTTGCTGTAAAGTATATTTGAACAGTTAGCTTAGATTTCCTTTAGTGATTTCTAGTTTGGCTGAAGATTAGCATCTAGTTGTTTTCTAAAGAAGACTTCACTCAATCAACCTTCCATGAGGTCTTCCATGTTTAAAACACTTTGGCTGTAGCTGTCATAATGTACACATTAACTGGCTTGATACAAAATGCTTGGCTCACACATCCTTTCCTTGAGTACATCATAAGTGTTCTCTTCCATTTTGCTATCTTATTTGTAAGTGAATGAGAGGGATTCTGATCTATGTTGTCTACAGGTTCATCACAAGCTCTGTATAGAAATTTTTAATTCAATAAACTTTTTCTTCAAAATAAAAAACCATCTCTGATAGAAAAAAAGTCACAAAGAAATGCCTCTGACCAGACAATTTCTCTTAAGCCTAGTCTATGAGGAATGGCTTCACACTATGATGACAAAGACCTTGAATTAGGAGAATTCACAAAATGTTAGCTAAAATCATGTTTGACTTTCCTCTATTTAGATATTTGCATGAAATTGCATTCTCAAAAGAATTTCGGTTGTAAAATTTGACCGTAATGTTAAAATTCTGGCTATATTATCACTTAAAATATATTTTTAAATAAAATATACCTACAAAAACATTTCCTCTCTAGCAAACAAGTTAAATTATTTTTCTGGCATCATACATTCCAATAAAAAATATTAAAGGTTTCTGTTAGGAACATCTGTTTATATTGGTAAATGGAAAAGCCAATTGACATCTACCCAAGAACTTTTAAACAGCTTAAGGCTAAAATTAGGAAACCACTGGCCAAAATGTACAAATTATAATTATGAACAACTATATTATTGGGAAGGTAGAGCATTTTTTTAATCTGATTTTATACACACCAAAGATGCTAAAAACCACTCTTAGAGTATTGCAGTTTCTGACTTTCTTTCTTGTCGCCTTTCCTTTGGATGACATTCCTATAATTCAGCCCATACACAGTCACAGAAGTTATATTCCTTAAATGTTATTCTGCATATTGATGCCTGACTCAGAAGCCACTTACTGAATAAAAGTCAGACTCCTCAGTATTTAACCCCCTACTCAGTCTGATGCCAATCTCTCCCTCCAATTGTATCTCTCATTAGTTTTCTCTTAGACTGGACAGACCTCTTCTAAAGCAAGACAAACCTCTTGCTCATGGAACATATAACACAAAGTTCTGTCTATGCCTCTATTTATTTCTCATTTCCTATCCCTAAATTACTCTTTAGGATTCTGTGCCATCTCCTTCCCCTTCTCTCTGTGAATACCCATCATTTAACTGCATAGCCACTGCAAATCGCACAACTTCCATGAAATTTTGTCTATTTTGACACACTTCCTTGAAATTCTATAAGTACTGTTGAAATGGCAAATAGACACTAGGTTTCATAGGGAATTAGTAAAAGTAGGGGATATTTAACACTATAGCTTGGGCTTATGTATCATGTTTCTTTTTAATTTTAGAGGAAAATAAGCTATGGGAATTTTACAAGTAGTAAGTAAAATTTCCAAGGTTCCAGAGTTTTATTTAGCACCATTTAATCACATAATGGACAAATAGGGTTTATTTTAAGGACCACTGAACTTATATGCATATATGCATAACCCATGGACACAATAGTGCAGTGAAGGCCTCGGGGAGAGGGCTGCAGGGTGGAGGGGGTCAATGGGGGGAAAGGGAGACTTCTGTAATACTTTCAGGAAAAAAGAACCAAAGGATGTTTAAATTAATAAATCCATTATTATATTTAACACTTCGATAGATCAAAAGATAAACAAGTTATGTTTAGAGATACTAAAACAGTTTATAAACCTAAAATTCTGATAATAGCTTCCCCTAAATAGAAATAGAGGGCACTTTATCAGCATTTATCTCAAAGTAACTGTAGATAAATGTCACCAAAGTTATTGATGGCTTTCTGAAGGAGTTTCTGTTAATTTAGGTACAAGATAAGAATGCTGTTAGCACAACTTTGAAAAACATTTTTTTCCGGAGGACCTACACAACAATTTTAAAAGAATAAAAATAAGAAGTTAATGTATCCTAAAGGAGATGATAAACATAACTATTTGCAGGTGATAAAATTTTCTGCCCAGAATCCCAAGAATATTACTCAAAATATAATACATATTAAAAATGGATAAGCAAAATATAATAGCTCTCCATTGTATCAGTGAAAAGAATAGTTGCAAAATATAGGTTAAAATTGTAACAAAGATTTAATACAATTGAAATATAAATCAATAAGAAAATAGTATAATAGAGAAGAGTAAAATGGCATGAGAAAATATTCATTCATTCAAAGAAAAAAAGTGTCAGTTTAATCAAAGAAATATCATTGTTTTGTTCAGAGAGTAAAAGTGAAAGTAATTATACCCAGTGTGGAAATAAACAAAGATCACCCAAAGGACAAGAGCAAAGGCTGGTTACAGTGTTCAGAGTTGCTATTATAACAGGAAAGTCAGCTAGCACCACTTGATTGGTATCAGTTAATGATATTGGGTCATGGCCATAAAATAGAATTCAATTGGATCCTTCATGAAGACCAGAGTTTTGATATAGAAAGATCATCAAGTAAAAGCAGCATTATTACAGCATGATTCAATTTTTTGTAATATGTATATATGTGTATGTGTGCATAGAAAAAATCTAAAGGGCTATATATACCAAAATATTACCAGTTGTTATCTCTGAATGATAGAATTACAAGTTATTTACTTTATGCTTTCCAGTAAACTATGAGTATCTTACAAAGAAAATGTATTATTTTCATAATCATAGAAACACTTGTGAAATTGGTTAATAAAAATTTAATTCAGAGAAACCCGTAAATCTACAGATAAATATCATTGTGTAAAATTGTTAGACAACAGGGAGACATTCAAAAATATAACCTTATATGTGCTTTAGCTTTTTTATTCCCCTAGGCAAATGGACTTTGGTATGGACAGAACAACCTGATGTAATTTCAATCAAGGAGGCTCTTTATACCTGGAATAGAGTTGTGTGTTTTTTTTCCTTTGTCTTCTTTGCACTACCTAAAGTTTATTTCAGTAAATGCTCCTTCAATCTGGCTGCTAGGTATAATTTGAAATTCAATACAATATAAATAAATAAACAAATAAATAAGTCAGCAACTCTCACTTGAATTTGGCAGAGACTCAAAGGCAGGCAGAGAAATGGAAAGCTTTATAGTGGAAAAAATGGAAGGCTTCAGGTGTTTGCTGTTGGAGGCTATTGGCAGGAGGAAGTTTAGGCAGAATAGCTGGAAGTGGGCCTTCCTATCCCATTGGTAAGGGGTGCATAGTTGGCTTTTTCTGGTTGATTCTGAGTTGAAAGCAGGGCCAAAAATTAGGGAAGCTCTCAGCTATATTAACCAAGTCCTAGTCATTTGGGGTCAACTGTTACAAGGTAATTTTTGGCTTCCTAGATTGTTTTTCAAACATAGAGGTCTGACTTTCTACGTGTCTGACTTGTAGATAGTAGGTTGGCTTCCTGGAATGATTCCTGCGGGTTATGGGTCAGAGGCCTATTTTTTACGGTGCCTGTCCATTGTCTGATTATATATCCAGTGTCTCACCAGTACCACAATATTTGAGTAGGAATAGGACACTCATATCAGCAGGTGTCCAAATCAATAAGGAAGACAATTGTATATGTTACATTGAAAGCCTAAAACCATGCACACTTTCCACATCAAAATTATGCTACAGAAATTATTAATGATGTACATTTGGGCACACTTCCTGCATCATTGTTTAAAGCAACTAAAATTAAGACAAAAAAGCTAACATCCAATAATGGAGAAAGGAGGATGGGTTGAAAAAATTAATACTTAATAACAAAAATAGTATTTAGTATTACTATGTAAATTATGTATTGATGATTTTTTCAATGTAAAATTTTAAAAATATATATTGATTTTAGAGAGAGGAAGGGAGAGAGAGAAAGAGGGGAAGAAACATCAATGTGAGACACATCTATTGGCTGCCTCCCGTATGCATCCCAAGCAGGGACTGAACCAGCAACCTTTGGGTGCATGGGATGACATTCAACCAGCTGAGCCACACGGCCAGGGCAAAATGTAAAATTTTTAAGTAGTCTAAAATGCAAACTACAAATGTGATTATAGATAAAAGATGGCAAGAGACAGAGACTGAGAGAGACAGAAGGGAGCGAGAGGAAGGAAGGAAGGAAGGAAGGAAGGAAGGAAGGAAGGAAGGAAGGAAGGAAGGAAGGAAGGAAGGAAGGAAGGAAGGAGGGAGGGAGGGAGGGAGGGAGGGAGGGAGGGAGGGAGGGAGGGAGGGAGGGAGGGAGGGAAGGAAGGAAAGAAGGAAGGAAGGAAGGAAGGAAGGAAGGAAGGAAGGAAGGAAGGAAGGAAGGAAGGAAGGAAGGAAGGAAGGAAGGGAGGGAGGACCAAGATTATGATAGATTCTAGAGAGAAAGTAATAATCTTTTGATTTGAATAGCTAAAATACTTTTACTATTGACTAGGCGCTCTTCTAAGCATTTTACTTATATTAACTCATTTAATTTTCATCACAACCTTATAAAGAAAATTCTTATTTTATAGATGAGGAATTTGGGGCTCAGAAATGTTTTTTTCTAAAGATTTTAAATTTAATTTTAGAGACAGAGGACAGGAGAAGGAGAGAGAATAGCATCACTGTGAGAGCATAACATCAAATGGCTGCGTCCCCCACGCCTCCTACCAGGGATGGAACCTTCAACCAAGGAATGTGCCCTGCCAGAGAATAGACTGGGAATAGAACTGGCAACCTTGGGTCCACGGAGGGCACCCAACCAACTACGCCACACCAGCCAGGGCAGGCCTAGAAAGAGTTTTAAAACTTGCCAAAATTACAAACATGTAAACAGTGCAGTTGAAATTTGGTTATTTGACTCTAGATCCCAGCATGCAATTTTTTTTCCTTTGTTTTTTTATATCAACCAAGTGTTTTGCAGCTGTTTTTTTAGTTTCACCCTTCTTTAAAGGATGTTTTTGACTGAACACAAAGCCTTTTCTCATTTCAAATATATTGTGCTAATACTCCTCCCTTGTGCATTTCCAATGA
The DNA here is from genome assembly GCF_054644295.1 of Miniopterus natalensis. NCBI lineage: Eukaryota > Metazoa > Chordata > Mammalia > Chiroptera > Miniopteridae > Miniopterus > Miniopterus natalensis. The sequence goes on along the minus strand of NC_142090.1, from coordinate 19,176,694 downwards.
ATAGGGATCTTTCTAGAAATAAATATTTTCATATTGCTATATAGTGCCTTTAGCATAAACAATAACAGAAATTAAATAATTTATAGAAATTACACTTGATAATTGTACACACATTTAAAAGTAAAGGACATTGTCCCCAGTTCATATAAGTACTAAAATTGTAATAAATGACAAATAATGATTAAATAATAAATGATTAAGTTGAAGTATCTATTAATCAATAATAGTTAACTAGTAAACTGATGCTTATGGGAAACCTCCCACATTAACATAGTATAATATTATATTTATAGCTTCTGGTGATATTTTAAAGTATAAACTATTATAATAACAATGGTCTATACTTACTAAAATTAAAAAAAGAAAAGCACGTTAGCCACTTGTCCTTGACTTATACATTTTCACCAGTAAATAGGGCAACTGGGCTATGACTAGCAATAATTTCTTTCATTATCTTTTTCTCAGTTTTGTCATTAATATCAATGATAGCATTCTAGAGAAGTATTACTGCATGTTCTGGGGATCATATTAAGGTTAGGAAAGTATAACACATGATAAAATAATTATTTTCCAAAATGATAACATTTTAGGAAGAGAAAACATGCATTCTCAAATACACATATATTTAAGTTTTGTAATATAAATAGTTTAGGTTAGGTTACTAATTTTAACATGATATGAATGTTTTTATGAACTGATAAAATTTCTATAATCAAAATATTTTTATTTTTTCTTATATTATCTAAAGAATCTTGAGGAGGTAAAATATTTAATTATAAGAGTTTATATTATTATTTAATATAAAATATAATATAATAAATTATTTAATATAAAAATAAAATATAGTAATCTAACACAAAACTGAAAGAGTTCTAGTAGAAAATAATGTAAAGAAATAGCCAATAAAAGTGAGCATCTGAATTGCAAATAAGCACTGCTTATTTTACAATTATTATTTTGTCTTACCTACATAGATTATTGTTAATACAAAAATTGGACATAAATTAAAATTTTAAATTAATCTTAGACTAAAGAAATCAGTGATACTAGAAATAACCACTTATTGTTTCAATTCACATTAAAATGATGACAGTAAACCTCAGTTCATAAATACAACTTACAAAATACTCTGACTTTTAGCTCCAATCTCATTTAGGTGAAAGGAAACTTTTTAGTGTACTCTGCAATTAAGACAATCATGGAGCATTAGGAAGAATTTCAGAGGGAAGGTGGGGGTGGGGAGTGCTGGGCGAAGGGAGAGATTAATCAAAGAACTTAAATGCATATATACATGACTTATGGACACAGACAATAGTGTGCAGAAGACAGGGGGGTCCTGGGGGTTCACAGTATAGGCAAATGCCGGGTGGAGGGGATCAATGGGAGAGGAAAGGGGGGCATCTGTAATACTTTCCACAATAAAGATAAAAAGTTTTTTTGATGCAAACACTTAAAAGAAATGTATTTCTTGTAACACCTCCTAGCAAACAACATTTGTACTTGATTATAAAAAGCCAAGAAACTTTCAGAAGAAAAAAAAAATCGCATGGTCTCAGAAAATAGTGAAAGCAAGTAATACAATATTTTTCAACCTTTTGAACAGAAGTAAAATAAAATTTTATTTCAAATATTTCTCTTACTAATGTTCAACTCTATTAATTTATTTAAATTTTTTCCAATTTAATAAGAATTCTACATACATCTCACATATGCAATGCATAAGACCTTCTAAAAATTCATGACCCACAGTTTGAAAATTGCTGCCCAGATGGAATTATATCCCCCACTGCTTTCTCCGACGTCTTACTGGCGGTGGTCCCTTGAGCTCCTATGGTGGTGTGCTCCCTTCACTTCTGTTAGGCAAAGGGGTATCTGGTGAGGCAGGAAGCCCCAGTGCTTAAGGTTCAATCACCTGAGATATATCATGTCACTAACATACTTGACTTCCTACTGCCTAATTTCTCAGAAATGCTTTTTTGTTTTGTTTTCACTTCCCTCCACAGAGCAGGGAAAGTACCTTTCCCTGTCCTCCTACTTGCCATAAAACCACCCTCTGTCTCTTTCTTCTTGAGGTCTGGCTTTCATAAAACATGTGAAAAGTGCAGAATTCTTGAGGTAAGTCACTATAAAGCAGCTTACCTTCTGGAAGATGGGTAACAGGAAAATACGTGAGTGATTAAATTGGAGATATCAATCATAATTTGAGCAATTAAGCCATTTAAATTTTCTAAGACTTAGTCTCCATTTTTATTAATGAAGTTGATTAACTCTTTAATAATCCAGTTTAGAAATGCTGCATAATTCCTTCATTCCAAGTAGGTGAAGACTACATACATAGATATATATAAGAATATATGAATATATATTTTATTCATTCATATATTAAATAATGGATAAATAGCAGCTAAAAATACAAATTATAGACTCAGCCATAATATATATGAAATCTTGCTGCTGTTGATGTAACTTTGAGCCAGGTACTTAAGCATATTGATGCTTGGTTTTTGTGTATGTAAGTGGGGCAAGTATACCTAGGCTAAGTTGGTAGTGATCTAGAAGATGAAACGATATATTATGTATGATTCCTACTGCAGTATTTGTGAGCTACATGAATGATAACCACCTCTTGCCCACTATCATATTATCATTATCCTCATCATAATATCAACATTTATATCTATAATCAATATGCATTTTCCCCCTAATATATATCAGGAGTAGTTACAATATAGTGAATAGAATTATATACAAAAGCCAAATCTACAATCACAAGGCAAAATATCAGTCTATCCAGGAAAGATAGGCTATATTTCAGGATACCTGAACAATACACTAGTGCTTAAATCAGTTATTTAAAGAATTCACTTTTAGAATCTAACCTCTCTTTAAAGGTGTGGCCAGAAGCCTAAGTCTCCATTTTCTGAATTGTGTTTGAAGGAACTCTGGTCACATAAGATGCTCCTAGAGAAAAAAAGAGGGGGATTCCATGATAAAATAAGTTGGGAAACACCGTATTATATCTCCTTTGAACATTCACAATGCACAGTAAATATTAACACCTTGGAGAAATTATTCAGTAAATACTATTTAAGTGTATTTATCCCTATACCATTGAAAAACTATTTAACCCTGGAAAACTTTTTAAGTTATAAATTATTTTTTTAAATCCTTACCCAATAATATGGTTTTATTTTTAAATTGATTTTAGAGAGAAAGGGAGAGCAAGAGAAAGAGAGAAACATTGATCTGAGAGAGAAACATTGATCAGTTGCCCCACCAGTGATGGAACATGCAACCTCTCTAAATGCCCTGACCAGGAATCAAACCAGCAAACTTTTGGTGTACAAGGATGATACTCAACTAACTAAGCCACCCATTCAGGGCTTAAATTATAAATTTGACATCCTTTAGAGCCAATGTTATGTAAAGATACCCCATAAATTATTAGTAAAATAAATTAGACCATCTATAAAAGAAATATATAAACCTTAAAAAATCAAGTCACTAAAGTTTTACAAATATAAATAATACCTGTGTACATTGGTTTTATGTATTTACATATTTTAAACTTGTAAATAAGTTATTTTTGAGAGGTGATGTCACTGGTGCTTTCACTTTTGAAATATTTCTTTCAGTAATCCAGATGTTCTACATTGAATATACACTTCTAAAATAAATAATTGGGAAAATTAACAGATAAGTATGGACTTATTTTAACTTAACAGAATATTACTAATTAAAATCTAATCTTAGTGAGCATTATACATGTGCTAGTATGAGGGTTGTTAGGTAACAGTGAATTTTATGAATGGGTAATAATTATCTAAACATTTAGTGTCTGCATAATTAAAAAATTATACTCCCATAACCTATTACTCATATAAAGAGATGAATAATTTTCTAATGATCCCCACATTCTGGACAATATAAAATTTGAAGCCAATTTAAAATATTAATCCATGGGTTTCAGATAGTTACTATTTAACTATAACAACACCTTAATAACATAGAATAAAGTTGCAAACTAAAACATGACACAACCATGAGGTGCATATGACAACAAGACACATTTATTGTAATGATTACTGAAATTTAAGCAAGTATAAGCTTTTTGACTGCAAAAAACAAACAGAAGTCTGTCACTTTTCTATTACCTAAGATTTAACTCATTAAAAACCCATTTCATCCAATTTTATTTTAATTAGCTTTGTGGTATTATTTATTTTTAGTAGGAATTAAATAGAACTTGTTATGTTTTTCTTGGAAAAGAAAATTTACAACAACTCTGTGGTGCTTAAACATACAAATAACAAAACATTAACTGTAATAAAAAAAGATTTAAATGTAATCTGTCTTTTTATATGGCTCAGTAAATCAAACAAGATGGACTGTGTTTCCAGTCAGTGATAGAAATTCACTGCCTATTCATAGTCTACAATATTTATGGAGTGCCCACAATTTTGCTGTTTCCAGAAGTATATAGACAATAGCAACGTTTATATTTATTTTCCTGTAATTATTTCACATTCCCCCATCCTTAAGGTATGTATGTAATCACTCTAGGAAGGACATGAGATTTTTCACAGCTATTCAATTCACACACACACACACACACACACACACACACACACACACAATATCTAGAACAAAATTCAATTCTTCCAAACAGGCATAAAATGTCTCCTATATTTTAGGTCATCAAGATCTTGCACTGAAATTCTTAATCAGTGGGTAATTTTTACCTCAGCAATCTGTTAGCTCTTTTCACCGCTGCCTTGAAACTGAAGGAACATCAAAGAGAAAAGTCACACTCTGCTCCTCTGATGATTCTTAGAATTTCCATTAATGGGAAAGATACTTGAGAACGTTGTCTTCCACTACCCTTCTTGTCTTCGTTCTTAAGGTTAAGTGAGCCTGAGTGTGTGTGTGTGTCACCGTAGTATGGGAGAAGCCAGGATGCACAATTTCCACAACACAAGAATTAAAATCAGTCTTCTCTGTGAAGGACTTGAACTTTGGACTTAAGTGTAAATCAACATTGATAAAAAATCACTGAAATCCAAGGACTGAAGGAATTTTGCAAGACCACCTTCCCGCTCTAAATGAGTTTAAGTTCCACTGCTAAAAGAAATTACTCCAGGGCATTGCGGTAATGCACAAATTACGAGATGTCAATTACCCTTAAGAAATCACAAGCTTTCACAGGAATAAAGGAATAAAAAGATGGGTTCTAAAAAACCCCAAACAACAACAAAAAACCAGCCAATGAGATTTAGTGCTAATTTTTATTAGATTTTAATACTTATTGATTACTGTGGTAAGAACACTTAACCCGAGTTTTAACCTCTTAACAAATTTTAGGTGCACAACACAGTGTTGTTAAGGAGACACAGTGTTGGACAGCAGATCTCCAGAACAATCTTGTGTAGCTGAAACTAAGATAGTAAAATGATAGGTCGTGAGCACTTTAAAAGCAAAGGATTTCTGAAGACCAAAATCAAATTCATTAGGAACACATAACTTCAGAAGAGGCTTATTACCTCCCCCACTCCCAGGGTTTCTAGATTAATGGATCAAAGAACTGTGATAAATACAATTTATCTGAATTTTAGCAAAGGATTTCATTTGATTCTTTAAATAAGGGAGAGTTGGTCGAATACCTCTTTCAAAGAGATGGATTAACAGACTGATTTACTTAAAGAGACATCTTTTGACATTATATAAGGACCCAGTTTCAGCCCTTTCTTGATTATCAAACAAGCATTTATCACATGACTTCTGTAGGCCAAGCAATATGCTAACCACCTAGAAAAAAAGGGTGCTTACCATGAAATGGGGGAGACTTGCACATAATTGAGCAATTACAGTGTTGGGGATGACTACAGATGAAAGAGGAGGGGATTCAAGGAAAGATCTACAGAAAGTCAGCTTCTGAACTGAGTTGTTGAATGAAAGCATAGTTAGATTATTTGGAAACTAAGAGGAGTGTCATGGAGAAGGAAATTAGCAAGTACAAATAAAACAAGATGAGAGGATACACAGTTCACTCAGGAAATTGCAAGTAAAGCATAAAACAAGAGAGAAAGTGGTAAAGAAAGTGAGTCTACTATCATAATAAGAATCCAGAAGAAAAATGTGCAACATAAATCAAGCTAAGAAGTTTATACTTCATCTTGAAAGCTATAGGAAAATACTTGAAAGATGATAAAGATGGTATCTGTCAATTTGAAAGATTAATTGGTTGGGTGGAGACTAGAAGATTCGAAGCTGGAAACACAGTAGTTGCAGCAGTCATTCAGATAGGAAAAGACTTTGAGGTTGGAGGGAAGGAGACATATTTTCAAAAGAGAGGTTGATGATTCATTCAACAAATATTTATCGAATATTTGCTATGTGTCCTGGACTAGGTGCTGGGGCTACAGTGCTGAATATCACTGTTTCAGTGTTTCAAGTCTTGCTCTCATGGGGTGACACTGCAAGCTAGTAGTGCTAGCCAGGTGCCAGGTACTACGCTGAAGGCATATCACACATTATTTAATTTAATTTTATTTAATTAATTTATTTAATTATTTATTTAATTCTATTTTATTTAATTTTCATACAAACCTGTGAGGCAGATATTATAATTTACAGACACCGAGATGAGTTAATAGAGGCCCCGCAAGTTAAAGAGACTTGTTCAAGATCACTAATAGTAATCACAGAGACAAAGCATGCGTGGCTCCAAGACTCCATATTTTCTCTGAGATAAATTAAAAAGATGCCAACACAAAGATTTTATCAAGCAGGTTTCAGTCAGTGAAAGATAATTCATTCCAGTTAGTTAAGTGGAGGGATAAAAAATTAGTTGAAAAGGTGATTGAGAAACAAATAATACGGAAAATGAATGGGAGGTAGTCCAGAGATTAGACATCAGAAGAAATTGTTACCACCCTAGGGCTGGAGGCACTAAGAAGAGAGGAGGGGCCCTTGCACAGCTGAGTCAGGGCTATTCCACTGGTAGCTGGAACCACAAAGGAATTAACAACCATTTTTAAAGACAAAGGAGAAGATCTCTCTCTCTTGGCTTCTCCCCTTCTTTTAAGTGTCCTCTACCCTTTGCCCTACCCCAACCAGCGTCTCCCAATGGCTGACCCTAGAAGCAGAAGGGAGGGAAAGGGGTGTGCAGGATTGCCCTTCCACCCACCAGACTCAGAAACATGTACACCTCTTCACGGAGCTTGGCCTTTAGCCATAGATATTTAGAGAATTCATTAACAATTTTCTTAAACTTAATGAGCAGTAGGTTAAGATTGTGTCTTAGATGGCTCACATTCCAGTTGCAGTGTCGGTAAAGGAACTGAACAAAGCAAGACTGAAACCAGGGAGGCCAGCTGGGGGACGTCTGCAGCAGCTCAGAAAAGACAGGGCTTGTTCCATGGGACACCACTAACTCAGGAGGGAACAGGGGAACAGGAGCAGATTAGGTTAAAAAGAGAAGGCCATGGGTTTGGAGAATGACTGAATTTAAGGGGCTCCAAAGGAGGACTGCAGAGCAGAGAGTCTGTAGTTTCAGAGTTGTGAGAAAGGAACGTTTATATTTGAAAGCCTTTGCTTAAGAGAAATAGTAAAGTCATGGGTGTGGTTGAGACAATTTAGAGTGAAAATAGAAATATAATGTCAAGATGTCCCCAGAATTAGATCATCAATTCTAACTAGCGTAAGGCAAATCAAGCACTAAGCCTCTCCATAACATTTTGTAGAAATACAGCTTATATGGGTCAATGGGCATAGAGCAGCGGAGGTGAGCTAAGTGGTCTGTGAAGGGCCCTCTTTTGTCCATTTAGTGCCACTAATGTGCAGTGAACTAAGTAAAAGCAGGAAGCCCAAAGAAAGTGAATAAAATCTCAACCTTTTTAAACAGAGACAGGGTAGCTATCAACTATGAAGCGTGTGTGACATACCTGCCCTACGAAAAAAGATTCCTTTCTGAAATTTCAGATTTGAAAAGGATTCTATAGATTTTTATTTCTGCTGATAAACTTACATGATGCCTGTACTTCGTCCTGTAGATAATGAACATGTTCTGTAGAGAAATTTTAATTCATATCTTTATAGAATCGGTTAATACAAATCAAGAATTTTATCTATTAAAGAGATCATTATATATGAAACAGGGGTTGATATATGTGCATATGAATATATACCATTTAAAAAGTTTGCCTAGAATAAGGATAGGCGCTGATTTAAAATGCCTTACAACAATCTGAGGCAGATATATGCAAAAAGTTATAAAGGGAACGTTTCTCAGTTTGAAACATTTTACATATCACATACAAGTAACACCTGAAAATTACTAGGGGGAAATGTAGAAAGCTATATATTTATAATCATAATGCTGAAAACCAGAAATTTATCTATCTGATTACTTGATGAATCACAGAACATTTTAAAAATAACTGAAAAATCATTGGCCAAAGAAAACACCCTTCCCATCAGAGCAGCTTTAAAGCGCACTAATATGCAAGTTATTTATACACACTACCCATACATATATTTTAAGAACTACTCAATATCTTAAAAGCAATCACAAAATCAGTCTTTAGCTTAATCTTCATCTGCATTTTAATGATTTCAAAATACAGCCACATAATAGAGCTTGAGGTTGCATATTGCTATATTACTAGTTTCACAGGACTGTGGCTTTCCATCTTGGCAGCAATAAATCCTAGTAAACAGAGCCATTAACAGCATTTTTTATAGGACCAGAAGTAGCTGTGGCAGTAGAAGTGTGGTGCAAAGTAACATTTGAAGGCTACTGTGTTGCACTCAACTATTTATTAAGGCATTAAAATCAGGTCTTCCCAGGGATGTTGGAATGTTTTTCATGATCTTCTCTCCCCTTGACAGTTCTAGCTTTTATGTGGCAGTTTGGAAAAAAAAAAAAGGTTACCTAAAGTTTCACGAAGTTTCAAGTTCTCATTAAAATATGAGGTTTTAAAAAGAATAAAGCAGTGTAAGTAAAAGTAATTAAAAGTAGGTGGTGAGTAAAAATGCTAATGATCGAATTTAGAAATACTTATGTTAATCATTTGAATAAAGATCATTATGATTTTAAATATGCATAACATATGGAGCATCTTTAATTAATAAGATTCCACAAAAGTGGTATTCTCTAGTTCTCCAAGAATGTGTCAAAGATGAGCTTTGTCTTAATAAATGCAGCACCAATAAATATTACATTGTAAAATCATCCTTTAGCTCAGAAAATTGTTCTTTACTCACCTAGGCATCTTTTTAGGTTGTAAAATATATGCTACAATAAGTCTTTTACACATATGTAATTTCCATCTATGAGCACAAAAAAATGAAAAACCTATGTTAACTTAAATTTTCTATTTTGATTCTTTCTTTGAGCATGTAAAAAGAGCATATCCCTTGAAATAACAGAGTACATAATTATATCTTAAATATCTTAGAATGACAATTAGGTTTTAGCATAATTTGGGGAAATACTATGGGAGATTATTTTTGCTTGCTCATAAACAAACTTCTTTTAATGAGCAGAATGTGTTTATTTGATGCGAATTGGAAAGATCTGGGCAAACTTTCATACACATGATTTCACAGCTACTATTACGTGAGACGAGGGTAAAGCTAGAATGTAAGCGTTAGAAACAGAGCTGACGAAATAATATTCATTAAGCAATTGTAAAAATAGCACATCAGCGTGATAAAAAACTTGAAGGTGATATGTGAATAATTCTCTCTGCATTATTATGAAAAGAACTGCGGTCCAGAGGGATGAAATGCTTCACACAATATAAGACTCTCAATTACAAAAGCAAGTCCAAATACCCACTCCTAGTATAAGTACCTTGGCCTACATGGGCCTCCTCACTGCTCCTAGCATGTACTTCACAACTAAACTAATCAGAACAGAACTGAGTGTACAAGTTATAAGACTACAGTCAGATAATTACATTTTAAAGAAAATTTTACACATTGTTTAAAGCATTCAATGCAAAACAATCAAAATTACTCATAGATACATAGATACATAGCCTGCACTTTCAGGAAATAAAGGAGTGCATTGTCTTAAATAAACTTATGTGCTTTTAAATTATGAGAGCATTTTTTACTAAATTTTGTAAATTCGTTCTCATATTAATTTTCTTGTTAAATTAAACTTTTAAATAAAATTTGTTTAAAATCTGACCTTCTATATTTGTACCTGTTTTCTATACCTTCCTTTGCCACTCAAAATATAAGTAATTTCAAAAAATGGTCAACCTGAATATAATTTACATATACTTTCTTTAAATGCATTAATTTAGCTTAATGATTTTGGTTGTGCTTACATTATTGGTGTGTACTCTCTCTGAAACAAATGCAAGACTAAAAATTCAGTAGGTGGCTGGTAGCATTTGTCCTGCATTTTCTGTAAAACTCTCCCCCATGGATCCTAGAGAAATTCTTTATAAAATAATTTTTAAAGTATTTTGTTTCCTGTATTCTCTTCTGCAGGATTTATAATAATAAGCTAGCTTTCATCAAGGCATCTCTCAGGATATACTAGCTTTTTACTTAATCATAAAGTTTGATAATTTATTCCCATACAGTAGAACTTACCAGATTTTTTATGAAAATAAAATGTCCTCTTTTTTTAGAGGCCACAAAAGTCAAACCTTTTTAAGGATGTTCTTTTCTGTGTCTATCTATGAAATCTATTCTAATATTTGTTTCCTAAGACTGTTCCCTCATTTTTCAGAGGGAAATATTTTCAGTTGATTAAGTTATATTTACATGTGCCAGGTACATAAGGAAAATCTGCAACCTATTTGCCAATTTTCCAAATATTCCAAATCCAATTTTAAAAATTGTTTATTAAGGAATCCCTCCTATTTCCCTCACCTACTTCAGTATTGTAACCATTTTATGTCTGACACACCCATAGCAATGGGAAAGGAGAAGAAAGATGGAATAGCATTTTCATCATATTATTTGATTACTGATTGACATAACATTTCACTAAACTTTCCAAAATTAAAATGAAGGATTTCAATATAAGGGCTATCCACAGCCTATTTCAGGAGGACAATTAAAAATTTAACTAATTAAAATCAGGAGATATTACCACATACCTTTTAGAATGGCTATAAAAATAGAGCGACCATATGAGGTGCTGGCAAAGATGCAGAGTGGATGACTACTTACATCTTGATGGGAATACAAAGTGGTCCAGCCACTTTGAACAAGAGTTTCCAGTCCCTTGTGAAGTTAAACACAGACTTAGAAATTTCATTCCTACATGTTTACCAAAGTGAGAAGAAATATTCATTTCTTCACACAAAAACCCTATGTGAATGTTTATCGCACAGAACTTCAACTCAAGAATGGGAAAACATGGATATGCACTCAGCGAGGGAACACTGCTCAACAATGACAAGGAAGGCACCGGTGCAATCCCGGCAATGTGGTGAGTATCACGTGTACCATGAGTAGTGAGAAAACCATCCTCAAAAGGCTACATACTATATGGTTATTGTGCATGACATTCTAGAAAAGGTAAAACTGTAAGGATGAAAAACAGACCTGTGACTGCCATGGGCTGGAAATACTGTCTGACTGTATACAAAGGGCAGAGGGAAATTTGGGGACACGAAACTGTACTATATGTTATTATGGTGCTGGGTGCTTGAATGAATGTGTTTGTCAAAACTTACAGAACTGTACACTAAAATAAAAGTGAACTTTACTGTATATAAATTATACCTTAATAAAAATATATGGAAATAATTTCTCTGTAACAGTCTTGGAAGTGGTATAGTGGGATGAGCATGCTTGAAATGAGAATCAGCTCTCATATATATATATATATATATATATATATATATATTTTTTTTTTTTTTTTTTAATATATCTTTATTGATTTCAGAGAGAGGAAAGGAGAAAGAGAGATATAGAAACATCAATGATGAGAGCGTCATTGATCGGCTGCAGCCCACAATTTGGGCATGTGCCCTGACCGGGAATCGAACCCCGATCTCCTGGATCCCAGGTCGACGCTCAACCGCTGAACCAGGCCCAGCCGGGCTCATATTTTTTCTATTAATTTTTTAGAGAGAGTGGAAGGGAGGGGGAGAGACAGAGAGACACATCGATTGGTTGCCTTCCCTGCCCTGCAGCCAAGGTACATTCCCTTGACCAGGAATGGAAGCCGGGACCCCTCAGTCTGCGGGCCAACGCTCTAACCACTGAGCAAACTGGCTAGGGCTGATTCAGCTCTTTGACAGCAGCATGACCTCAGCAAGTGACTTCAACTATCTGGGTCTCAGTTTCCTCATTTATATAATGATAGGTTTTAATATTTTTCATAATTTTAATAAGTTGGCTTATTATGAGGATGAAAATGACATCATGTCTACAATGAGATGGGTACTCAATAAATTGGATTTCCTAAAATAATATTAACATGAAGAATCTCTATCATGGTCTAGATCCATTAAATAGAAAGAACTACAGTGTTTAAACAAAAACGATGACCTCATAATACATGGCAATCAAAAAATATTTTGGTTAAATCACCTACATTTTATCCAATAGCACCTACTATGTGAACACTAAGGAGAAACAGAAAAGAAAATAAGGAGTGACAGTATATATTTTAGGCTTAAACTAAAACTTACTTGCCGGATTTTAATTTTTATTGCAGAAAAGGGTCATGCTTTGAGTCTCCACAGGGTCTGACACATAATGTTCTAGAATATTTGTCATCTTTTTTAAGAAAGGAATCTCTGAATTCTTACCTGCCACATGGGAATTTGCACAATTTACTAAGTGATTTGTAATTAAATAAATGAGCTGGACATTAATTTAAAATTTTAATTGCACTATGTGGTGGCCTTTAAACCTCCCTTTTTCCATCAATGTCTGCATCTGTGAAGGCATTGATTTCCTCCTGCCATGCGAAAAAGAAAACAAAGCAGCCCTGGAGTTTATTATTCTGAACTTGATACAATAAAACATTTTTTGTGTGTTTTTTTGTAACAAGTTGTAGATATCCTGAAGCAGGAGAGTGCATTGCACAACACACCATGTGGGCTTCCACTGGTGTGTAAATACCATGTGATCCTTGCATTGAATTTAATTTTGAGCAAGTAAAACATTTCATAGCTGAAATATCAAGTGAGATAATATAGCCAAGGCAACATCCAGATTTTCTGTGGTTTTGAAAGTTAGCTTAAATTCCACATTGATATGGTTTTACAACTATAAGTCTTTTTATTATTGTTCCCAACCAGTATGGTCATGTATCTAAAAATGTATTTAGCAACTTCATAAGATACAACTTCAGTGTATAAAATCTATTGTATTTCTATATTCTAGCAACAAAAATTTATAAATTGAAAATTAAAAAACAAATGGTACCATGTAAATAGAATTAAAATGAAAAAACTTTAAGGGGATAACTTCAGCAAAACATGTGCCAGACTTGTTCAAGAAAACATACAAAATATATTTCTGAGAGGAATTTTAAAAAGTATAAATAAATGAAGAGAGGTAAAAAAACATGGATAAGAGACAATGCCATTAAAAAGGGTTAGTCCTTCCCAAAATTAACTAAGATTTTTATATAAATGCATTGATTCTAAAATAGACCAAATAATTCTAAAAAACAGCAACAAAATTGGAAAATTTACACTATATGATTTTAACTTACTACAAAGTCATAGTAATCAATGCAATGTATTTGATGAAATATATATATATGTACACATATATATGAAACAGAAGAAAGAATTCATAAATAAGCCCCCACATATATTTCACCAATATACTTTCAACAAAGGTGCTAAGGTAATTGATTAGGGAAAGAATTATTTTTTCAAAAAACAATGATAAAACAACTGGTTATCCATATGCAAAAATATGAGTACTGTCCCTTACCACATAATAATAAAAAATTAACTCCAAATAGATCAAGGATTTAAAAGTAACTAAGAGAACAATATACCATCTAGAAGAGACTATTGGAGTAAATGTAAGTGGCTCTGGGTGAACAAATATTTCTTAAGAAGGATGCAAATGGTAAATTAGAATTCATCAAAATCTAAAAACTGTAGTCTTCTAAGACACTGGTAAGAAAGAGAAACAGCAAGCGACAAAATGAAAGAAAGTAATGCAAACTATATATCCAGTAAAGATCATACATCCAAAATATATAAATAACCTTTACAACTCAATAATAGGAATTCAAGAACTTTAATAAAAAATGTTGATCTAAAGAGCTATTGCAGCAGAGAATATATAGAAATGGCAAATAAACACATAAAAAGATACTCAACATTCTTAGTTATCAAGGATATGCAAATTTAAAATAAAAAAATGCCAGCATACACACACTAGAATGGCAGAAATTAAAAAGATTGACAAAGTCAAGTTTAGGAGAAAGATGTGGTGCAGTTAAAACTCATACACTGTTGGCTATAAAGTAAATGATATTGTCATTTTTGAAAACATTTTGGAAGTTTGTTATAATGGGCTAGACTCAGAGGAAGGACAGGTGAAAACTGGTGGAAGAAATATCAATAACTTCAGATATGCAAACAAGACCATCTTGTTATCAGAAAATGTCAATGATTTGAAATGACTTCTGATGAAAGTGAAAGAAGAAAACGCCAAAGCAGAACAAGCATTCTAAAGTCAAGAAGACAAAAAGCATGACTACAGATGTATTGCACAACTTTATAGGCAATGAAGACAAAGACATTGTTAAAGATTTTGTTTACCTTGGTCCAGTCATCAATTCAAACAGTGCAGCCAGGAAAGAGAAGGCTGAGACTTGGAAGGGCAGCAATGGAAGAATAAAGAAGGATCACCAAGAGCAAGGATGTGTCATTAGAGACCAAGGCTAAGATCATCCACACCCTCATATTTTCAATTACTATGTACCGATACGAAAGTTGGGCAGTGAAGTTGGGCAGTCCGGTGGGGAAAAAAATGGAACCATTTGAAATATGGTGTTGGAGGAGAGCTCCAAGGATACACTGAATCGCCAGAAAGACAAACAAGTGGGTCCTGGAACAAATTAATCCTGAAATATCACTGGGGGCAAACATGACAAAACTGAAGCTTTCCCATTTCGAGCACATCATGAGAAGGCAGGGGTCTTTGAAAAAGACAACAATGCTGAGAAAAATAGAAGACAGCAGGAAAAGAGGAAGACCAAAGATGACTTTATAAAAGAAGCCATAGGCATGAGCCTACAGGAGCTGAGCAAGACTGTTGAAGACAGGACATTGTGGACATCAGTCCTTCACAGGGTCACCAAGAGTCAGAGCTAACTCAAGGGCACGTAACCCACCAACCCACCATATGCTCCAGGAATTCCACTGTTAGGTTTTTAACCCAAAAGAAAAATATTTTTTCACACAAAGAATATGAAATGCTCACAGAAACATTAGTCCTAATAGGCCCAAACTGGAATTAAATGCTCATCACCTGATATATGCGTAATCAAGTTAGGGTTTGTCTAAAAAATAGAACATTACTCAGCAATAAAAAGAACAAATTGCTGATAGATGCAACAACATGGATGAATTTCAAGTGTTCTAAAAAGGAGCCAGATGAAAGACTGTGAGCTATATGATTCCATTTATATGAAATCCTACAAAAGGAAAAAGCATAGTGATGCAGAGCATATTAGCATTTGACAAGGTGGGTCTGAAAAGATTCATGTTTGATAGGAGGAGGTAGGACTGCAGACTGACTAGGGAACTTCTGAGAGTGACGGAAGTGTTCTGTCATGATCGTGGTCATGCTCACACAACAGTATGTTTGGCAAATCATTGAATTATACAGCCAACATCGGTAAATTTTCATTCTGTAAGTGGTATCTTTAAAAAGCTGACAAAAAAACACATAAAATTGTAAACACTCAAAATAGCTTTTGTTTTCATAGGTTATGTCAATTGATATTCAGTGTTTAAAACTCCAAAGTTTTAAAAATACATATATTTATTTACTAAAAACAAAATTTTCTGTAAACTTAAAAATGCTATAAGCAGTATGTTAGTTTTAAAATGTATGTTATATATAGATATTATAAAAATAGATAAAAACATACTTTGCCATCTTTGAAAAATAAGTCCATTACACTTTACCATAATACATATTTTATGGCAAATACTGTATTCTTCAAAACAAAATTAATTCCATGAGAATAGCATTGTTTTAAGGACTGGCTAAATAGGAGACAGCTGGAGTCTGATATCTGCATCTGTATTTAATTTGTTGTGATAGGTTTATTAAGAAAATCTAAGTCTCACATACATATGTATTTGAACAACGAGGAATATTTCACAGCTTTTTCAAGTCGCAGTTTCTTAAAAGCGGGTCTCCGTGTGCAATATGGAACTCTAGAAATAAACATGTTGTGCTGTTGCATTGCTTTTTCAATGGATCTATTACCCGTGCATGCAATGCCAAATATTGGTTAAGATACAAAGCAATAAGAACTGGTAAGCATTGCAGGTGGGAGAAATAAAATTATGCACACACCCTGGAAACAATTTGACATTTATCTTTTTAAAAAATATATATAGATTGATTTGAGAGAGAGGGAGATACATCTACGTGTTGTTCCACTTACTATGCATTCATTGGTTGCTTCTTGTACGTGTCCTGACCAAGGTCTGAACCCTCAACCTTAGTATGCGTATCAAGAAGATGTTCTAACCAACTGAGCTACCTGCCCAGGACCAACATTGTGTTTTAAAGCTGAACGTGTGTAGGAATTAGAAAAATGTCCACGCCTATGCCCAAACACAAGTATGAAGGTAATCACAACAGTATTGTGTGTAATAGCAAGAAACTGAACACCTTTCAAATGCCCATAAAAAAATAGTGTATAAGTTATAGCATAGTCACACCGTGGAATGTAATTATATAGCACTAACAAAGATTGAACTAATGCTACAATCAACAACATACAAAAATTTTAGATGTATTGTTGACAAACAAAAATAAATTGCTTAATTGAACACACATTGCATAATGCCATGTTGAAATCAGGTTTAAAACCAGGCAAAATGGAGTAAAATATTGTTTAGGGATATATGTGTATGTGACAACTGGTAATTATAGACAGTAAATGATACAGAAACAAATTGCAAATGATGAGCACCTCTGGGGAAGACAACAGAGTTTTTTCAACAAAAGGTAATGTTTTATTTCTAAAGTTGGTGTTTGTTTTATTATTATTAAGGTTATGATTAATAACTTACATATAATCAACATGTGTGTTATATATGGTATCTATGTACATGATTATTTTAATAGAATCATCTAATCTTGAGCTAAACCTGAGATTCCACATTGATTACTGCCATGATAATATGTTTTCCAAAGATTTTTGAGCAGGGGAATCTTTTTTATACCCTCACATATTATATTTATTTAAAGTGGGGGGCAAGGCCGGCAGGCATGGCTCAGTGGTTGAGCATCAACCTATCATCCAGGAGATCATGGTTTGGTTCCCAGTCAGGGCACATGCCCGTGTTGTGGACTTGATCCCCAGTAGAGGGTGTGCAGGAGGCAGCTGATCAATAACTCTCTCATCATTGATATTTCTATCTCTCTCCTGCCTTCCTCTCTCTGAAATCAATAAACGTATTTTTAAAAAGTAAAAATAAAAAATATAATAATAAAGTGGGAGGCATAACATAAAGTAGTATGATAAGATTTTTCTAACAGTATGATCAGAGAAAAATCCATATTGAAACCATGCATTTTTTTCAAAAACCCTTAACATGCACACATGTAGGTATACAATATACCGCAGAGCTACTTCTCTTAGTGACTCAGTACAGCTGAATCTTGGGTCATTCGACCCACGTTCTTTTACTACTGTTCCATTAATTTATATTCAAAGCAAACACAAGCCATGTCTTATTTGAAATATGCCCAGAAATTGCACCACAAACACCTGTTCTTGTGAAAACAAATAAAAATTGGATGCAAGCTAATAAAATTACTCATTCTACTCCTACTTTTCTCCTTTTGGCTTCTGAGTGGTTCTTTTTAGACCCATGCAGATTCATGTAAGCGCTGGTGATGCGATACAGCATTTATTTTCATGACTGCCCCATCAAATTTAACAAGCAGGCAGTAACAAGAGACTATATATTTTCATGGCATTCTTTTGGGTCATTGAAATATAATAACTTTGAATCCCAACCTTATTTTCAAGGTCAGATATACAGTTCATGAAAACACAATATTTATGGCTCTGTAATAGAATATTTGATGTTATACAGAAAAAAATTACCTGTAGGATTTTATAAGGAACTGTCATGGGTATGTTTTATTTAATAAGATCCATTGTTGGATGTGGAATGATGTAAAGAAGACTATTAATTGCTACACACCTCAGTGAAATAATCACAGTTGCTATTTGAGCAACATTAATGATGTTCTTTTTTTTCTGATTACCTGTCCCTTAATTTTATTTTGTGTTGGCTTTAATGTCGTTCAAGCTTAAGACAGATTGTAAAAGGGTTAATGCGCCCTAACCTTATTATAAAGGTGCCTTTATACTTTGATTGTAATAAGTATGCTGTGTTATGTCTAGAATAATTATCATTGACTAACATTTTTGGAAGCCAATAAAGAACCAGTGGTTTCATATAAACTGCTCTAAAACCGGTGCTCTAAGAGATAAAGAATATGTGCTCTTTAATGGATGGTACAACTTTTATTTCTTGGATCTCAATAACAAAATAAACCAAAAGAATTATAGATTATAATGTTTTTTTTGCCATCAATAAGATAAACATAATACCTATAATAAATTTACTGTTATTGTTTTTTATTTTTATAATCAAAAGAAAGAAGGTATATATGAAATGAAACTTTTTCGTCAAAACAACATAATTAAAACACTATATCATTAAGAACAATATGATTCTTTTTTTTTCTTTTAAATATATCTTTATTGATTTCAGAGAGAAGACAGGAGAGGGAGAGAGAGATAGAAACATCAGTGATGACAGAGTCATTGATTGGCTGCAGCCCACAACCAGGGCATGCGCCCTGACCAGGAATCGAACCCTGATAGCCTGGATCCTAGGTCGATGCTCAACCGCTGAGCCATGCCTGGCCGGGCAAGAACAATATGATTCTTAATTACAGTATATCTACATATTTTATCTTTGATGAATACCAATATTAATAACAAGTGATAAATTACCTTGATGTTCTCCATACTCAAAATAATTATCCAAATATATAAAATGCCCAATACTAATTATTTAAGATTATTAAAGATGTGGCCCCTTAGGACTTAATATTCCTTGGCCATAAACTAGAAGGCTGGAATTCCTAAAGGTTGAGAATGACTGACTATATCATATAATCCTGGTTCAAGGGGAAAAGTTATCATGAAAATAACCCATCTACAGATATTGCTGCTACCTCAAATAAGGAAAGACAAGAAGTACAACCATACTTAGATGCTATAAATTCTAAAATGTTGAAGAATAATTGCTCTCCTTCTTATTAATGCAATCAATAATCTCAGTACTTTCAAGTTAGGGATGCTTGTACATTCCCCAATTCTTCCATGATGTCTCAACAATCCTCCCTAAAAAATGACATGTCATCCCTGAGTTTGTTGGAATTCTGGATTTAACCCAATCACTAGTGTTCACCAGTGTTCTCATATAGGAGACAATTTGGAAATTAGACTGCAGAAGCTATATGTCAAAGTTACATAAACTAACATGAAATAGAATAGGTTGGAGACAAGGTTGGAGAAGACAGTAACCTATCACCAAAAATTTCAAATTATGCTTATAATGATTATGTACTCCATTCTAAGTTTAAGTGAAACAATTGATAATTTCCTCATTGGTATTTCAAAAATGTTATCCAAAAAATATAGTTTAATCTACTAACAAATATACACTGATTAAAAATGAATAATTAAATTGTGCATTTTTCTAATTGGTATTTCTAATTTGAATAAAATAAGAGGGTAGTGCATATAATGCCAGCACAAAGGTTTTATCTGGGCACAATTGAAAAATAAAAAGTTTTAAAATAAAGGCAAAAAAAATTTTTTCTGGATTTTTAGCTTCTTAATTATAACTTTTATAATTCTTCACCTTTCCTCTCTGCCCTAACTTTCCACAGTTGCAGGGTTACAGAACAAATTATAAACATCAAGATTTTCTTATGCATGTATGAATGGGGTATGCAAGTGACATAGGCTGGAGAAGGAGCCATTATCTCTGGCTTGAAGTAATATTACTGGCCAGCAGAATAAATTCAACATCAGGCATGCAGTCCCAATGCATACTCCCAAGTAAACTTTCAGCAGCTTGACCCCTGTGGGGTAAATACTCTCTGAGAGGCACAATAAGAAAGGTCCTAAATAAAGAGCATGGCATAGGGGGAAAAAATAACTTATGTCCAACTCCTCTCTCATTTTTTATTTTCTATTTTAAAAAGTAAATACAGTTCAAAAATTCTACTTAAAAAATAAATTAGAATTTTAAATCATGTCAAACAGTATCTGTTTTGTGCATAATATCCTAAATTTGAAGGCTTGTATGATGCTACTTCATTTACTCATTTTTGTACAACTTTTCTCAAAGTATAGACTTAGAAAAGTCAAGTGCATCTTGTGAGAAAAGTAAATAAAGTGCACTCAGACTTTATACTAAATATATACTTTTAAATAAAAGAGTAAAGCCATAGGATGAATATCCCTATATTTAAAAGGCTTGTTGAAAAAAATTATGACAACTGCTAAAAAATAAATAACAAACAAAACAAACTTGGGTCTGCTTGTCTTTTGCACATGAATTAATCAGATCATTGGATAATTTACCAGACCACAGTAAGTTTTTCCTGGAAGAGTATATATAAAATTTGGCACAGGAAGATTTTCTTTATCCCAAGATACATTAAAATAAAGTTTAATACATCAGTGGAGCACATTTTCCATTGTACTTACTATAGCTCCCTTAAGAATAAGAAACAGTTTGGTAGCTTAAATCCAAAGACTGGGATGAGGTCCAGGATGGGGGGATATAATAAGACAAGGTGTAGGGCAAATGTTTTTGTACGTTAATATCATGCCCAAACCCTACAGGACTGTCTTATGGATTTTAGTTTATCAGAGTCAGTTCTGAAGTTGACAGAAATCTCTGTATCTCTAATTGTTATATAATTGTAGGGGAATATCACCCTGCTTTGATTTAGCAAATGGGATTTTTCCAGCAAAGTCTGTATCTGGGTTCAGTTGAAACAGCTGTGCAGCCCTTGGATGAACCGAACAAAGGCAGACCTTTAAAGCACAGATGAAATTCTGTGCTTTCTAAGTTCCTTTGAAACAGAAAGAAGCACTTTCTTCCAGATTTGAATAATGTGATGTCCTCACAAGGTCATTCTCGATAGAGCCAAGAATTAAGTTACAAAGAGATTTTTCCACTTTTCTCTTATGACAATCGGAATACGTGACTAAAACTGAGCAGAAAACAATGGCTATCTCCAGTGTTAAGCCAAACTCATTCTGCCCACAATCCCTTGTGTATCATCAGTTTACAAAGTCCTCAGTCATACAACACAAGCCTGGAAAACAGGAGGCCTTTAGTAAATATGTGTTAAGTTATTCTTGGATTTATTTTTTTAATCACATTTGCTTAACTAATCTTTAGCATAAGTAAAACTTATTTCTTAACTACTTTTTAAATTTTTGGATATTTTTGAATGAGTCCTGATATAAAGGATGACAAAACATTAGCACTCATATGCCCTACCTAACATTTCCAAGCTTCTTGATTTGTTTAATCATACTTTTTAGTATTAAAATTATGTCTTAATTAAATAAGAACTCAATGAAACCAGAAGTTATATACTTTTCAGGATTATGAAAATGGATGTAATGCAGACCTTAAGCTCACACAACCTCATGTGGGAAAGGACAAGTGGATCACAACCTAAGATGACAAGGACCAGATGAGTGTGCGGGCTTGGTCACCTTACCGCATGTGTGAGACCTTCCACCTAGAGGTACAGAATATTGTGCTTTAACCCACAATCTTAATTATTGCTATGAAATGAGAACATGCAGTAGTAATCTAGAGTCTTTTTGAGATCTGAACCCCCACCTTTAGAATTTTTATCCTATAAGCCTTTTTAAGAAAAATTTGTAAAGAACTTGGAATCTAATAGAGCAGCGTTCAACTAAATTTTAAGTAAGTCTTGCCTACAGGTTTGGAAAGTAATCTCACACATGTCTACTTGCATGGGGTTCTTTGTATGGTCAGAAGGGCACCTGGTAGGAGGAAGTTTTCTCTGTATAGCTGGGAGACAGGGAGTTAGAGTATACTATATGGTGGATCATTTTCCCACGTCTATATAGTACAGAGAACTCTCTAGAATTGAATGCATCAATGGAAGTATCTGAAGTAAAGCCAGGGGCAGCCTGGGGGGAAGGGATGCCCACTATAAAGCACAGCTCTCTTTTATTGAACATCAAATGTTTCTATAAACAGTGACCTTGTTCAACAGACTGTGAGACTACTGAGGCATACTTGTGAGTGGGGATGGGAAAACTTTTCCAGTGGTCAAAGGCCTAGAGTTGACTTTTAGGAAGAGGACCCAAGAAGATAATAGTCTAAAGGTAAATGTAACTTTATTTGTACCCGTGAGCTAGTGGTAGCTGGGGAAATTAAAGTTACTTTAGAGAGTCAGGTAAAACTTTATTTCTTTCATTAATTTACCCAGGGACTTAATTAGGTGACTAAAAAATGCCATTGCTAAAATGATATCAGAATACCAAAGGGAGTACAGTGGTCTCATTTCATTAACTCCAGGGAGCTGCTAAGGGAATGCTTTTCAGAAATAAATATGCATGAAAGTATCAGCGAAAGAAACAATAAAGTACCTGGAAAATTAATTTTTACTCTTTTTGCTGTAGAGTGTACAAAAAACAAACTTCCAAAATCCCTTCAGTTGGTGGATCTTGACTTTGTAGTTAAAAGGACTTTTATCTGTTTTATTTCTCTTTAAGATATTAGGTCCAATAGGTATCAGATTTTCACAGTACAGCTGTATTTTGATATTTTATTAAAACAGACTTCAGAGTCATAAAGAATATTTTACAAATTAGGACAACCTGAAAGGTTTTTATTTTCCTAAAGAGGTATGTTTTTATGACTAATAAGAAGACACAAAGTATACTTATGAAACTCGAATTATCACATATGTATAGAAGGGGGAATTAAGACAAATTAGGATGTAGTATATTTCTGATGAAAAATATAAAACCCAGTTGTTATCCTCAAAACTGGAGCTATACCCAATGTGGCATCAGCAAGTTTACTCACACTGAGTAATAGACTCAAGGAATCTAAGGCCACAACTCTGAACAACCTGACATTTGAGCATCTCTTTGATAGCTTGTAGGAGCTATCCTTATTATACGTGAGCAGATCCTTGAAACAGCTCAGAGAGCAATGTCAGCTCAGGCACACTCTCCTCAACCTTTTCACCACCTGCTGCATGCACAAAAGCACCTTTTATCAACTCCTCCCAACAGGCTGTAAG
Organism: Miniopterus natalensis; assembly: GCF_054644295.1. Classification (NCBI taxonomy): domain Eukaryota; kingdom Metazoa; phylum Chordata; class Mammalia; order Chiroptera; family Miniopteridae; genus Miniopterus; species Miniopterus natalensis. The sequence goes on along the minus strand of NC_142090.1, from coordinate 19,153,096 downwards.
GACCACCAGAGCTAGCATGCTGCTGGAAAAGCCATTCACAGGAGCACCATTCAGCTTTGTTAGCTCCGAGGTATTGACTTTACAGTAACAGCCAAAGGGTGTTTTGGGGGTGGGGATATGAAAAGGTAGAAGATGTATGCGGTTCTTGCTCATCCCCTCACAGTCAGAGAAAAGATGTACTGAGAAATAAATGGAATATATGGAAACTTAAAAACAGAGAAATAAAGACATGTAAACATCTTTCACAAAAGGGAAAAATCCCTTTAGTTCTAAAAAAGTGATCAATATGTTATACATATCACATTTGAGATGAAAGATAGAAAAGACACAAAAAAAGCTTCTATATCTTTGGTATTGAAGATTCATTAAGATTTCTCCTGCATCTACCTGTCCATTTTTCATTATAAAACAAATCTCCAATGTATTTTTCTTATAGAGATGGCTACCTCAGAACATCTTTGGAGTAATAAAAGTAAATCTTAGGGTAGAAAAATAAAAATTATTGGGAAATAATTGTCTTGTTTTTGTTAATAATCATTCCTCAAGGAAGGAAGGGGATCAACATTTACTTACGACAACTGGAAACAACACCTGGAAAAATATTATAATGATTTTTAGTAGCAAAGTTACAAAGAAAAAATGCTCTAGTGTAGTAAAAAGCCAATAAAGATCAATGCAATTTGCTTTTGGGAAAAATAAATTACATGTAAAACCTCCCTTTTTCTACTCTTCCTTGAAGATTTCTATGAGTATGTCATTGAATCTAAACAAGAGGATTTGTGAATAAAGGAGATGGCACTGTTTAACAGCTGTCTTTGTATATTTATAAAAGAGAAATTGATGACATATTTTGAAATAATTTCAGTATCATGGAGGGAAGAATAAGACAGAACATTAGCTTATGTTGCTTGTATAATAAATCCTTGGGAGAATCTTGAAGGGACAGCCTTTCTTTATTAATGGATGAATATGGTCTAATGACGTTATTGGAGTCATAATATGCAGAGCTGCTGAAAATGTGTAAGCTATAAAGTCCCAGATGAGCCATTTTGGGGGGAAGAGAGGTACCTAAAAGTAACTGAGTGCTGGATGGAGATGGCATCAATCACAGAAGGAGATAATTATTCACTAGTCTCAGTATATCTGCCAAAATGTTCCTGGAAATGAACACATAATCAGAGGCATCACTCTTTCAGAAAACAGAAATATCGTGAGTTGTAATAGAGATCATCATCATCATCATTGTCCCCCTCATCGCAAGGGCTACCATTCATCCATTGTCAAGTGAGCTAGCACCACACTAAAGTGTTACCATTTCTGTTTTAGTTCATCCTCACAAGGTTGTGCCAATATCAGTCAAATTTCTCTTCTTTAGTTACCTCCAAAGATAATTAGTGCTGGTCATTGTGGTAACATGACTGCTCTGAGGGTACACTTATAGACTGGCTTAGAATACTAGATGGAGAGCCTCAGTTTTATCTGACTAACATGGCAGCTCAATATATTCCAAGTTAGTCAAACAAGACTTGACATTGGCGATTTATATTTAGAGAGTTTATATAGTTAGGTAATATTCCCAAGATCAAAGAGTCTGGTACATATTGGTGACTTCCATTGTTTTAGCTTGAAAACAGTTCTCTTATTCTGAGATATAAAAACATATTGTTTAAACAAGCAGAGTGGAAAACAAAGACTATTCTAGATTCTATAAAAGCAGAACCTATATGAACAGAAATCTAGTATGTTCTCTTGATTATATGGTCAATACTCTCCACAAATTACTATTGAGCTACTGAAATGTGGCCAACTTAATGTGAGATGCGTGAGAAGTATGGAATGCACACCATATTTTAAAAATTTATTATAAAATAAAATATCTCATTAAGAAATTTATATCGATTACATGTTGAATGCTAATATTTTGGATATAGAAGGTTAAAAATATACATCAAAATTAATCTCATCTATTTCTTTTTATTTTTAATGTGGATAACAAGATATTTAAAATTATATATGCCACTCACATTTGTGGCTTGCATCAATTTGTCTTGGACAAAGCTGTATAAATTGAGCCTAAGAAATATCTTAAATACATTAGGATGAGACTCCTTAGTTCAAATGATAATGTAAAATTTGATATTCAAAGTCAGAAATATTTGAGTAAATCTTAAGAGCCTATAAATAATGAATCTTTAATTAGTCTGTACATTTTTTAGGTGGTATTACCAATAACTGTTACCACTGGTCTTCATTCTCTGATTCCTTACACATTGTAGCCTATCCCCAATCAGCTGCTTCACAGACATAGGTCTTAATCAGGAAAGAGTGCCAAAGATAAAAACTGTAAATGCAAAATGTGGTATAGAAATATATGTGTGTGTACATACACATATGTAATTTATTAAATATATATTATTAAATATGTAATACAAATATGTTATATGCATAAATATATTTATTTTTAAATTATTTGTTTGTTTGTTGACTCAGGTTATAAGGAATTTATGTACATTATGAAAGAGCTTGTATTTTAACTAACTACTTGCCTACTCTCCAGAGGTTTTGAGCCCAGCTATTTTATTGCCCCTACTACTGCAGACTCAAATCTTGCAAATACCTGTGTACATTTGAGGCACTCCCCTTCTTCTAGAAGAACTTGGTCTCCTAAGAACAATAGACCTTTAAGAGATTTAAGTCTGCCTATTAAGAGCTATAGGCTCTCATATCCTTGCCTCTCATAAGTAGCCCGGGACATAGAAACATATCCCATGGGAAAAGTGGCTTTGCGTTTGAGGCTCTTGAAGCTTCAAATCTATGATGCCAGTTCTGTGTAACCACCAAAGCCTTCATGAACGTTTTCTCACAGGAACCCCTCTATTGTATCAAGCCTGAAGTTCACAACTAAATAAAACAAAAAGCCAGTGGTTGTCGGCTCTTCTTAAAAGGATCCCATCCCCTGAAATTTCAACTCCCCATGTTTATTATTCCCATAACTCTTTACTGTCTTTAAAAAATATGATCTTTGCAATTCATCAAGCTTGTTCTAGATATTCCAGGGGCAATACTGGGCCACCATGGCCTCGTTTATCTTACTCAAAAGCAGAAGTTGTCACCATCTCTTATTTGAATATGTTCTATTAAAGCATGTTAAGCTGACTTCATCATCATTGAAATCAAAGACTCTGTCTTGTCTTTTTCGTTTGGCATGTAGAAAACATTTACTAAAGTTTGATAAATCAGTAAATGATCGATTACATGAACAAGAAAAGGAATGGGTAACCTATTTGGTTAGAACACTAATTTTACTCCAGGATAGAACTGACTTAAATTCTGTATCCTCCAAAAGCAGAGCTGGACTTTGGACATTGATATAACCTCAAAATTTTCCAGTGTATTATTAATACATTTAAGTAGTACTTGTGGGGATTAAGTGAGAACGTTGGCACATCATAGGGGCTCATTATTTGGTAGTCATTCTTATCGTTAAGATTTGTGCACTCACTGAGCTTCCCCAAAATGACATTAGAATCTTAACAGAATTTTTCAGATGAGAGTCACCCCCCTGATCCAATCATTCTCTAAAATATTCAGAATTTTTTAACCTGGAGCTTAACAAAGACAAGAAATGAGGTTAATATAGAATGATAAAGTCTAACCTCAAGAAATGAGGTTAATATAGAATGCTACTAAAGATAACATTAATTAAATAGTTAATCTAGGCAATAATTTTTTATGCAACAAGTCATAAATAATACATGGTGTGATGCTAGCATGATTTACCGCATTTTCACATTTACCACACCACCAACTCCACTTTACTAGCCAGAGAAAATCTATCCGAGTATGAGAAAGGAAAATGTTTGTCTTCTGCTCTTGTTTTTATCTACTCCTTCCTTCGTTGCTCATTACTCATGACTCATACAGTAGGACAAAATGATTATTCTTGTTGGTCAGGGTTTGCATATCAATTAAGGTGAACTCAGTCTCTCTATTTTCTCTGTTTTCCTATTTCCAGTGCAGACTCTACATCAACTCGCTCCTCTGTCCCGATCCATTTCTTTTTTCCAACATGCCTATAATTGCTGACTGCAGAGTAGTGGTTAAAAATTCAAGAGTGAGAGGCACAGTGTGGTTTTGAAGATCCACCCTAAACTGTGTGGCTTTTCACAAATTACATAACGTCTCTGTAGCTTAGATTCAACATCTGAAAAACAAGTTTAAAAATAGCAGCAAGAAATTAGATATTATCTCATACCCACAAGAATGGCTACTAAAAAACACTCACAGACACTTAAATGAGTTGGTGAGGGTGAGGAAAACTTGGAACCCTGTGTTCTGCTGGTGGAAATGTAAAATGGTATAGAAGCTGTGGAAAGCAGTATGGCAGCTCCTAAAAAAAATTAAAAATAAAATTACCATATGGTCCAGCAATTCCATTTATGGGCATATATCCAAAAGAATTGAAAACAGAATCTCAGAGAGATGTTTGACCACACATATTTCTTACACCACTATTCACAATAGCCAAGAGGTGGAAGCAAACTATCCACCAACTAATGCACAGATAAACAAAATGTGATACACAGACACACACACACACACATACACAATGAAATATCATTTAGCCTTAAAACGGAAAGAGATTCTGACACATATTACAACCTGGATAAATCTTGAGCACATTATGCTAAGTGAAATAAACCAGTCACAGAAAGATAATATGATTCCACTTATATGAGGTATCTAGAGAAGCCAAATTCATAAAAACAGAAAATAGAATGGTGGTTTCCAGGTGCTGGGAGAATGAGGAAATAAAGAGTTATTATTTAATAGGCATAGGATTTCAGTTTGGCAAATTGAAAAAGTTTTGAAGACTGGTTGCACAATCATGTGAATATACTTAACACTATTGAACTGCACACATAGAAATGGTTAAAATGGTAAATTTTATTATTCATTTTTTAACCACAATAAAAAATAATTTAAAATATATTATCCAGTTCATGGGACAAATGTGAATGTTAAATAATAAGTTAAAAGTAAAGTGCTATGTTAAAGAGTACTGCCTCAAACATTGTAAGTACTCAATAATTGTCAACCCTATTGCTACTTTAGAACTGAATTTCACCTATATCCACCATTTCTCTTTTATGTCATGGCTTATAAACACTACTGAGAGAGTGGATGGATTTTATACAAATTTGCTTTTATAATGAAAGAATGCATCCAGGTTTAGTCTGTCCAGGAAGTAATTCATGGTTTAATTGCCACTATCAGAAATGTCTTCTGGTTCTCCCAAACTTATATTATTTTCCTTTGAGAAAACATTTTATTTCTTTTATAAAAGTATGTCAACAGGTGTCAGGGACAACATGGATGGATTTTGAGAGTATTATGTTAAGTAGAATGTCAGATGGTAAAGGACAAGAATCATATGATTTCACTCATGTGGGTATGAAACAAAAAACAACAAATGAACAAACAAACAAAAACAAACTCATAGATACAGATAAGAGAAGGGTGGTTACCAGAGGGGAAGACAAGTGGGAGGACGACAAAAAGGGTAAAAGGGGCAAATGCAAGGTCACAGGAGACCAGGCTTCAGGTGGTGAGTATGCAGTAGAGTAGACAGTTGTCATAAAGTTGCACACACTTGGATTTTTGCTAAATAATCATTTCATTCATTTCCATTGCTTGTAGGCTACAAAAATACATCTAAACTACATAAAAATATAACTCATAATATATATTTTCTGTGATATTTTCCAAAATCACATAATTCAGGATGAGACTTAAATGGTCAATTTCATACATTTATCTGAATATTATTATTTATAACAGTGTGTGGACAAGAGGTGTTTATTTTTATTTTAATTTCTACTGAGATATATTATTCTTTTTTAAAAGTTAATGGTCTTTTTATTGGAAAAAATTAAAAGACTGGCATTTACAAGTTGGAATGGATGTAAATAGTAATTTATTTTTTTGTTTATTTTTGTTTAAAATATTACAGATTTTCCTTTTTCTCCCCAAAGACCCATTCCACCCTGTCCCACCTCCCTCCCCAGTCCCTCTCCACACCATTGTCCATGTCCTTTAGTTGTGCATATATGGGTATTCACTTATATGTGGAATCTAAAGAATTTAATATAGTGATGAACAGAACAGATTCAATGACATGGAAGCATGGATCAGACTGATGAATCTCAGAGGGATGGAGGAGGGCAAATGGGTGGAGGAAGAGAGATTAACTTTGCAAGAGGTGAGTAAAATATTCAATCTGAATCTTCTGAGTTGAAAGTAGGTCTTCATTTTGCAGCCATCACTTATAATTGAGTTGTCCATCTCCATCAATATCTCCTTCCCTTATCATTTTTCTACTTCATCTGTTATTTTTCCTCCTAAGTTAGTCATAACATGATGTCATTCTGCACCCTGATGTGACCATTGCAATCTTTGTCAAAGACTCGGAATGCCTCATGGATTTCTTCTTCACCATCTGTATCTCAATTTTCTAGCCATCGTAGTAAAAAATTCTGGTAAGTCAATAGTGCCATTACCATCAGGATCCACTTCATTCATCATATCCTGCAATTAGGCATCTGTTGGGTTCTAACCCAGTGACCTCATGACAGTGCCAAGTTCCTTTGTTGTGATGGTGCCATCACCATCTTTGTCAAATAGAGAGAAGCTTCCTTGTATTCAGCAACCTGTTCTTCAGTCAGCTGATCAGCCTTGGTGCGAGCAAAGAGAAGAAGGGCAAGAGGGTGGAGGGCGGTGGCACCAGTGCAGGGTCTGCCAGGTCAGTGGAGCCTCCTGCTGCCCTGTGCACTGAGCACTGAACCGCAGCTGCCGCCCTACAGGAGACTCCTAGAAGAAATGCCCGAGATAAATTACTCCTGACCACCTTCTTTCTCTTTACTTACGCTTTATAAAATAAATAAATAAATAAATAAGGTTAAGGTATTTTTCATGTTATCTACATTTAAGAAAAAAATTGAAACCACCAAGCATAGCTGTGATTTCTATCATGATCTGTTAGTTTTATATGTAATGGCAGAATTTTTAGTTTTGTCTTGTCTTCAAGCTTACCAAGACTGCTTTTGACATATGACTGAGACTTGCTTTGCAGTCCTTTACTGTGTTACCATTTCCCTAAAAATGTGTGTTAGCCTGCTGTCACTCTTCAGTCTGTTGCCACAAAATATGTACATTGTTCTGAAATATAAATCTTTATCTTCAGGGGTGTAATGGGATATAGATGGGTAATCTAAATTTTTAAGATGAAAAAGCAAGTAAAAACCTATTCCACAAAATGTCATAACATACTGTACACCTGAAAAAGAATTCTCAAGGAAACACTTCATCATTGTAGCAGCTGTGATCGTAATCATTTTTAAATGATGTGTTCTACCAAAAGGGGTTGATCACGTAATTTATGCAGACTTAGAGTTCCCAAATATATCTCTTGTCTTGTTTTGTCTCAGGATGAATGAAGGCTTATCTGATGCTCTTTATAATGTCTAAAAAATTTCATATACTTCATCAATGTAAGAGTTTCTGCCCTTGAAACCTAGCCCTGAATCACTCAGCTATGGTCCATACAGTGGATATGTTTCTTTTCAGTAACAAGCTGTAACTACATGTAACTGATATGTAGATTTTTTAAATTGTTTAGTAATTCTAGAAGGGAAGTGGATCAACATAATAAAGGCCACATATGACAAACCCTTATCCAATATTATGCTCAATGGAGAAAAACTGAAAACTTGTCCTCTAAAATCAGGAACAAGACAAGGATGCCCACTATCTCCATGCTTATTCAACATAGTCCTGGAAGTCCTAGCCAGAGCAATAAGGCAAGAGAAAGAAATAAAAGGCATCCAAATAGGGAAGGAAGACGTAAAAGTGTCACTTTTTGCAGATCACATGATTCTGTACATAGAAAACCCTAAAGACTCCACCAAAAAACTATTAGAAACAATAGAAAATAGAGTAAAGTTGCAGAATCAATGTACAAAAAATCCATTGCCTTCCTATATACTAACAATGAAACTTCAGGGGAAAAATAATAATTCCTTTGCAATTGCAACCAAAAGAATAAAATATATAGGAATTAACAAAGAACATGAAAGACCTATATACTGAAAACTACAAAGTGTTATTAAAAGAGATTGAAAAACACACAACAAAATAGAAAAATATCTTGTGTTCCTGGATTGAAAGAATCAATATAGTTAAAATGGCCATATTACCCAAAGCAATATACAGATTTAATGCAATTCCCATGAAAATCCCAATGTCATTCTTTAAAGAAATAGAACAAAAAATCATCACCTTTGTATGGAGCCATAAAAGACCCTAAATAGCCAAAGCAATCCTGAGAAAAAAGAACAAAGTCAGATGTATCACACTATCTGACTTCAAATTTTACTACAGAGCTACAATAATCAAAACAGCATGCTATTGGCAGAAAAACAAACACACAGATCAATGGAATATAACTGAGAGCCCAGATATAAAACCACCTGTATATGGGCAGATAATTTTTCACAAAGGGGCCAGAAACACACAATGGAATAAAGAAAGGCTCTTCAATAAATGATGCTGGGAAAACTGGAAAGCCACATGCAAAAAAATGAAACTGGATCACAGTTTATCCCCATGTACAAAAATTAATTCAAAATGGATCAAAAACCAAAATATAAGATCTGAAACAGTAAATTACATAGAAGAAAGCATAAGTGCTAAATTTATGGACCTTGGTCATAGAGAACATTTTATGAACTTGACCCCAAAAGCAAGGGAATTAAAGGCAAAAATTAATGAATGGACTATATCAAACTAAAAAGCTTCTGCACGGCAAAATAAACTGAACAAAACAAAGAGGCAGCCAACCAGATGGGAAGTGATATTCGCAAACAATAGCTCCGACAAAGGTTTAGTATTCAAACTATATAAAGAACTCATAAAGCTCAACACCAAGCAACCAACCAACCCAGTAAAAAAAATGGGCAGAAGACCTGAGCAGACACCTCTCCCAAGAAGACATATGAACAGCTGACAGATAATGAAAAGATGTTCAACCTCACTAATAATTAGGGAAATGCAAAGAAAACTACAATGAGATGGCACCACACATCTGTTAGAGAGGCTGTTATCAACAAAACAAGTGATAGCAAGTGCTGGAAAGGCTGTGGAGAAAAGGGAAGCTTCCTTCACTAATGGTGGGAATGTAAACTGGTACAGCCACGAAGGAAAGCAGTCTGGCAATTCCTCAAAAAATTAAGAACAGAGCTACCATATGACCCAGCAATCCCTCTCCTAGGTATACACCCGAAAAACTCGAAAACATGTATTTGCAAAGATATATGCAGCCCTGTGTTCATTGCAGCATTATTCATGGTGGCCAAGGCATGGAGACAACCAAGGTGTGCTTTGATAGAGGACTGATAAAGAGGATGTGGGGCCTGTACACAACAGAATACTACTCAGCCATAAGGAAAGGCAAAATATTAACATTGTGGCAGCATGGAAATACCTCGAGATTATTATGCTAAGTGAAATCAATCAGAAAAAGCTAAGAACCATATGATTTTGCTCATATGTGGGATATAAAACTGAAACTCATGGACACAAGCAGCAGTGTGGTGGTTGCCAGAGGGAAAGGGGAGGGGGTAAAGGGGGCCTAATATAGGGTGATGGAAGGTGATTTGACTTTGCATGGTGGGCACAGAGTACGATATACAGATCTTGTAACATAGAAATTCACACCTGAAGCCTATATGATCCTATTAACCAATGTCACCCCAATAAATTTAATTTTATACACACACATATATATAAATTCTAAAACATCCTCATCTATTATGTCAGTATTTTGTTGTTAATAAATTTGCTTCAGCATGAGAATGTGGTGTTTATTTTCTTTTAAAATGTTTCCAGAAAAATACTAGATTTTCTCTAACTCTTTATTCATAAACTGGAAAGAATTAAGTTATTAAATAATTTCTGTTGGGCTGGGGACACTAATCTCTTTTCATTTTCAAAAATATGAGGCAATCAAGATGGTGTGTCTACTACATGTCTAGCCTATGTATCTGGAGTGTATAACTTCAACAGAGAATGTTTCTGCTGCGTCCACAGAATCATAATTTATTCTGAAAGTGTTCACACACTTAACTATGAACACAAGAGCCACTCTTGTAAGAATGGTCCACATCTTTGCATAGAGAAAGTTGTGTGCCTACTCCTGAGTTTTAACACATCCTACACTAAACCTTCCTACACAGAACCTTTTGGCCTCAACCACATAGGTTATAATGTGCCAGTTTTTAAGCACATTTCACAGGATGTCCAATTCTCCTAGAAATCTCAAAATACCCTCCTCAAGCACCTAAGGCTTTCTTTTTTATCATCTGCCGTAGCCTATTTGGTTGGAACCCAAAATTGCCAGCAACTGCTGCCATTTCCTTCTTTGTGATTTGGATTTGGACTTAAATTTGCTTTCTGTCCACCCCTGACTCTGACTCTATTGGCAGAGAAATCCTGGTGGGAAAGCCCATGTAAGACAACTATCACCCATAAAACTCTCACACTTTCAACTGTCACACAGGTTGCTTACTAACCCCTGATCACCTGTGTTGCATATCACAGCGGCCTGTGTGCTGAATAGCCTAGTTCTGCTTCCCTTTTGCTGTGCTTCTGAATTTGGGTCAGTTATTTTACATCTGTTCCTAGAGGCAGTTTTCCAGCTTGGTTTCTGATCTTCCCTTCTGATGAGCTGCATGGATATGAATTCTATTCATACCCTTTGCTTACCATTGTCTGGTGGGATCAACCATAGGAATAAAACATTAGGACTGGACTTGAAATTATTGGTTTTAATATATGTTTTATGCACTGAAACAGGAATCACATGTATTTATATTACATTTTGCTCAACAGGAATCACGTGTATTTATATTATATTGTATTATGTTTAAAGTAATTCTTGCAAAAGGCATGTTAATAAAGCAATGAATAGCTAAATTTCCATCTAGTAACAGAGATATTTACTATTTTTACTTATAACTACACAATAAAATTATTATGGCTAATCTTATGCTTTATTCATGAAATCTTTAAGTATATTATACACTAAATCTGGGCTTTTAGCAAGGCCTCCATCTACTAGATTAATTTAGATACAAACCCCATTTTGCCCTCTTCAAAAGTACCTGTTTTCTATCATTTCTAACTTCTCTTAATACATTTTATTGTTTTCTATAATGGTGCATTGCTTATTATTAGAATAATAAAATAGCTATCACATTAAATATAAATTTGGTGATATCATAGTCTTATTTAATTTTCATGCCATGAGGAGATAATTGTTTTAAATGCCATTATGTAACATGAGGAAGCTATAAAATTAGAGGATAAATTTCTTATCCAACATCACTGGGTCAGACTGCAAAGATCATGCTCTTTCCTCTCTCCTTCCCCTTTTCTTATAAGCTGGTCACCTTATTCTCTGGCTATCCTGTTTTACGCCTGTCACATTTATTCACAGTAACAATTACTTCAAATCTATGTAAGTGCTTACCTGCTTATTTACATATGAGAGAAAGGGAATGGTAATATACTACAAGAGCCAGACAATACAAACAGAAAAACTTAATTTTATGCTTCTCATAAAATAGCATCACTCACCTTTAGTATTGGAACCCCTTTCAAACATCAACACATTTGGGGGTCCTCATATTGTGCCAATACCTCCAATACTTAGAGAACAAGTCAATGTATGGCTAAAATCAAATATATATTACATTACACTTTCATGTTTTTATTGTATTAATCTAACTGGGACAGCACACTCTAAAAGTTCATATATATTAATATTTAAATTATATAATTATAAACACTATCATGTAATTAAAAATGTATATCACAAATAATTATTATACACACTATACATATGCACATGTAAGTATATATAATATAAATTATATATAATTAGTAGATAGAAATATATATTAACATATGTATGTACATTAAATTACTGTCTTTTTATTCTGTCGTCAATGTTGAATTTGCATGATATTATCCTCTCCTGTCTTCCACAGGCCCACTTCCTTAATACACACACACACACAAACACACATACACGGGCAAGGGCAAGAGCAAGACAAAAATATGTTTTCTCCAAGGATTAACTACTTGGTCATGTTGTAGCTGTATTTTCTTTAATAAGTCACATGCTTCTCTCTGCTAGAGTCCACATTATTTATGTGCATGTGCATATGTGTGGTCTGGGGTCAGGCATGGAGGAAGGAGATCAACTGCAGAAAAAGAGATTTCATTGTAAATATATTTAGCACTTTAATTTGAAAATGCCAAATTGAAATACAAATATAAACAAGGAAAACAGATATGATATAGTTCAAGAACAAAATTCGTTGAAGTAAATCTAAAGACCTAATTAGCTCCTTTGGGAGGTTCATGCACTGGGCATGAAGTAAGATGGGTGGTGTCTCAGTCTGCTCAGGCTGCTGCAGCAAAATATTGCACTCTAGGTGCCTTAAACAACAGCAATTTATTTCTCACAGTTCGGGAGGCTGGGAGGTCCAAGAACAAGATGCCAGCAAGGTAGGTTTTATTCTGAGTCCTCTCCTTTTGGCTTGCAAGTGACCACCATTTCCTTGTGTACTCACATGACCCCTTCTTTGTGCACATGTGGTGAGAGAGATCAAGCTCTGTAGTCTCCTCTTAGGAGGACATAAATCCCATCATATTGTTATCGGTGGGGTGCCCTCTGTGTCCCCACCTGTTGGCAGTGGAAATGGAATTTTTGCAGTGTCACAAGGAAAGGAATTTCCTGAGAGTCACATGGGGAGGATGAGTGATATTTATTTCTGTGCAGTTAAACCCCTGGGTTTCCAAGGTCCCATTCCCTCTGTCTTGCCACGGAAAAAGTCCAGTCTTGTCTTCAGCAGGGCTAGGATTAAAGCCAAGGCCCAGAGTTTCTGCTCCCTATTAAAGTCCAGGCCAGGCCAGCATCTGGCTAGCTTAGCTTGCGTTCCCAGCTCCAGTCCATTGTTTGTGGGGTCTGCATGGCCATGGGCCATAGGGCTGCTTAAGGCCACATGGCTACGGAGGTGCACTGGTGAGTGCAGTTCATGGAGCAAGAGAGTGCAAGGGAGCAGGAGCACAAGAGAGAGAATTCTTTGTATCGGGATTATAACTAGGAGTTTAACCAATTTACCCTTCAGGATTTCACAGTTTGCAGTTACTCTACCTCCTCTAGCCACTTACATTTTTCCTAGGTTAGACTGACAGGCAGGCACCTTCCCTAGGTAACCTCAACTTCACTGTGCATGCACCCATCTCCCTCTTTGTTTGATCCCTTCTCTCAGTGATCTCCAGGGAATGGACAGGTGGTTCCCTGCAGGGTGGGAAGCTGCAGCTTCCTGGAGAAACTGCCCAGATGACATGCTTAGAATGTCTGGCCTCCCCTTAGCTTTCTTCCCACTATCAATATCAACTAGCTAGTTACAATGGTAATAATATCAGGGGCCCATTCTTATGACCTTCTTTAACCTTAATTACCTCTTGCTTTATCATTCAAAATATTACAGATGTCCCCTTTTTCCCCATTGACCCCCTCCACCCTGCACCCACTCCCCGCCCCAGGCTTCCACCATAACATTGTCTGTGTCCATGGGTTATGCATATATGCATATAAATTCTTTGGTTAATCTCTCCCCACCCACCAAACCCCACCTTCCCTCTGAGATTCCTCAGTCTGTTCCATGCTTCTATGTTCACTGAATCTATTCTGTTCATCAGTTTATTATGTTCTTTAGATTCCACATATAAATGAGATTATGTGATATTTGTCTTTCTCTGCCTGGTTTATATCACTTAGCATAATCATCTCCAGGTCTCTCCATGCTGTCTCAAAGGGTAAAAGATCCTTCTTTTTTACAGAGCATAGTATTCAATGGTATGAATGTCTCACAGCTTTTTTATCCACTCATCTACTGATGGGCACTTGGGCTATTTCCAGATCTTGGCTATTGTAAATTGCGCTGCTATGAACATAGGGGTGCATATATTCTTTCTGATTAGTGTTTCAGGCTTAATTACATCGTTATAGGCCATACTTCCAAATACAGTCTCATTGGGCAGTAAGGTTTCAACATATGAATTTGGAGAGGGCACATTTTGCTACACAGCACATGTGTCAAAGTGTATTTTTTTCTTGCCATTGTTTAGAGTTTCTATCATTTTTTTTCTTTTATCTATTTTTCTGGTAAAATGTAATACAAAACTCTTAAATGAGTTTTAAAAATTTCCATACCATCATCTAACACAGAATATAGAACTTTTCCATACTCTAGAGATTTCACTCCTATTTCGTTCTGGGAAATTTACCTCCTTTCAGAGACAACCACTTTCAGACTTCACTTACCATAATGTTTTTGAGATTCAGCTGTGTTAGTGCCTGTGTATTTATATACCATGCTTTTTCACCTAACACAGAGTTCTTGAGATTCAATTATGTTGCTATGCACATCAGAAAACATTCCTTTTCATTGTTAAGTATCATTTAATTGTATGAATATAATGCAATTATTTATTTTCTAATTGATGGATATTTGTGTTGTGCCCAATTTTGAGCTACCATAAATAAGGCTAGTATGACCATCTTAGTATAAGACTTTTTGAAAACATATATATTATCATTTCTCTTGGGTAAATACATAGAAGTGGATTGTAAGTGTTATGTCATAGAACTGTGTTTCATTCACAAGAAATTAACAGTTTTCCAAAATGGTGTAACTTTTGGAAATGTGGCAGGGTGTGGGTGTTCTAGCTGTTCCATTTTTTGCCAATATCTGCTATTGGCAGTCTTTGATTTTAGTCATACTTATGTGTGTGTTTTTTTCATTTGCTTTCACTAGTTAATAATGATTAATATCCTTTAATGTACCTTTTGGTTTTTGTATATCTTATTTTTTGAAACATCTATACAAATCTTATGCCTTTGGGGGAAGGGATGGCTTTTCTTTTTAATGCTGACCTGTAAGAATTCATTATATAGACTAGATACAAATCCTTTGTCAGCTAAATGTAATGTGAATCTTTTTTCAGTCTGTGTCTTATCTGTTTTCTTAATGGTGTGATTTAATTCAATTACTTGTTTTCTCTTTGAGAGCCTGGTTTAGATTTTTGTCATAGAGTATTGCTTAGTGCAAAGGTCTTGGCAGTTTCTCAGAAAAAAGAAGGGCAGGTGAGGGCCACCCGAAGATAGGTTCGCTCCTGATTGATCCTGGAGATGTAGAATCACTTCCGTTCAAGCTGCCATGGCCTTGAAGGATGTGCTGACCTCCGAGGACTGCCCGAGAGACCCTCATCATGGCAGACAAATGTGCATACCTTATCATACTGTTGAGTTACTAAAATAAGCTTACTAGTTTTAAAGCACTGATTAGGAAATTGCAACATTTAGTATTAATTGATTCTTGTAATCATACACCATAAATGAAGTGATATGGAAGTTTGTTTTTCAGTAAGTTTATTTCTTTCTTTCAAGTAACCACAAAGAATGAAAGAATGTGAGGCATGTACTAGTAGCAAACCATGGGATTTTCTGGGTTTAGCCTTTGCCAGAGAATGATTTTTTCTTATGTATAGCCCTGGTCACAGCTGAATTTGCCCTTTGTGTCCTCCAGGCTGGACTACTGTGAGGAATTCTAATTAAGGGTTTCTTTAGAGCTCCTCCTAATTTTCCCAAGTTGCCACCAGGGCCAGCACAGCAGAGAGCTTGTTAACCGTCTCTGAGTGCTACCAAGGAGTGCCCTGAGGAATCGGGGAGGAGCGCAGCCTCTGAACAATGCCTCCAGCGGCCCAAACCTCCCAATGTGCTTCATTTGATATTAATGGCTGAATCAAAACCCTTATTTACTAAAAATCCTTTCAGTTACAGAAAGATAGAGAATTTAGCAACTTTTTAAAGAAGCCCTTATGGTGTCTAGGGCTTTTCCATTTTTCCATCTTTTATTCATTTCAATTTGTAAGTCAGGGTCAGGTCAGCCTGAAAAGAAAAGGTAAACTTACATTCCTCTCTCTCTCTCTTTCTCTCTCAGTACTCTTTCTCAAACCACAGTGACTGCTAATTATTTATTTCCCTCTTAAGGTAAACAAACTATTAGAACAATTAACCTCAGATATCCATCTCTTTGAAGTACATCCATATGAAGTATATACATACTTATGTTTATGGATTATCTAAATATATATTAACTTATGTACATATAAATGACATATATTTAACAGTAAAAATTATAGCCTCGAGAAGCAGAAATTAATGATGTTGGTTATAGCACATTTTGGCAAAGCTATCCCTTTGAAACTATTGGAAGTCCTAGGATAGAGACCATTAAGTTATAGCCTATGCTTTGCTTAGCCCTTCCCTGAATGAGGAGACGATAAATGCAAAGTAAAGCCTGTTCTCTAACAAATACTTTAGGTCCGCTAACAAGATGTCACATGCAGAATGGAGTTCTATCTCAGCTCAAATCCCCCTTCACACTCAGCCTGATGCTAATGAGCGCTGCAGTGGCCAGATGTCATAGCAGGAGTCAGGAGAATAAGGAACTAGTGTACTAGATGATGGGAAGTTTTGAATAAATGGTCCTTGAACACTCACATTGTTACTTTGGGTTGCTGTGTATGAGCATGCCCATATTCTGTTTGCAACGAAGAATGTAGCTGAAGTTAACAAGGTAGTTTATTAACCTAAATTCATAAGGGTATTAATCTTGCTTGTGCTTTTGCAGTAAACAAAGCATTTTAGCCCACTTATAAACTACTAGCTAAATAGAATATCTTTGATTCTTTATATTTGTAAAACACATCACAGATGGATTGCCATTTAATCTTTTTTACATTATTTTTCCTTTCTAATTAAGAAGGGTGAGGCTTAGAGAAGTTCTATAGTTCTAACTTTTATAAAACTAGTATCAGGTTGTGAATTCAAACATGCTTTTAAATCTCTATTTATAACTATATATATAAATAAACTCTATAATATTTATGTAATAATGCTGCTGCTGGAAGTGGGGTTCTTATAGTGTCACAAGGAAAGTATTCCAGGAGACCTACATACGGGGGAATCGTGGTATGGTAAGATTTATTCATGGCGCCAGATGCAAAATCAAAAAAATTCCCCTGGGCTTTCAATGCCTTGTCTCTGTCCATCCTGCCATGGAAAAGTCCAATCTTGCCTTCTTCAGGCCCAGAAATAGGACCAGTGTCCAGATATTTTGCTAGTCTAAACCAGCCTTTCTCACCACCCAGCTAGCTTAGCTTGTTTTCCCAGATGCGCCTCTGCTGGGGGCAGCATTCAGAGTCCACACAGCCCTTGAGGCTGCAGGTGACTGCTAGCCTCACATAACTGCTATGGAGAGAACACGCTAAGGAATGGGGCAAGTATGTGTTATCAGAATCACCCAGGTGTGTGCCTGAGAGAGAGAAAGAGAGAGAGAGAGAGAACACTTTGTTAGCTGGGATTATATTATCTCTGGTTTGGGAAGGACCAGGAGCTTTTTCAAAATAACCAATCAACTTCCATGGGTCCACCCCCCAACCAATCTATTTCCTTTTTCCAAGCTAGACTGATAAGCCCCTATAGTTGCCATCTTAGCCCCTATTATGCATGTTCTTACCATCTCCTTGATTGCTCTATCCCTTCTCTCAGTAATCTGTGGGAATGGACTGGTGGGTCCCTAGGGAGTATGTGAATATGTAATTCTTTAGGGAAGAAAGCAGTCTTATGCTCCCTAGTTGATTACGCTTAATAATGCCTGATTTCCTTTGCTCCCTTTGTTTATTAATATCTAGCTACCTATGCAAACAACAATAGTGCTGAAAATTAGGTCTTCAATAGTTAAGATACCAGCAAAGGAAAACAACAAAGATCATTGGATTTGGGGTTAGGAGAACTGTCCATGCAGTTGTACTGTCCAGGACTGACAGATAGACTTAAATTCTGGATCCGGTCTGGCAGATAAAGCCATATCTGGCATTTCTAAGAAATGTGGGTTGTGGAACTATAGAGGACAGCAGCATCCTGGAGCAGGGTTAGACCCTTCAGTGAGGACTGTGAAGGAGTGGAGAAAATAGCTAAGAGTCTGGGCCTGCTCAGATGTTTTAGGGTTCAGGAGGGTTTTAATCCTAAAATGGTATTTATAAAAAACAAAATCAAAAACAAAAACAGAGGCCAATTTGTATGAAAGTTGACCATGGAAAGTTAGAAAGGAGAAGGTATTCCAAATGCTTAAGTACAAATAGTAGGGAAATGAGAGAGAATGGAATTTCAGATATACTAATGTGGTAGAGACACATCCTATAGAGATTTGTTAATTTTTGATCCCTGAAAAGGTCATCAGAAAAACTTGATCAAAGTTAAATTTATTAGATTTACTATAGTAAGGGAGAACACAACATTGAGAGTCTTAATGGTCTTAAAATGGGAAGGCAAAGTATTTATAGAGTTTCAGGGACTGAACTGGGTGCTTTTAAGAGGGTCTTAAAAGACTAGAAATCACTCAGAATTTGATATTAAGACAATGCTAACTTTGGGTTGGTGGGCACATAGAGGCAAGGGTCTTGAAGCAAATCAGGATCAGGAAGCTGTTAGTCTCGGTAAGTAATTCATTTAGTTGGTTCATGCTCTTATCTTCTAGAAACAGGTATTTCCTGAGCAAGCAGCTAAATTAATTTTGCTTGGTTCCAGCATAATTTAACACAGGACAGGGAATTATCTTGAGTTCAGTTCCCATAACTTAGAAGAAATGAATTCCAACAGGTGTGTGTGTGCTTGCATGTGACAGTGTGACAGAGAGAGAGAGAGAGAGAGAGAAAGGAAACAGCTGCCCAAGCCACAGGGAGAGGTTGAACATTATAATTTAATGAATGTGGATAGTTGTCATCCCCCTAATTGTTCTTGAGAGTTACTAGACACAAAACATAATTCTAGTCCTTCAGTTATCTCAGTATTGTATGCTGAGAATATGATTGACATATATAAAATATTTTTTTCATAAATTATGATGTATAAACACAAATACATTGATTCATATTATGTTCAAATAAAGAAATAAAAATATGTTTTAATCTTAGAAGATTTAGGAAATTTTCAAAGATCAATTTCCTATTCGTGATTTTCCCCTTACATGCTGACCCTAGAATCCCATCCTGCATTAGTTATCATTCACTCTACCAAAGTGTGTGGCGTTGGGCCTCAATGTGCTTCTTACTGTGGTCAAGGGAAGCCCAGGAAGAAAGCAGGCATGAGCTTTTAGGTATCTGGTCTTCAAGATTCCAGCTAGTTAGAGTTGGAGAAAGGGGAGATGTAGCCTTATTTTATAACCGTTATAAGTTTTTGCAAAGAGACAGACAGGAATTCTTCACAGGCAAATTTAGATGCATTTAAAACAGAGGTTTCAGGCATATTAAAAAACCAATGTACTTTGATAGCTTTACACATTTCTCTAGATGACTTTTCTTGCTTAAAAATACTTGAAGGCTGTATTTTGTCTTTTCTTATGGCTGAGTAGTATTCCATTGTATATATGTACCACTTCTTCTTTATCCTATCATCTGACATTTGTAACAACATGGATGGACCTTGAGAATACTATGCTAAGTGAGATAAGTCAGAAAAAACTAAGAACCATATGATTTCACTCATATGTGGGATATAAAACTAAAACTCTTAGACACAGAAAACAGTGTGGTGGTTGCTAAGAGATGGGAGTGAGGAGTGGAGGAGGGGTGGAGTGGATGGGGGAGGGAACCAAGCCTATGGTGGAGGAGGGGGATTTGACTTTGGGTGGTGGGCACACAATGCAGTTTCATGTGTCATGGAAATGTGCACTTGAAACCTATATGATCCTATGAACCAATGTCACCCCCCAAAAAATAATAAATAAATAAAAATATATGAAGGAAATTTATTGGAAAGTGTAACAAACACCAGCAAAGTGCTTTACTGATTACTACGATGATTCAATATTTCTACCAAGTATTTTGACACTTTTCTGCCAATTGTCTGGGGTTCATATATTATCAACCCAAAGCCTAGGGGAAAAATAATAAAATATTTTAAATATAAAGTTTTGTGGGTTTTGTTTTGTTTTTAAAGATTTTATTTTATTTTATATTTTCAGAGAGAGTGAAAGGGAGAGAGAGAGAGAGAGAAACATTGATGTGTCTTGCACATTGAGTGGTTGCCTCCTGCTGAACCCTCACCAGGGCCAAGCCTACAACCAAGGTATGAGCTCTTGGCAGGAATTGAACCTGGGACCCTTCAGTCTATGGGCTGATGCTCTAACCACTTAGGCAAACCAGCTAGGGCAAGTGTTGTGTGTGTTTTTATCCTCTTTCTTCCTGACAAAAATAAGCTTTACACATGCTCTTAAATTAAGAAAACAAGTAACTGGTAATATATTACTTTTATTCTGAAAATAGAAGCCTGGATTTCTTAACTATATTATTTTTGCATAATTTCCCATGGAATTGTCAACGTAGAAAGTTCTAGTCAGAAGCCTTTGTATTAGAAAGCAATGCTGAAGTATGTTTTTTAAATTAGAACTATGCAAAGGTAGGATTACTGCATTGTGAGATGACTTTTTATCAGTAGATTTTGTGAATGAATGACTCTTAATCAACCAAGAAGAAATTCCCAAACTGAAAGGTTGGAGTAGATGACATTTAAAATTCTTAGACTTTCCAAAAGAAGGTTTAATATAAGGACTAGCTCTAAAACTTTGTTATATAAATTAGTATGACATTAAGACAATATAAGGACTTGTGTCCAGGAATGGAAAAATACCTGGAGGACAGTACTGACTGGATTGACTCACTCATGCATATATGATGTGCTGGCAGGTAGGCCGGGCCTCCCTATTCTAGGATGACCCATTCACATTATGAGCTGCCCGTCAGTTGGGAAGATGAGGATAACTGGACTAGTCCAGGTTTGATCATATGGAGGCAACAGAGTTCCAAGAGAGAGCAGTAACAAACAAGGCATCTGGAAGCCTAGGCTTCAAAGTGGTACAGCTTCATGCCTGCTACTTTCTATAAACACACTTATGTCACAAGACCAACCCAGAACTAAAGCGTGAGGATGTAGATTCTAACCTCTTGATGAGAATTATGGCAAAGTGATAGGTCAAGAAGCATCAGCACAGAGAAGAAAAGAGTTGTGGTCACTTTTGAAATCAGTCAGTGATGATACAGAAGGCCTCTGAGATTTTTAGAGTGGGGCCACTTTAAAAAATATTGTTTAGCAAGAGAAAGTAGGTTGTATTAGTGGAAAGAGAGTCTAGAGTATGGACACAATTAAAATAGTTGATGTTTGGTTGGTCTAGTGTGGTAAAACAGACTTAGTAAAGAAAAGGTAGGGGTAAAAGAAGAAATGCATGTAAAAAAATGGGTAAATTATTGGTTTTCAGAAGGATAAAGTTCTTACTAAAATTCATTGTATTTTGTTGAAATTTACTAAATTTTATTTAAATATAGATTTAATTAAAGTCCATTTTAATTGAAATACCCTTGGTCAATTAATCTATATTTAAATCTGATCAACTTTATCATGGATTTAGAGAAGCATTGAATATTAGCCTTTGAAAAAGCCTTCCAGGTTATCTAACCCAATCCCCTCGCTCAACAGGTGGGAAAATAGAATATATCATTCAATAATACATAGAGTTGTTATTATTTTTAAACCATAAATAAAGTACATTTGGCATAACAAAGCTGAATCCAGAACCAGCAGTAATAGAGACCAGGTAATTTTCAATTATGTGTTCTCAGAAGTATTTTCAGGGTATGACTAAAAGAAATCTATAGGTAATTGTAAAATTCAATTTTCTTCATTCGCTTCAACTACTTTCCTATTTGAGTCTTTAATAACTGATCTACATGTTATCCTAAAGTATAAAATTTTGTAATGGAAGAAAGCATAGGACAAAATTTAGTCCAGTTGTTTTAAAACTATGTTTTTAGGGCTTCACAGCTGTACCCTATGTGCTGCTGAGACACCAGACTTTAGACTTTAGAGCCAAGAGCAATTCTCATTATCTATCACACATATAGGGGTTTAGGGTAGGATTTTTAGGTAAGGTTTTTTAAGGGTACAAATGCTTTTAAAAAAATAAACCACACAGTGGTCTAGTCCAACACACTATTACATGAGGACATTAATCAAAAGTGTAAGTTAAGTCACTTTCTGAAGGTAATAGAATGAACTGTTGGTAAAACGAGGGCAATGATTCTATTTCCCAAATTCCCGAACTCTATCCCCTTCCTCTACTTTAAGGCAGACAGAGGAGCAATAGCAGGAAAGGGAGAAAAGTAATGAATTGTGTTTAAAGGCAGAACAAAACTCTCAGAAGTTTGCCTGAGAAATATGGAAATGACTGCAGAAGAACGCACATTTGTTATGTAAATAGAGTATAAATAGATAGATGCAGTTATAAACACAAACCATCTGTATATGTGAATGTCACTGATCATTCTGAGTACTCTCACTTTCTCATTACAAGATGCCATCTTAGGACTCAGATCCATGAAAAGAATTCATCTGTGAATCTTTTAATATACCCATTTTTGCCTTATTTGACTCATCAGGTGTGATCAGAGGGTGGCTAATCAGTGTTGTTTAATCAGGTATTCTGATTAATCATAGCTGTACATATTTTACAGATAATTAAATTTTCAAACATTTAAATTCAAGCAAATACCTCCAACATTAAGCCCATATCAGATAAAATATAATTTTTCTTTGTTGAATCAACAACTCTAAATTGTTCAGGGTTATTATGATGAGCTTCATTATCATCTTATTGCTGAATTGTGAGAGAGCCTATCCACTGAGTTCCCAAGCTCCAGAAAAGAGAGAGAAATTCCCCCTTCTGCACATCCTGCATAAAATTCCCCATTTCTGTTTATAAAATTTACACACTTACAAGTGTTCATTTTGGATTGTAAATAAAGCATGAGGGAGAAGCACCCCATCGCATCTTGGTAGTTACGGCAGACAGATGGTGTTAACATGTGAGGATGCTCAGAATACAAAAAAATGAATTGTTCCGCAATGAGGGCTCTATCCAACGCACATGTTTGGTATAGTGAAAATCAATTCATTCTTCTAGTATTTTAAAGCAGCATCTATTAAATCTTTTAGTTACTAAGAATTAGGGAATAGTCTAACAAAATTATCTTAAACAAGTACTATTAAATATTCATTCCAGATGTAAACAAAATAATAGGATTTTGTTAATTCTCAGTCTTTAAATAGTTTTTGAAGCTAAATTTTCAAAAAACAATGTGATTTCCAAAGCAGGCAAGTTTTAACACTATTCAAAGAAGCAAAATTACCCTATGAATAGACCGTAAGCTGTTAGGAAAACCTCAAGGCAAAAAATATTTTTCAAAATCAGTTTTTCCTACAAGGTAGATAGGAGAATAACAGGAAGAAGATTTAAAGGTTGACGAAGAAAAGTTACATGTCATTATTTTTAAAATTAAATACAAAATGCTGATGAATCTCTGTAAATTGTGAAACAAGCTTATGTCCAACAGTATGTGTATGTTTGTGTGGCTCATGCACAAATTCTTGTGTGTATGACTTATGGTGAGGCAAAGACAGTAAAGAGGGGTTCTTTTTTTTTCTGTACCTTAAAATTTGTCCAGGATTATTCATTCATTGAAAGAATGTTTATCGCATGTCCACATTGAGTACTGTACTCAGCACTGGTATACAACAATGGATTTCATTTGTGGGTCAGTGTGGTGAATCAGATATCAGAGAGGTCTGGATTGCCTTGTGATTGTTGGAGATCTTTGTGTTTCTATATATGTACCTTTTTATCCAACAGTCACTGTTACAGCTAAATATAAAATCAGTATAAAATTTTAATGGTTTTAGAAACAGGTTACCCAAATCAGACACTTTGTCAGCCTCCAAGTAAGTGCCAATAGAAACACCAAATCTTCTCTACAAATAAACACAACTTACAAATTCCATAAATGGAGCCTGAGGTCTTGCTAGTCATTTTGGTCTCCAAAAAATTTGCTCATATGCATTAAAAATATTTTTAAACCCATGCATCCCCAAATAAATTTAACTTTTAATCCTATTTTTTGTTGTTGTTGCTGTTGAGCTTTTGATTTCATACAAAAACTATCTCTCAAGCTTTATGGAGAATCCTCAGTTTTATCACAGGTTTAAATAGTTGCAAAAATTTAATTTCTTTGGACTTGTAAATACATGTGTTTTATGGCCCCTATCTACTACAGAGAATTACCAGCCACCATCTAACATTTTAAAATATATGAGATCAAATTTCCATTTAATGGTTACAAATTTTATATCATTTCTTTTTTTTTTCCCTGTAACTCATATTTCCATTCCACTTTCTTTACAGACTTAATATACTATTAATGCAATACATTTTTTATTCTTAAATATTTTTTATCAACTTATCATGCCACTGTTTTGCCTAACTCTAGGGGGCATTATTCTCACAATATATATTTTCTTAATTCTCTTAAAATTAAAGTATGTTATTTGAAGTTTATTTTCTTTAAATTTCTCAATTTTCCATGACCATAAGGCCCTAATGTTTTTCAAAAAATTGTTTGGAGAATAAGTTTTAATTACAGCAATCACCAGTGCATGATTAATAAAAATGTAATTATATTACATATGATGCTAATTATAAAATAAAACAATAAAATTGTATTGAATATTAATTTTAAGATAAATGGGCTTTTTTGCTAATTAAGGTGCTACCAATTTAGAGTATTAATTGCTAGAATAAGAATGAGTTCAGTAGCTATTTTATCCCTCCATAATTTTTATCTTTAGTTGTGAGAAATCTTATATAGCATAAATAAGTTGATAGGTCTGAAAAACATTTTGCAACTAAATTCTCTGAATTATATACCAAATTTCACCTAGATATCTTTCATTAGGCTATTTTAATGATCTATTAGTGGGTAGTTTGCTTGGTTTCCCCCTTTAATTCTGTAGGAAACAATGAAGTAAAAATACCTGTTTAGGGACTTGATTGTTACAGATCATTAAACTCATTCACTTTTTTTTTTTTTAATATATTTTTATTGATTTCAGAGAGAGGAAGGTAGAGGGAGAGAGAAACATAAATGATGGGAGAGTCATTGATCGGCTGCCTCCCGCACTCCCCCAACTGGGGATGGAGCCTGCAACCTGGGCATGTGCCCTGACCTGGAATCAAAACTCCGTCTCCTGGATTATAGGCCAGTGCTAAACCACTGACCCACGCCGGCCAAGCTCATTTACTTTTTTGAAGCTAACACTTACTTTAGTGCTTCTAAGATTTTTTTATGCCTTGAGATATCCTTATCTTTTGTGCAATATGAGATGATAACCCCACTTGGATACCAGCAGACTTGTCTAACTGTTCTCGCCCTCTTTCCTATGGATGTGCCCAGAATGGGTTACTAAATAAGCACCATTAACCCCATCCCTTCCAATATGTGAAAAAGCAGTGAGAACATGATTATAATGGAAATGAAGAAGAGACAGCAGAAGAAATAAGTGTTTTCAAAGCATGATGGATAGTATGCAAGACAAATAGGATAAAATGTTCCAAGTAGGAACCATTCTGAAAGTCAAAGTACAAATCACTCAAGAAAATGACTGTGCCCCATTTTAAAATATCCAACGACAAAATGTTTAAAATTTTAGTGATTTAAACTTATGAACAGTTACTTAGAACCTAAATTGTATAGCAGAAAAACTTCTGTATCACAAAAAAAAGGCTATAGAAAATAAGGAACTGTTCATTGATAGCCAGTGCCCACGATTTCCAAGATCAAACTCTAGTAATCTAAACTGGAACAAACTGTTTAGATACTAGGTAATGGGCTTCTACCATTTCTCAAACTTAAGTCTTAATACTAACCAGTACCAGTCACTCCCAAGCACCGAAAAACTTATATGAGAGAATAAAGAAAATAAGCTGGCTCAAGCTACGCCCAATGAAGTTGATTCAGGTTCAGCTGTCCCCAGCTGCCATGTGAGTGTGGAGGAAGACTCCAAAGTCACTACACTCATCTTTGGCATCATTTACTGTAGAGTAATTCTACCAACGTAAAGTTGGTCTAATAAATTTTCTGAATGTGGCTAAATAAGGAGAGTATTTCATCCTATTAAGTAGGAGTGAAAGTTGATTAATATATGTGCAAAGAATGTCCAACCCCACCCATTCCAAGAATTAGATCTGGCTGTCCAATGTGGAAACTAGTAGTCACATGTGGGTATTTAAATTTAAATTAATTAAAAGTACATAAAATTAAATTTTCAGTTCTTCAGTATTACTCATTTCAAGTAATTAGTAGCATCATGTGGCTGGTGGGTATCAGCTTGGACAGTGCAGATGTAGAACAAGCCCATGATGGCAGGAACGTTGCATTAGGCAACCATCAAATAGGTGGAAAGCAAGTTTCTAATTTTTTTTACAACAGAAACATGGGTTCTTTATGATATAAATGTTATGTGAGTAATATAAATATTATATGACATATTCCTAATAGAAAGAATAAACAATTTATTTATTGATATTAACATCTTTAAAATCACAGGAATTTCATTTGATGTATGGAAAGATGCGATTTTGTAATTCTACCCCAGTAACCTGCCAGTTAATAAACTTTTTAAAAAAATTTATCTTTATTGTTGAAAGTATTACAGATATCCCCCTTTTTTCCCCCAGTGATCCCCGCTACCCCTAATCCCCCCCCCCAGGTCTTCACCCTGCATCCCCCCAGGTGTTCACTATTGTCTGTGTCCACAGGTTATGCATATATGCATATAAATTCTTTGATTAGTCTCCCCCCACTTCCCCACTCCCCCACTCTCCCACCCCTGCCTTCCCTCCTAGATCCCTCAGTCTGTTCCATGCTTCTGTGTCTCTGGACCTATTTTGTTCCTCAGTCTATTTTGTTTATTAGATTCCACATATGAGTGAGATCATGTAAAACTGAATCAGGAAGAATCAGAAAACCTCAACAGGCTAATAACTGATGAAGTTGAAGCAACAATAAAAAAACTCCCAACAAGCAAAAGCCCTAGTTGCAATGGCTTCACATGGGAGCTTTCCAATTCTTTAAGTTGTAGGATTAGATAGTTTACTAAAAATATTTCTTGCTTTTTGAGGTAAGCCTGTAGTGCTATGAACTTCCGTCTTAGGACTGCTTTTCTGTGTCCCATAGATTTTGAGTGGTTGTGTGTTCATTTTCATTTGTTTCCAGAAAGTTTTTTATTTCTTTCTTGATCTTATTGGTAACCCATTTATTGTTTAATAACACGTTATTTAGCCTCCATGTCTTTGAATGTTTTTGAGTGTTTTTACTGTAGTTGATTTCTAATTTCATGTCATTGTGATCTGAGATGCTTGATATGATTTCAATCTTCTTGAACTTGTAGAGACTTATTTTGTGTCCCAACATGTGGTCTATCTTTGAGCATGGCCCATGTGCACTTCAGAGGAATGTATATTCTACAGCTCTGGGGTGAAATGCTCTGTAAATATTAATGAAATCCATCTGATCTAGTGTGCCATTTAGAGTCACTGTTTCTGTGTTGACTTTTTTCTGGGCTATCTATCCAGTGAAGCCAGTGGGGTATTAAAGTCCACGACTGTGACTGTATTGCTGTTGATCTCTCCCTTGAAGTCCTTAAGGTTATTATTGATAAGTCTTTATTTATTGCCATTTTAATTCTTTAAGCTTATGTTTCTCTCTGTTTCTTATTATTACAGTAGTCCCTTTAACATTTCTTGCAATGCTTCTATTTCTACTTCTAATTACAGCAGACCCTTTAACATTCCCCACAATGCTGGTTTGGTGGTGATAAACATTTTTAGACTTTTTTTTTTTTTTTTTTTTTTTGTCTGGGAAGCTCTTTATTTCACTATTTATTTTGAATGATAACCTTGCTGGGTAGAGTATTCTTGGTTTCAGATCCTTGTTTTCCATTACCTTGAATACTTCATGCCATTCCCTTCTGACCTGTAGAGTTCCTGATGAGAATTTAGCTGAGAGTCTTATGGGGGCTCCTTTGTAGGTAAAAGATTGCTTTTCTCTTGTTGCCTTTAATAATCTCTCTTTGTCTTGAATTTTGGGCACTTTAATTATGATGTGTCTGGGCATGGGCCTCTTTGGATTCTTCTTGTTTGGGGCTCTATGTGCCTCCTGAACTTGTGTGACTTTTTCCTTGACAAGGTTAGGGAAGTTTCCTGCCATTATTTCTTCAAACAGGTTATCTAACCCTTCCTTACTTTAGATCTCCTCTGGCACTCCTATGATGCAAATATTATTACACTCATGTTGTCCCACAGCTCCCTTAGACTGTCTTCCTGTTTTTTAATTGCTTTTTCTTTTTGAATCTTTGATTGAGTGATTTTTTTCTAAGCTGTCTTCTAATTCACTGATCCAATCTTCCACTTCCTCTAATCTGCTGTTTATTCCTTCCAATGTATTCTTTGTTTCTGCAATGTCATTCTTAATTTCCTTCATAGTTTCCATATCTTTTTTCATACTGTTGAGCATTCTTACAATCAGTATTCAGAACTAAATATCTGATAGATTGCTTATCTCCATTTCATTTAGCTCTTTTGCTGGAGACTTTTCTTGTTCTTTCATTTGTTTTTTTGTATCCTTATTTTGGCTGCTGATTTGGGTTTGTTTCTATGTATTAGGTAGGCCTGCTAGGGCTCTTGGTCTTTTTGGATGGTCTCTGGTGCAGACCAATGTCAGACTCTGTTTATGACTGGCCTTGAGTACCCTGTTTGGAGCTATCAACAACCCACTGCTTGAAGTCTGCTCTGTTGGGGCTGGGTGGGTTTGGACAGGACCAAGATGCACACCAAAGTCTGCTTTTCCAAGCCCCAGGTCCAGAAGCAGATCAGGTAAAGAATCAAAGCACTGTGAAGTCTGCCTCTGCCTGCAGGCTGATTAATCTGATTCTCTTAATGAGCCTCAGTTATAGAAAATCCTCAGGGTAGGGTGAGAGGTTTTCCAGCAAGTTGGGCAATTGCTTCCCCCTCAGGCAAAAGTTCCCTGGATGGTAAATGTCTGCCTCTGCAATATGGGGGAATGACTTGGCACAGGAACCCAGAAAGGTGACCTCTGAGCTTTATGTCCAGAGCCCACAACCCTAGACTCTCCTCTCACAGCTCCAGTCCACTCTGCCTTCCCTCTGCTGGAGCCCAAGGTGAGTGTCTGCACACAAAACTTTGTGCCTTAGCTCTTTAAGAAGGTGCCTGCATTTCCAGCTATCTCTCACTAGCAGACAGAAACCTGGGTGTTTTTCACAGCCAGATGTTATGTGGACATCTTTCTTAGTTTTGGTGCTCTTGTCTGGGAAACTTAGCCTGGAGTTTAGGTCCCAGAGTCCTCAGTGGGAACCTCTCACAGCTGATATATCCCTCTGGACCTTCAGCTGCTGCCTGTGGGAACCCAGCCAGTGCTTATGCACCTCCACACTTTCTACCAGTCTCTATGCTGTCTCCACTTTCCCTATTTGGTTATGAGGGTGCTCTCCAGCTTGTCTTCAGTTGCAATTGATTATTCAGGACGGTTTTTCTATTTTTTAATTGTAATTCCAGTTTGGTCCCAGGAGAGTATCAGTGTAGTTTCCATTCACTCCACCACCATCTTTAATTGCCAATAAACTCCTTAAATTGAGCAATTTACACCTTTACAAATAAGAAAAAGTCATGTCTCTCATGTTTAAACCAATTTAATTATGTGAAAATAATTTGTACAAAGGCGTTCTTCTAATATTGAAAAATAATTAAAATGGATCATTGTATAAATAATGCTAATATTGACTTTAAGGCTTTAAAATAGATACATTATGATTATTATATTGTAATATAGACTGATTCTATTTAGAAGTCAAACTTTATGCTTTACATATGCACTTATTTTAAGTGAATATTTTGATAAATTTTCACAAATGTTTGGCTGTGTAACCATCACATAATCATATTATAAAATAGTTCTGTCATCCTGACCTGAAAGTTCCAATGAGCTCCTTTGCAGCCAAGTCCTACACAATACCAGTCCTTGGAGACCATTGCTCTGCTTTATATCACTGTAGATTAGATTTGTTTCATCTGAAGTTTCATGTAAATGAAATCATAAAGTATGTATTTTCACATCTGGTTTCTTTCATGAGCATATTTTAAAGAATAATCCATATTGTTTGCATATTAACAAGCAACGGCTTTTGATATTGAGTAATACTACAATGCATACCATAATTTTGTTTAATCATTGACAAGATGATTGACAGAGGGTTGTTTCCAGTTTCTGACTCTTATGAATAAAGCTGTTACGAACATTTGCACACAAGTCATTTTTTAAATTTATTGATTGAACTTTTAGAGAGATAGAAGGGATAGAGAGAGAGAGGAAAGAGAGGGGGAGAAAGAGAGAGACCTGTTGTTCCACTGCATTCATTGGTTGTTTCTTGTATGTACCCTGACTGGGGATCAAACCTGCAACCTTGGCTTATCAGGATGAAGCTCTAACCAACTAAGCTTCCTGGTCAGGGCCTGCAGGCAATTTTTTAAATGGACAGATGTTTTCATAACTCTTGGGTAAATAATTAAGAGTGGAATTTCAGGATTATGGTGTGTTTAACTTTGAAGATTATTCCAAGCTATTTTAAAAATTGGTTGTATCAGTTTCATATCAGCAGCAATACATGAGACTTCTGTGCAGTGATATCTCTTCTAGCTTCAATTTCCCTTTCCTTCATGAAAAAGAAGACTCTTTTCTAGTACTTACTGGTCATTTGTGCGCCTTCCATGTAGTATGTGTTGAAATTTTATATTGGGTTGTTTGTCTTATTCAGTCATAGAAGTTTTTTAATATTCTTTTTATGTTCTGGATTCAAATAGGATACATTTGTATCCTATTTGAGAAGATATTGTGTGAATATCTTCTCCCAGTCTGTGGTCTGTGTGTCCATTTTCTGAAGAGTGTCTTTCAAACAACAGATTGCAGTCTCCAGTCCTCAGCCTGGCATCACCTTGCTCCTCCTTGATGTTGAATGGGGTGGCTCTCTAGCAATTATTGTAATCAATTTTGAGTAAATCATATCTATTCCACATAAATATTTTCTGTATCTATTAAAAAATTATGACAAATGTTTAATTAATATTCTCTAAAACAAAATAATTCTATAAAATATTGTTACTTATCCAGTTTTCTGAAATTTGGTACTTAAATAGAATTCCCTATATACTGTTAAACCATTACATCTTCTTAATTGGATCAGTTTCAAAGTTTTCCATCCAAAAGAATTGTGAGTGACTTATACCCCAGAGTTCACCATTAGGGACAATTATACCTTATACTGAAAATTACAGTAGGATACAACAGACACTAGCTTTTAAACATCCTTTAATTCACATCATATTAAACCATAATAACGACTTACAAAAAAATGTAGTTGTTCTTAAAACTTGTTAAAATTCAAGCCTTGCTAAAACTAATTGCTTGTAAATATTTGCAGCACATCAGTTTTTAAGGATGGCCATACTCTACAACTGTTCAACTTCATTAAGAAGATATTAAGGTCTCTTTTATAGAAGTAATTAAATTCAGCTCTCAGTTGCATATATTTCTTTTGGAAGATTAATTAAGATTTGATAACAGAAGGGTTTTTGGATAGGCTTAATCAACTCTATATGGTCACCAAGGGACAAGACCTTGAGCTCACATGAACAAAATCAATAGCTTTCCATCTTGTGTGATTTGAAATGTGCAGAGAAGCACATACTCTCCCCTCCCCCATTGACTCTACCAGCAGAGTTGCAATCCAGATACAGTGGTTCTTTGGTTTTCTAATGTAATCTGTTCCTGAAGACCATTCAAGTTCTGAAACATTCGAAAATTGAGGGACCACTGTACTATTCACATACAAGGAAGGGCAAAAGTAAGCTGACAGTTGTGAGTATGTGAAACAGAGTTTATTATTGTATTATTACTTATTGTATCATTTTCCATATGAACAACTGTAAAACTACTTTTGCCCCACCCTGCCCCTATATTCTGTTAAAGAATAAAAGCCCTTTGTGTGAGAAGTAAATGTTATCTGAGAAGTTATCATTTCAAGTCACCTTTTAACCATCTACTTATTTTTTTAATTGATTAATTAAATACTTGTCAAGACCTCTGATATTTGTTCTTAGCAGGGGTAATTTCTGAAAGGGTTAGATGTCCAGAGTATAGGGGAACAGGCACTTTTGGGCACTGTAGCCATAAAGGCTTAGCATTCGGGGCACCTTTAAAAGACCTATGGGACAGAAAGAACAGAAAAGGGCAACAGAAGGATGCAAATAGGGACTGAAAAGCAAATTTTCTGTGCTTCAAAACTGGACATATTTTGCCATTGCAAAGACATTACAGAATCTTTTTTAAGGATGTTTATGGATTCATATCTTCAGTCTATTTATATGTAGGTCGATGACAGTTGAGTAGTTTGGTATAACATTTATGTGTTTACCTCATATTTGAGGAAGCATTTATCCCATGTTTGAATGGAAGAAATTGCCAGATCGCAGGAAAGGTGCCAGTTTGCTATTTCACACAACAGGCTGGCTTCCCAGACTCCGCTGTATGGGGCAGCCTCCTGCCTCATCTCTATTCTTATGTGCTGAAGTCAATGAACACGGTGGTTTGTGACTGTATGGAACATACCCTTTCCCAGCGGCCTACATACACGGTAGCAGCATCTGGATGAAGGAGAAAGACAAATGAGTCCAAAGTTTGGTTTTAATATCACTTATTTCTTTCAACCAAATAACTCTTTCTCCTTCATGCTCTGTAGAAAGTTAGAAATGTGGCCTTTGGGCCAAAGGAAAGGCAAAGAGATGCTGCCACATCTGTCTCATTTCCTTCCTCACAGCATGGCTAAGAAGAGATGGAAACCATGTCAACTGCTGCCAAGACTGCCCCAGGGAAAATAATTTCATCAAAAGCGTGAACATGCACAACACACACTTGTGACCCTGCCCTTCTTGATGCAGAGTAAAATCAAAGCAATTAAAGTCACTGTGTCACATACAAGCTATGGGCTGTACTGAGGTGGAAGAGGGCCAGTTTGTTTTCCCCCAGCATCACAGGAAGTCGATAAAGCCATGAATATTTTGGAGGGGAGAGTACTTAGTATGATTCAATAATGATGTTGATCATTCTTATGAGTGCATGTAGATTATGATGTTTTTACTATTTGAATTGTAGCCTACAGTCAGTCGGAAAGTAAAAGGAGAATTTGCCATCTTCTTTCCCCGAAGGCAGACTCTTATCACCTGCAGAGTGGATAGGAGAGAATAGGTTGTTCTGAGTCACTGGCAGAGAACGATGGATAACTGAAGAAATGCGTTAATCTGTGGACACTTACTAAAGCACCCAGGTAAGCTACTGCTGCTTACAAACTTAAAACAAAAATGCCTAAAATGCCCTCTGCTTAGCCTGGCTATGCAATTTTCAGAATCAGTGGGAGTTTTCTTTCCGAGTAGGGCCCTAAATCAACAGATAAAATGTTATTCATAGAACAAGGACCACGAAAGGCTGTCAGCAGTACAAGCAAAACTTCAGGACAATAAAGCTGCTAGGCGACCTGCCGGTGAATATTTATTTAGAAAATATGTTCTGGAAACCATTACAAAGTGTGTATAATTCTAAAGATACTATAGCCTCATAGACACTGCCACCTGGACTCAAAACCTGATCCCATAGACTCTGTTACTTTTTCCAGACATGAAGTTATCAGCTCAATTTCATGAATCCATCCAAAGATAAATGTCTCTCTTCTGTTCATTTGTCTTCCTCTCTATGGCACTCTTCTAGCTGCTTAGCAGAGCTGTGTCAAATTTTGTTGTTAATATTTTGTATTTTGTATTTACTATGTAATGTTTTGCTCTAAAGAGTTTACATTCATTACTGGATTAATTGTCATAACAATCTTATTAGATAGATGTGGTTGCTAAGCTCACTTTACAGTGGAAAAAGATGAACAGCAGACTGAATAATCTTGCCAAAGTCACACATATTTGTATCAATCTGGGTAAAGAACCAAGGATTATTTTATCTAAATTACCACTACCATGCTGTGCTGCCTCTTTAGTACCAGCCTATGATGGATCAAAGACAAGTGAAAAGTTGGAATATTAGTGTAATATATTCTAAGATCCTTAGTAAATAGGAACATTATTTATTCACCTGATAATAGACTCTAAAGATGTGTCTAACAAAGACTCATGCCTGAAAAGAAGTAAATATTGTGTTTCTTAGGGATAAAGACATCACAACACATTTTCCCAATAAGGATGAAAATAGAATAGTTCTCAAAAATTATTTTGAGTGAAAAAAATGAATGAATAGATTTCCAGTTCAGCATGTAAGAATCTTAGAAGTCAACACTCCATCATAACAACTAAAAAGCTGAACAAACTGAAAAATCAGCAATTCTTAGATCTGTAAGAAAAGTGAAATCACGAGGCAAACTTCTACTCCAAAAATTAGAGCAACCCACACGTGAGTACAGGGAATTGTGCACAACTTATGGGGGCAGAAACCTGTGAGCAAGAACCGTGCTGGGGTGAGGAAGCCTGCGTTGTAATGGATGAATTGCTGGAGGCTCAGTGTGGACACCTCTGAGATTTTAAACTCCAGGGGACCCAGGCATAGGAGACCCACACACTTTTGCTAGTCTTACCTCCAGGACCTCTCCTAAGTCTTCACGGGAAATATAGAGAAATTTCCCCTTGTTCTTCCAGTAAGAAGAGGGGGGAAAAGGCATCTTTAAATATGCCAGAACATCCTGTTTTTCTTAACAAGGTCTGACCCCAGGAGAAACTATTTAACCAGAACCTAAGCTACTGGAGAATTATCAGAGCCTAACTAAGGTGGGAGAAGGTAAATACCCAACTCCAGCCAGCTCTAGCCTTTCTGTCCCACCTAAGCCTAAGGGGCAGTGGACTCAGAAGCACCTGTGAGGTTTGCAGCCCTCAAACACAGGCTGACTAAAAGGCTGAGAACCGATCCTAGAACTGTAGAATAATTCCCCTCCCCCACATTATTAAAGCTATTTACTTACAGTTGTTCCTTTTCTTCAGTACATCATGCTCATCTATCAAGAAAACATTACAAGACACACTAAAAAGCAAAAAATAAAGTTTGAAGAGGCAGAGTAATGATCAGAACCAAACTCAGATATGTCTAGAATATTGGGATTGTCAGACCAGGATTTTAAAACAACTATGATTAATATGCTAAGAGCTCTAATGGATAAAGTAGACAGCATGCAAGAACAGATAGGCTATCTAAGCACAAAGTTGGAGATTCTATGAAAGAACAAAAAGAAAAGCTAGAGACAAAAAATGCTATAACAGAAATAAAGGATAACTTTATTTAACTTATAAGATTGTACACAACTGAGGAAAGAATGTCTGAGTTTGAGGATATCTGAACTGATAACTTCTAAATGGAAAAGCAAACAAACAAACAAGGCAAAACCCCCCAGAATATTCGAGAAATATGGAACAACTACAAAAGGTATAACACCCACGTACTGAGAATACCAGATGGAAAAGAAAGACACAAAAGAAATACTTGAAAAAGGTATGATTATTTTCTCAAATTAATGTCAAACACCAAACCACAGATCCAGGGAGCCCAGAGAAAACCAAGTAGGATGAATAAAAAATAAAAACACATCAACAATCAACCACTACATGTGGACATATCATTTTCAAAGAAACTAAAGGGGGGAAAAATGCCTTACTTATAGGGAAGCTGAGAAGATAAAAATTACATTGGACTTCTCAGAAATCATAGATACAAGAAGAGAGTGGCCCAGTGGGTGTTTCTCAGTGGTTGAGCATTGACCTATGATCCAGGGGATCGAGGTTCGATTCCCTGTCAGGACACATACCCGGGTTGTGACCTCAACCCCCAGCAGGGGGCGTGCAGGAGGCAGCTGATCAGTGACTCTCTCATCACTGATATTTCTCTCTCTCTCTCCCTATCCCTTCCTTTCTCTGAAATCAATAAAAGCATATTTAAGGAAAAAAAAAAGTGGAGTGAAATTTTTAAAGTGTTGGAGAAAAAAAAAAAAACATCATGCCAACCTAGAATTCTCTACCCTATGAAAAAATTATATTCCAAAAGTGAACACTTTCCCAGACAAGCAAAAGTTAAGGGAATTTGTTGCCAGTATAGAAGACCTTTAGAGAGAAGGTAAATAATGCTGGTAAGAAACCCAGATCTTCATAAAGAAAAGAACAACATAAAAAAACGAATAAGGAAGGTTAAAAAATAAAATTAAAAGTTTTATTTTTCTTATGTTTGATTGATCTAACAAATAATAGTTAAGGCCATGGAGATGCACAGAGAAGTTGAAAAGATTAATTGAGCCCTGGCTGGTTTGCTCAGTGGTTAGAGGACTGAGGCTTCTGGGCCCCTTTCTGGTCAAGGGCATGTAGCTGGTTTGCAGGCTCAATCCCCTCCCAGTCTGGGCACCTGCGGGAGGCAACCAGTCACCAATCAATGTGTCTCTCTCACATGGATGTTTCTCTCTCTCTGTCTTTCCCCCTCTCTTCCACTCTCTCTAAAAAATGAATGGAAAAAATATCCTCAGGTGAGGATTAACAAAAAAATAAGATTAATTGATAATAATAAATAGTAGATGATTGATAACCTATTTATACATAACTGATGTCCCTACAGATGAAAACTAAACAAATAGAAGAAAAAGATTTAAAAGGTACAATTAGGTAAAATTTTGCTGAACTCATATTAAGAAAATTGAAAGAATGCAGCATGTCCAAAGAAAAAAGCTGATACAGTCAAATCAAACCAAGATAAAAATTAACAAAGATAGGGAGCTTCAGAGTTTTAAAGAAACCAAACACTTCGCATACCTAAACAAAGTCATTAAATCACCTAAGGGGAAAATCATCATATTTTTGTAAAGAAATGGAAAATGATGGGATAATTATTATGAAGTCCTCAAGGACAGACAATATGAGACCTTCAGAATTTTATGTCATGGCAAAGAAAAGGTTAACAAGACAATATTTTTACCCATTTAAGATGCCATGAAATATTGTGATCATAAACCCTTCTTGAAAAGATCTATGAGGGAACAAACCAATAAAATAAGGGATGAGTGAAAAAGTTGTGCTAAGGAACTCATAGTGAGCATTGGGTTCATTTAAATATAGGATTAAAAAACTAAGTGTCAGGATTTGGTGGAGGCTGCTGCTGCAGGCTGAGCTGCCAGTTTCCGATTTAAAGCTGATCTGCAAGGAAAATGGCAGCAGGAGGGTCAAAATACTTGCTGAACATCAGAATCAGAGACCAATAAAAATAAACTCCTACTGGAATGTCATTTGACTGGTTAGCCAGTTGCTGATGTATCTTCACAATGAGCAGATTAGGAGAAAACTCCTTGGATCCACTGGTCCTTGATTCAGGAAAACACAAATTGCCATGTGATACCCCAGGACAAGGTCTTACCTGCAGTGGCGAAAGTGGAGAGGGGAGCAGGAGAGTAAATATATTGAAGAATTGGCTCAACTGATATCTGCTAATCTTAGTGATATTGACAATTTCAATGTCAAACAGATTAATGTGCAATTTTGAAAGAAACAGTAAGACAGATAAGTCAAATAAAAGAGCAAGGAAAAGCTATTTTCAATGATGATGATGTTCAGAAAGCTGATGTATCTTCTACAGGACAGGGGGTTATTGATAAAGACTCCTTAGGATGACTTTTACTTCAGGGATTGGATGTTTTCCTGTTTGTGGTGAATCATAATGGAAACATTGTATTTGTGTCAGAAAATGTCACACAATACCTGCAATATAAGCAAGAGGACCTGGTTAACCCAAGTGTCTACAATACCTTGCATGAAGAAGACAGAAGGAATTTCCTTAAAAACTTACCAAAATCTACAGTTAACAGAGTTGCCTGGACAAATGAGACCCAGAGACAAAAAAGCCATACATTTAAGTGCCATATGTTGATGAAAACACCACATGATATTGTAGAAGACATGAACACCAGTCCTGAAATGCACCAGAGATATGAAACCATGCAGTGCTTTTCCCTGTCTCAGCCACAAGTTCTGATGGAGGAAGGGGGAGATTTGCAATCCTATATGATCTGTGTGGCACACCGCATTACTGCAGGAGAAAGAGTATTTTCTTCAGGCTCTGAGAGCTTTATTACTAGACATGATCTTTCAGGAAAACTTGTTAATATAGATACAAATTCACTGAGATCCTCTGTGAGACCCAGCTTTGAAGCTATAATCCAAAGGTGTATCCACAGATTTTTTAGTCTTAATGATGGGCAATCATGGTCCCAGAAACATCACTTCAAGAAGCTTATATTCATGGCCAGGCAGAAACTCCATTGTATTGATTCTCTTTGGCTGATGGAACTATAGTGACTGCACAAACTAAAAGCAAACTCTTCCAAAATCCTGTAACAAATGATCATCATGCTTTGTCTCAACTCACTTTCTTCAGGGGGAACAGAATGAGTATAGACTGAACCCAAATCCTGTCAGACAAGGCATTAGACCTCCAATGACTGGATGTAGTAATTTGGCAGGTGGCATGAGCATGTCACCAAACCAAGGCTTACAGATGCTGAACAGTAGGACCTATGGCTTGGCAGACCACAGTACCACAGGGAAAATGAGTGGAGCTAGATATGGGGCTTCCAGTAACAGCTTCAATAAACCCTGGGCCAGCTATACAGTCACCATCTTCCTACCAGAACTATGGTCTTAGTATGAGTAGCCCCCCACATGGGAGTCCTGGGCTTGGCTCCAACCAGCAAAATATCATGATTTCTCCTCATAATCAAGGGAATTCAAAGATGCCTTACATCAGTTGCTGTCTTCACCAGGTCCCAAATTGGACAACTCTCCCAATATGAATATAACTCAACCAAGTGAAAGGTAAGGCGTCAAAGAGTCCCTTAGGCTTGTATTGTGACCCGAATCCAGTGGAGAGTCCAATGTGTCAGTCAAATAGCAGGGATCACCTGAATGACAAAGAGAGTAAGGAGAGCAACAGTGAAGGGTCAGAGAATCAACGGGGTCCTCTGGAAAGCAAAGGTCATAAAAAATTACTGCAGTTACTTACCTGTTCTTCTGATGACTGGGGTCATTCCTCTTTGACCAACTCCCCCCGGATCCAAATGGTAAAGAGTTTTCCTTTAGTGTCACCAGCCCCTCTGGAGTCCCCTCTTCAACATCTGGAGGAGTATACTCCAAATCCGTGGGTCACTGCTGCAAGAGAAGCACAGGATTTCGCACAAGTTGCTGCAGAACGGGAATTCACAAACCAAAGTGACCAAGATTGCCACAGAAGCCACTGGGAAAGACGCTAGTAGTACAACATTCTGTGTGGAAGGGAACGTCAAGCAGGAGTAACTAAGTCCTAAAAAGAGGGAAAACTATGCTCTGCTCAGCTACCTGCTTGACAGGGACGGTCCTAGTGACACTCCCTCTGAAGAAGTACAGCCTGAAGTGGAGGGAATGGACAACACAATGAGTCAGTGCACGCAGCTCCACCGTGCCTAGCTCGAGCCAAGAGAAAGATGCTAAAATTAAGACAGAAGCAAATGAAGAGGGATCTGGAGATTTGAATAATCTACATATTATTCTTGAGGATCTTACTAGTTCTGACTTTTACAATAATTCCGTATCCACAAATGGTAGTAATCTGGGAACCAAGCAACAAATGTTTCAAGGAACTAAGTCTTTGGGTTTGAGGAGTCCATAGCCTGTGCAGTTCATTTGTCCATACTGAGCAGGGTCTCTAGACAGCTCTGTTACTGTTGGCTCAAGTCCTCCAGTAAAGAATACCAGTGCTTTCCCCATGTTACCAAAGCAACCAATGTTGGGTGGGAATCCAAGAAAGATGGATATTCAGGAAAATTATAGTTCAAATATGGGTGGACTGAACAGAAACATGACTGTGAATCAGACCCTTTCCTCAGGAGACTGGGGCTTACCAAATTTAAAGGCCAGCAGAATTAAACCTATGAGTTCAAACTCCATGGAAATACCAGGAGTAGATTATAATGCTTCTTTACCCAGACCTAAAATGGGTGGCTCGATGCCCACCTTGCCTCTTCAGTTCAATAGCATTCCAGGTTCAAGACCAATGTTACAGCAGCAGCAGATGCTTCCATTGAGGCTTGGTGAAATTCTAATGGGAATGGGGTTCAGTCCTTATGGCCCAGCAGCACCATCTAACCAATCAGGTTCTTGCCAGAAGGCATGTTGTCCATGGAACAAAGCACTCATGGGGCTCAAAATAGGCCACTTCTTAGGAATTCCATGGGTGATCTTCTTGGACCACCTTCTAACCTAGAAGGACAGAATGAAGAAAGAGCATTATTGGATCAATT
Source organism: Miniopterus natalensis (assembly GCF_054644295.1). NCBI lineage: Eukaryota > Metazoa > Chordata > Mammalia > Chiroptera > Miniopteridae > Miniopterus > Miniopterus natalensis. The sequence continues at coordinate 19,112,541 of NC_142090.1, read as the reverse complement.
GCACACTCTCTTGAGCAACACCGATGCCACAGGCTTAGAAGAAATTGACAGAGCTCTGGGCATCCCTGAACTTGTAAATCAAGGACAAGCTTTGGATCCCGAACAGGATGTTTTCCGAGGCCAAGAAGCAGCAGTAATGATGGATCAGAAGGCAGCATTATATGGGCAGATGTATCCAGCACAGGGGCCTCCAATGCAAGGAGACTTTACTCTTCAGGGACAAACACTATCTTTTAGCTCTATGATGAGTCAGATGAACCAGCAAGGGAATTTTCCTCTCCAGGGAATGCACCCTAGGACCAACATCATGAAACCTCAGACAAACACCTCTGAGCAACTTAGAATGCAGCTTAAGCAGAGGGTTCACGGCCAGAAGTTTTTGAATCAGAGTCAGCAGGTACCTGAAATGAAAATGGAAAACCCCACTGTTGGTGGAGCTGCAGTGATGAGGCCCATGATACAGTCTCAGGTGAACTCCCAACAGGGTTTTCCTAATGCCCAGATGGTCTCCCAGCACAGCAGGGAACTGCTCAGTCATCATTTCTGACAGCAGAGGGTGGCAGCAATGATGATGCAGGAGCAGCAGCAGACCTAGGCCTTCAGCCTACCCCCAATGTGACCGCTCCCCGCCAACATGGATGGAGGTTTGGCAGGAATTGCCATGCCACAAGCTCCACCCCAGCAGTTTCCATATCCACCAAATTATGGGATGGGACAACAACCAGATCCATCCTTTGGTCAAGTGTCCAGTCCTCCCAACGCAATGATGTCATCAAGAAAGGGTCTCTCCCAAAATCCTATGGTGCAGCACCCTCAGACGGCAGCTATGTATCAGCCCTTGGAACTGCAGGGCTGACTATCAGGAAACCTGGCCAGGAACAGCTCCTTTCCCCTGCAGCAGTTTGCCCACCAGGGGAATCTTGAAGCATACAGTATGGTTCACATGAATGGCAGCAGTGGTCCCATGGCACAGGTGAACATGAACTCCATGCTCATGTATGGTATGCCCATGGGCCCTGATCAGAAATACTGCTGACATCTCTACACCAGGACCTCCAAAGAAACCACTGTACAAATGGCACTGCACTAGGATTATCAGGAGTAAAGAGTCATTGTTCTAGGCAACCAGCTTTGAAGAAAAGACCAGCTTTGATCTCCATCAAGGGTATTCCAAGTGCTGTCATTTGAGGACTAGATTTTAAGCTGAAGCAAGACATCTGTCATTTTTTCTTCTTCCTATGTATCATGGTGTTCAAAACAAATAGTTTTGGCATTCTGCTCCTTAGGTAAAAAAAAAAGAAAAAAACCTAATTTATAATTAATAATAACAAATTAATTTATAATTAATAATTACAAACTAATTTATAATTAATAATTAATTTATAAATTATAAAATCTTAATAACAAATTAAAATCTTATAACAAATTAATTTATAATTAATAATAACAAACTAATTTATAATTAATAATAAATTAATTTATAAATTATAAAATCTTATCTTCTAATTTATAACATGTTGTAGTTTATACTCTAAAATTATTCAAAGAGTGAAAGAGGTGAAATGTAAGAAGAGCAAAAATATGACATTTGGAATTGGTAAATTGACCATTACAAATATAAATAGTATTACAAATATAAAGAAAAACTCTAGTGAACTAAAAATGTAACAACATCAGAATATAGAAATTAGCCTCAAGGAAGGGAGAAAAGAGAGGTGGGAGGGAGTGGAAATATACTAAATATGTCATTATATAGTGATAATCAATGCATGCTCCTGAAATATGAAATTTATACACTATAATATTACTGTTATAAAATTAACTACAAAATAGACAAACCAAAATTTTGCTGAAATACTGCAGAAACACAAAACAAAGGAAATCAAACACCACCCTATAGGAGAAGAAAGAAGTGTAAGAAAGGGAAGAACAGAAAACAACAAAAGCAAAGAACAGAAGCAGAAAAAGGGATAACAAAGGTAATGCTTAGGACAAATGTATCCATAATAAAAATAAATTAGATAAACTCATTAACATAATATATACATGCCCAGATTTAGCTCAGCTCACGCAGCACAGCCAAGCATGTGTTTATGAAAGACTCGTCATGACGCGTGTACGTGAACACTGAAATGCCGTTCTGTAAATGTAAAATAAATGGGAATTGTCAGGAAACCACACAAGCAAGGAAGAGGCAACGTGTGTTGGAACTTATCTTTTTGCCATCCTGTGGCAAGAAATACATTTGGCTTGGATGCTCGATGGAAGGTGTTTCAGAAGAAGAAACTTGCGCTATAACACTTTTATACTTGTAGAGTCAGCAGGGAAGGAACAGAGGGGCTCTTCCAATCAAGGAATTGGTTTGATTGCAGGGGATCTGCAGAGCTCTACCCTGGCTCCAACCTGTTGTATAATCAGGTAAATTAAGTATTAGCAAATATAAGTACATATTTTAATTCAGATTAAACTAATTTAGGTTTGCTGAGCCAGGATCTTGCTTAGCTACCTAAACATGGAAGAGAATGAGCTTTCAGGGAGTTTTGTTTTGTCTCGCCTAAAACATATCTAAAGAAAAACTGCTAAAAATCATTAAAAAATCAGAGAATAGGCCTAAGGAATAGATATTTGGGGCAAGGTCAAGTAGTAAAAACTTTGGTACAACACCAAGTTCAGATTCAAGGCACAGCACATTAGGAAACAGCTTATAAAATTTATGTGGGAAAAGTACAATCCACAATAAGTTTCTAATATGTATGTTCAAGTATACTAACACAGTCACAAAAATCAACCTCCTATTAAGGTGTTAGTAAATCATCAATTAGTTTATTAAAGTAGAAATAGTATAGATGACATTATGTGCTCTTCATGTAAAGAAAATAGAAGCTAATAACAAAATTACACATCAAAAGAAATGAATAAATATGGAAAAACCCTACCATTTGGAAATAATGATAGCAGTGATGATGACGGTGGTGATAATAAACCCTAGGAATTACAAAATATTTACAAACTTTTGTCTTATTGGGTTTATGAATTTTATGTAATAAAATATAGGTAAAGCATTCAAAACTGCCTGTCATTTAGTAATTGCTTGATAGATGTTGGCTTTTATTAGAAATTGATGATGATTATATATACTTTTAAATATGTCTATTGATTTCAGAGAGAGTAAGGGAGAGGGAGAGGGAGAGAGAAAAACATCAATGAAGAGAGAATCATTGATCAGCTGTCTCCTGCATGCCCCCCATTGGAGATGGAGCCCGAAACCCAGGCATGTGCCCTGACTGAGACTCGAACCATGATCTCCTAGATCATTGGTTGATATTCAACCACTGAGCCATGCCAGCAGGCTTGATGATGATATTGATGATTTTCACTATGAAAGATATTTGGCCATCATATTATTTTTTGATTGGCAGCTCTCTTATCAACTTTTCATCATTGTTAAGAATCAGGAGTATTTTCATAATTTTTCCAGAATCTTGAATGTGCCCTCAAACAAAATGCAACCCAGAACTGCCTATTGTTGAACAACAGCATGTGGGCTAAAACAAAGTAATCGGCAGTAAATTAAATTTTCCTCCTTCATTGTATTTTAATTACCTAATCCAAACATTTTTAAGTTATACATACATATCATTTTATCTTATTTTATTTTCATATCACTTTATATATGAGTCTATACATTCAGTCCCATGAGGGCAAAGACATTTTATTATTAATTTTTTTTAAATAAATCATCAAGTTTTTGTTTTTTATTTTAATATGTGGCATAGTAGTATTTTCTAATTTAAAAAGTTACTTTAACAGTTATAAACAATGAGCTATACCTTCTCTGAATATATAAACATTTTTTGTGATCTTCTATAGGTATTTTTTTTTATCATTCAAAATCACAAATCAAAATAACTAAGATCTGGAAAAAACCCAAATGTCTATCAGTAGATGAGTGGATAAAAAAGCTGTGGGACATTTACACCATGGAATATTATGCAGCTGTACAGAAGAAGGATCTCGTACTGTTTGGGACAGTGTGGATGGACATTTATTTTTAATCTTTTTATCTGCAATAGTTAACCCAGCATCTACTAGTAGGAAAGAAATGTCAGATGTAGAGTCAATAATGAATTACCTGTTTTTGTAAGAAGAATAACTCTCACTTGTGAAAAGCATTTTCCATTCATAAAGAAGATACTGACTTCTACATATTTGTCCTTGTGGTATAGTCTTTGCAAAGGAATCCCATGTGGGGAAAAGTGAGGGGGCAATTACCAGAGAAATCCACCAGAAGGGCATGACTCTCCAGGCTCCCAGCTCTTCCTGCCACCATAATGAATATACCGAGCAATGAAGATTCAGAAGGCCAGATACCTTCATGTCTTTTCCTCACTCTGTCCATTTCTCCTAGGACAGTTCCAGCCATCTAACAGGAGCTTGGCAAATATTAACATGAACAAATGAAAAAAGCAATAAATTCTGACACTGATGCATACATTCCAATTCTCATTCTCAAAATGGGTTAATGTGTCATTGACTCTTTCACGTAAGAGGCTAACTTTCTAATTAACTCATCTTTGGAAATACATGTAACTCATAAAGGAAAAATTTGCATTAAACCCATAGATAAAATTATTTTTTAATCTTTCTCTATGTTCTAGGGCACCAACTAATTTGGTCCAGTTACCCTCCTACTTTAAACTGTTTCATAGTTCCCTAGTGCCTTCACTCCTTGACCTGGCCCCAAAGGTCATCCTGTGACATGTCTCATCTCTCTGGCTTCTCTCTCTTTTTTTTAAAGTTTTGAAACTTTTTAAAATAATATGTTTTTATTGACTTCAGAGAGAGGAAGGGGAAAGGAGAGAGAGAGAGAAACATCAATGATGAGGGAGTCATTGATCGGCTGCCTCTTGCACACCCCCTGCTGGGGATCCAGCCCACAACCCGGGCATGTGCCCTGACTGGGAATCTAATAGAGATCCCCTGGATCTTAGGGCCATGCTCAACCACTTAGCCACACCGGCCAGACTCTCTGGCTTCTTTAGACCTTGCAACTGGTGATCTCTCTGCTGGAGTTACTACAAATATTTGTAGAATGAGTGAATTAATGAGTTGGCTAGTAAGAATTTAATTCTCTGTTTTTTAAAAAAATGATCATTCTGTAGGTTTTTAAAATGTCTGTCTTGAATTTCGCTTATTAACCATTTCATTGTGCATGAGCCAAGGTAGAGTTTCCTTTTCTTTAAGGTTAATATTGCAGACCCCAATTCTAGTTCATTGTGTCACCAGGCAATTACCTTTCTTCTTCACAGCCTTACACTGTGATATTTCAATGCAATTATCAGGAAATGTGAGAGAAAGAGATAACTGTCTGACTGGACAGCAGTGTGGAATGCAAGGAGTTTCTTGGGATTGTGACTGTGATGAACCTCTCTGGGATGCTACTTAGCTCACATTGCAAAGGACTTAATTGTGTAACTTTTTTCAGTGTTTCTAGAGCAGGAATTTGTGAATAATTAGGACACCAAAATACTGAAACAGAATCATTTTGTCTTTAACTTCCCATTTAGGGGTAGAAATAAGTTCATTTTGCAAACCACTGGAATGCATGTTGTGGCATTTATTAAGACAAACACGTTTAATTAAAGCTTGAGATATAGAATATTCATAATCGCCATAAATTAAAGCATTTTTACTGTGATAAAATACTCAGCAAGTGCCAGTCTCATGGAGGTGAATTCAGGCTGTAGCACAAGGAGCTTACTTTGGCTTGCTTAACTTTATAGATGAGGCTAAACTACATGTGTTGGTTAAAGTTCAGGTTATAGAACCCAAAACAGATATCTCTAAATAATTGATTCCTAGAATTAGATATAAATATGTCTTTCTATATAATTTCTTAAACTTGATCTGAACATGATGCTTATTAACTCTGAACAGCAAAACCTCATATATATTACTTTTATCAAAGTATAGATCTTATTGTACCCCGAATTCCACTTCTGTATTGGTAAGACTAACAGGCTATCTGAGCTGAGAATTACCAAGGCTATTTTTTCTGGTTAGACTGAGGAAACAGATGAACAAGTTTAGATGATAAGAGTAGTAATAGTAGCAGCAGCTGCAGCAGTTAATGTTTATTGAGCATATACCATGTGACACTTTTCCAATAATTTTATATGTACTAATTTATTTCTTCTATTATGTCACTCTCACAATAATTCCTTGAAGTATATATTTTTATTATTATTATTTTCAAGGTAAAGAAATTGTCTCCTAATTTGTCCAGGTTCCTGTAGCTAGTAAGTAGGCTGTGAACCCAGAGAGTCAGACTCAAGAGCCTGCCCTTTTAACCACTACACTGCTGTTGTATCAGTATAGACATGTTTGAATTTGCCATGAGAAGTTAACTTATTATAGGCAAGTTCATAAGAGAATGATTTGTAAGCCAGGTGCTAATTCATTATTTGATAATAAAGCATATTAAACTTGCCAGGAAACTTTGGTAATTATATCAGCATGTAATTCTTTCTACTGGAAAGTTTGACACAAAACTACAGATTAGGTTGACCCTTAATTGCTTTGTAAATATACAATCAGAACAAGAAAGGTGAAATGTTATTAAGTCTATATCTATCAAGTTTTAATAGTATTGTCAATAGGATCTTTACACTTGGAGTATTTTAAAAGAAATAGTACTGTTCATCTATGATTATTTCTGTTTGATACTCCTTTTATAGACATTAGAATAGTTTACCCCTTATAATTATGCATTTGTCACTTCTGATCTCTTTAAAATAAGTAATTAGGGATGTTTTTATTTCCTTGTTTGCAACTGTCCACTTCTGGCAACAGAATCTATTAATCATTTTTATTAACAGTATTTTTTTTTCAACACTCACCAGAGATTTTTTTTTTTCCCCATTGCTTTTCAGAGAGAATGGAAGGGAGGGAAGGAGGGGGAGAATGGAAGGGAAGCAGGGAGGGGGAGAGAGAGAGAGAAACATTGATGTGAAAGAGACACATCAACTGGTTGCTTCCTTCACTTGCCCTGACTGGGGGTGAGAAGTGAACCAGCAACCAAGATATGTGTCCTTGGCCAGGAAACCAGAGACCCTTTGGTCTGCAAACCGATGCTCTAAGTGCTGAGCAACACCAGCCAGGGCAAACAATATTTTACAGTATTATTTTCCTTGACTCTAAACTTAGAGAACAAAAAAAATCAAGTTATGTTTCTTAATACCTTAGAAAGTCAATATAAATCTATGGATTCTGGATGAAATTCAGAAAATGTTGAATATGAAAAATAGAAGGACAGTTATTCTGAAATACAAAACTAAACAGCTATTAATCTATTAAACACCTGTTAATGATTCAGTCTCCAAACTTATCTCAAAAGTTAATTAATGGAAATTATAGAAATGCAAAATTACAAGAAAAACCAGAAGTGTAGACAATTCTATTTAGTTGGATAAATCAAATAATGTAAAGAAAGAGCTTATTACAGCTCAAAATCCTGTGCTAAATTCTGAATCACCAATGACATACACAGCATGTGGTTTATCAAGAGGAACAAGGGAAACAACCGGAGAAGGGCTTAGCAGCAACGATGAGATTATCATTAATTTGTCTTCCTTCTAAATTTAGATACACTTTTCAGAAGCCTATGGGCTTTCAGGAACACTTATTAATAATTCTAGCTATTACCTACCACAGTCCTTTCAATTATTGCTTCTAGTCATTAACTTTAACAGATTTTATTATCATTGCCAGGGTTGTAATTTTTATTTTAACCAACACTTTCTCATGCCATAAAAAAAAAAAAAAAAAAATCTAATCATTATATAAAGCTGGAAACTTTGGAAAATGTTCAAGTACAAAATTTAAAGCAGGCATAGTTCTTTAACCAACATAAAATAAATTCAAGGTAATGACATATTTTCTCCATTTAACTTAATGCCTGGTTTTTGCTTCATATATTATGGTTTATATTTTTCATTTTAACATTACTTTCTGAATAATTTTCTATACTACAAACCTTCACAGCTGCATCAGATGGTTTCTTTAGAATGGATATATTGTTTGAGATATATCTATTAGAATAAAGGATTTTTTCAAATCCTGGATTTTTAAAAATATGTCTTTATTGATTTCAGAGAGAGGAAGGGAGAGGGACAGAGAGAGAGAAACATCAATGATGAGGGAGTCACTGATCAGCTGCCTCCTGTACACCCTTGAATGGGGATCCAGCCCGCAACCTGGGCATGTGCCCTGACAGACCCAGAATTGAACCTCGATCTCCCGGATCCTAGGTCAGTGCTCAACCTCTGAGCCATGCCTGGCTGGGCTCAAATCCTGTTTTTTATTATTATATAAAAGCTTTATTTTGCATTCTCACTTTATCTGCAGTGTATGAATCTGTCCAACTTACTTTACCTTCATTAGTATTTGTATCAGTTAGGGTTGTCCAGAGATGTAAAACCATTGAGATACATATATACAGGATGGACGAAGGTAGGTTTACAGTTGAGAGTACACAAAACAGACTTTATTCTTCTGGGTATCTACCAAAAAATTTTGAAAATATTCTCAAAGATATATCAACCCCTATGTTGATTGTAGTGTTGTGTTATTCATGGTGACCAAGACATGGAGACAACCAAAATGTCCTTCAACAGATGATTGGAGAAAGATGTGGTGCATTTATACAATGGAATTCTACTCAGTCATAAGAAAAGATAAAACACTGCCATTTGTGACAACATGAATGGACCTTGAGGATATTATGCTAAGCAAAGTAAGTCAGTCATAGGTGGGATATAAAACTGTAACTCATAGGCAAAGACGACAGCATGGTGGTTACCAAAGGGAAGGGGGGTAGGGGGAGAAGTACAGGGTAAAAGGGGGGCAAATACATGGTGATGGTGATGGAAGATGATTTGACTTTGGGTGCTGGGCACACAATACAATATACTGATCATGCATCATAGAAATGTACACTTGAAACCTATATATTTTATCAACCAGTGTCACCCCAATAAATTTAATGTTCATAGCAGTGTTATTTGTAATAGCTAAGATCTAGAAATAGCCCAAGTGACCCTCAGCAGATGAGTGGGTAAAAAAGCTGTGGTACATTTATACCATGGAACTCTATGCAGCTGTAAAAAAGAAAGATCTCTTACCCTTTGTGACAGTGTGGATGGACCTGGAGATTATTATGCTAAGTGAAATAAGCTAGTCAGAGAGAGACAAATATCACATCACCTCACTTATTTGTGAAATCTAATGAACAAAATAAACTGAAGAACAAAATAGGTCCGGAGGCATGGATGCATGGAACAGACTGACAGACCTCAGAGGAGAGGGAGGTGGGGGGAAGGGAAGAGATTAACCAAGGAACATGTATGCATAAATGCATAGCCCATGGACGCAGACAGTAATGTGGTGAAGGCTTGGAGAAGGGCAGGGGCTGGGTGGAAGGGATCAAAGGAGGGAAAACGGGGGACATCAATAATACCGTGAACAATAAAAATAAATAAAGAGAAAGAAAAACAAAAATAAAAATGAAAACTGAAAAAATTAATAAAGAAATGTTTCCTGAATGAGCTCAGAGCTCCAGCTTACACTGTCCAAAGGCTACCTGCTCGCCCCATTTCTTCTATTCAAGGAACAGTCAAGAACTATCTCAAAATAACAACCGTCTTTATCTCATTGCAAAGAATTTATGGTTAATAAAACCAATTATTATGATATTTAAGGAAGAAAAGTTATTGTGTGTGAGAAAACAAATGGAGTTCTATAATAATATTCAAGCTAATAAAATACAGATCAGTCCTTCTGGTTCACACAGTGATGACCTCTAAATCTCCCGGCGTGTGAGTGTGTGGAGTTCTACTCCTCCCACTTGTGTTTGGTTATCTGTACACATAGGTGCCATTTGTTGTTGATGCAGCAAAATTCCTGGCATGCGTCAGATACAGGCTGTGTTTTCTAAACTCCTATGTGCAGTAGGCGAGACATCACTGGAATTGTTATTATAAAACGGTCAGTGCTACTTGGTATTGGTCCTGTTCTTTTTCCATAGCTTGCCCTGCACTCCCTGGAGTCACTAGAAAGGGTACATTTTTCACAGCAGGGCCTTAATGAAAGTGGGAAAGAAGAGGTCTCCGCCAAGGCAACAGAGGACACCTGGTCTCAGGGAACCTGCAGGCTTACCTGACAGACTACTTGCAGAACTTCATCTTAGAGCAAGGAAAAAAAACCTGGAGAATGAGTTATAATTCTTCTCTTTATTTGATATATTTGCATTTTCTTAAAGAATATTGCATACCACATTCCATGGCTTTTTTAATCTGTTGCTAATGCTCTTTAACAATTCACTGAGACATCATTCTTTCCATAATAGATCAGAAGGCAATACAGAAGGACTTTAATTTAGTGAATATTCCAGCAAAATGTTAGCATTGATGTTTAAATAAAGAAGCCAAAGCCAAGCTGCCAGGACTTAATGTTTGTATGTGGAGATAGGTGTAGCTATAGGAAAGCCAGTGTTTGAAATGAGAGGTTACTTATGTGCCACAAATTGATGTTATCAGGAAGTGATCCTACAGTAATGCTTCCTCTGTTTTATTAATGCCTGGTACTTTACCATTAAACCTCTGGGTTTTGTATCTTATAGTTTAGATGGAATAGAAGCTTCTTACTGACATCAAATAAAGTTCAAATGCCTTGCGCTGACAGATGTGCCTGCAATGCAGTCCCTGCCTGTCTCTTTGACCTCATCATCCATCCCTCACATTTTTTTCCAGGCTCAAAGGAATCATATAACATAATATCCAAACCCAGACATTTGGGACCAAAACAGAGCGCCAGTTACTAATTATGCCAGGACAACAGGTGTGAACTAGGATAATCCCAGAAAATTCAGGACATATTCTCACCATGTCACTTCTTGCATCACTAATAATTCCCCAAATGCATCACTCTGTCCTCACAGCCATCTGAACGAATTGCTTCACCACTCTTCTGAGTCAACACACGGTACAGTAAATTTGCTTCAAGTTTTAGCACAGGTGAACCCTTTTCTGTACCACTACTGTGCCCAGTATGTGACCTTTCAATGCACATGTGGTATGTGAGTAGGTTGTACATTTGTCCCATTACAGATGCCCAACCAATAAATGGATGAAACACACTCCATGCAATTAAAATTGTGAGTCATCTATCTGAGTATTGATAAATATATCTGTCCTCCATGAAAGAATATTTTAATAAAGAGAAGGAAAAGAAACGTGGATTTTAGGTACCTTGCAGAAAAAAGAAAAAAAAGCACCACTTTAAGTGGAAGAGTTCAGAGAAACAATATCAAGCATGAGAAGACTCTGCCTTCTTCACAGTTCACCTTTGTAGAAACTGAAGCTATTTGTTAGGTTCCAAGAGTTGGCTTATTTTTAGAATGAAGTATTTTGTTTTAATTGAATGAGGCACACACTCATTTTGCATTTAAAATAGATTTTTTAATTAATTTTTTCACTCCCTCTTGTCATCTGAAAGCATGTAAGGTAACATAATTTCCAACAATTTAAAAACAAATGGTTTCAATTCAACTGGCCTATATTTTATGCCTTTTAAAAAATTAACTGCTATCACAGCTCAGTGTACCAAGTGTCAACCTTATCAAATTTCTCAGTGCCCAAGAAAATGAATGTAATTGCTTCCTCTCTATGATGTGTTGTACATAATTGGCTTCCTATCACAAAGCAGCTGGGAAATAGTCACAATTCTGAAAGAAGTCTGCATTTGCATGTAGATCGTAGGCTTAAATATGTATTTTCACTTTAACTTAAGTTGTGACAAAAATGTTTTGTTTACTAGAAGGAAACTAACAAAAACAAATAGAAAAATTCATCAATACTGTTGACATTTTATATTCTATTACTGCAATTATAATCTCGTGCTACTAAAAATGTTTTAACATAAATAGGAGTGTTAAAATTGAGATTTAAATGTTTTCTGTAACCATTTAGAAACCCATGTAAAACATGGATGCCAATATTGATATTTATTCAACTACAAGTTATGGAGCACTTGTAATTTGTCAAATCTGCTAAGTGAGAACTCAGGCCCTTTATTTACTTAACTGAACCCCGGCATGCTGACTACTAGTATGCTCGAGGTATCTTAGACAGCGACACTGGGGGACCAAATGAGCTCACCCGCGTGAAATGTACCATTTATCTGCTATGAGCAGAGGAGCGGACTAATGGACCCAGCTGCTACCCTGTGGCTCCATCACTGTATTTACCCGCACCCATACTTCACATTGGTGATTTCCAGTCAATGCAACCGCAAAGCAGGGGGCACCACGGGGGCCCATCCTTGCCCATCCTGGGACTCTTCTTGTCAAGGACTCGGCTCAAGGACTCAGCTCAAGGACTCCCCACTGGCATGGCTGGATTTCCTTGGGCCTCTGCTGCAGTCTTACACTCTTCGCACACAGTCCTTCTTCCATCCCATCTTCACAGGTGTCAGACCTGCATCACTGCCCAGAAGCTCTGTCCACTTTCTCCTGCTCCTCTCCTTTTTTCTTCATTGGCACTTCTCTCAATAAATATCTTAAATGTCCAATTTTATTTGCAAACACACTGGATTTCTATTACCAAATACTATTTGTTTTCAGGCCCCGTTGAGTGGAACAGAACAAGGTACAAACCCTGAGAACCGTGTGCATCACTTTACCTAGATCCCCATCACGTTTGAGCAGAGATATGCTGTGTTCTCCTGCCTCTGGCACCTCTACTGCTATTGTTTCCTTCCCAGGTCCATCGACTTTTTGGAGGTCAGTGGCCTCATTGAAAATCTGGTGAAAAACCCCGCCCGGCATGGCTCAGCAGTTGAGCGTTGACCTGGGATCCAGGCAATCAGGGTTCGACTCCCGGTCAGGGCACATGCCCGGGTTGTGGGCTGGATCAATGACTTTCTCATCATTGATGTTTCTCTCTCTCCCTCTCCTTTCCTCTCTCTGAAATCAATAAAGATATGTATTTTTTTAAAAATCTGGTGAAATATAGATACCCTTTCTCAAAGAAAAGAAAGCTTGCACACAAATATAATATACAGTGTACATTTTCAGAGACTTTTGTGTTAAGAACCCACAACTAAATGTTATTTTTCTGAGGGAAGAAAAATCTATTATAATTATACTTAACTATAATTTTATATTGACAGAACATTATTAAGATAATTGGTGAAGTCTGAACAAGTTATGTAGATTATAAAGCAGCCTTGTATCAATGTTAATTTCTTAATTTTGATAATTACACTGTGGTTATGTGAGAGAATATACTAGTTTATAGGAAAACATATTGAAATATTTAGGGGTTAAGGGGTATTATGTTTGCAATTTACTCTAAAACAATTAAGAAAAAATTGAATATATGTAATAGAGAGACAGAGAGATAGAGACAGAGATATGGCAAATATTGTGAAATGGTAACATTTGGGAAATCTGAGTGAAGGGTCCCTGGGAATTCTTTATAATCTTGCAACTTTTTATAAGTCTTATAGCTGAAAATTAAAAGTTTAAAAAAGTGAATCTTAACTGATAGCCAAAAGCATGCTTTCTTAGCATTATTTTATTTGAGGTATGCGGAACCAATCATCTTCATTCATTATATTAGCCAAAAATACACATTCTAACATTGTTACTATTGTAGTCTAGGCCTTAATGAGTTAATAAGTAACAACTGCAGATAAATAATTATAAACTCTTAAAAACTTTCAACTTTAAAAGTAGTAATTGGGCATATAAAATAAATAAATCCACAAGTAAAAATCTGCTATTAGTAATTATGGTCAGATTAATGAAAATTCTAACTAATAGGCTCATCTTTCATCAATAAGCATATATGGATGCAGATGACTGTATGTCTGTGTGTCTGCGTGCTGAGTATAATAGAGGCAGAGACTTTGTGATTAAACCATATTTCTCTCTCTTCTCTTTCTCAGCTTTGGTTCTTTAAGCTTTCAACAGTATCTCTTGGCACCATGGGGATATCACTGGCACTTTTCCCATGTCTGGCATCCGTTAAACAGGTGACTATCAAAATTACATAAATTAAAATCAAGAGAGAAGCAAAAAATGTGTAAGAAAGAGATTGCACTATTTGCTAAATAGCATGACCTGATTCAGGAGAACAACACAGAAATGCACACAAAGGACTTTACTGAGATTTCTGCCTGTTAACTGGGGAAGATAAACAAACTCCCTGGATGCTAACTGAGGCCACTTGAGAGTGGCCACAATGTGTCTATACTTACCATTTCCATAGAGAAAATTGTACAATTGACATACTCCTCTACGCTCAAATTATACCGTAAGTTCTCAGTACGTATGTCCATACAGACCAATCGCTGACTTTTCTCCTTTTGGTTGCTCAAGAGCACAAAGATGCCAGGAATTCAGAAAAGAAAATTTGGGGATAATTTAGTCTAACCTCCTCCTAAGTGCAGGTATTGTATATAAACAGGGACAGTTGTTACTTAGAATCTACTTTACAATAAAGTTAAAAAGTACTGTTTTTAGTGAAATACAGGTGTTATGCTGAAACAAAACCAGCCTTTGTCTTTGAAAATAATACTCCTCTGTGATTAGAATATATATTAAGACCCCTTTGGTAAATCCAATAATTAAACAACACTAATCTTTTATTAAAATTAAGATTTACCATTGATACACACACACACAAAGAAGGTATTTCTCAAGAGGTTAAATCAGTTATTTTTCTGGAAAACAATAAGTGCAGTGTTACCATGGCCAATAGGCCTTTACTTGTAGTTTGCCAGCCAGGAAGTAATATGTGTCATGCTCCATCCATTCATACATCTCATCTTTGTGACATTTTGGAACCCTCCAGTAAGAATGTGAAAGTGGAGGTGATGATGGAAGGGCCAAAGTTCAATGATGGTGCCAAACATACAGGAAAGCTAGAGTGTAGGATGATACGGTATTCAGGGGGACTCATCTCACCTCTGTCAGTTTACTGGAAAGAGATGCAATCATCGGAATCATCAACCTTAGATCAGACAGAGATTTTTTTTCAGGCCAATGGCTGAAGAAGTCTTGTGCGAATCACCAGATAAAGAGCTTCACACCACCTCACTTCACCTCCAGCACATGTGTGCACATGAGTACACACACACACACACACACACACACACACACACACACACACTTCTCCAGCTATAGGAAGGTGGATGGGTGCTACATTAGGTAATTATCTGTCCTCCATTTCCAAAGATCTGATATATTAAAAACTTTGTCTTCTTTTTATTTTTTTCATACATTTAAATTTCTTATTTTGAGAAGTACGTCTTTCTATCTATAAGAAAATACAATTATCTTTAAATTTTAATGAGATAGATATGTGTTTAGCATCTTTCTAAATAAGTTTCTCATGTATTTATATCAAAATAATTCATAAATACCGACACTAACTTTAATAATTAAGCATGCCCAAACCAGAGATGCAAGGAATTGGAGAGGTGTAGGTCAGAGTAAAACAGTTCATTGACATTTGGTAGTCTGAAGGGCAACCTGGTTTTAATATTGTTTTCTGAACTCAAGATTAATTTTTCATCTATTTCTTGAATTACCCTTCTCCTATAAGTCAATTGCAGTTGACAATCAATATTATTTTATATTAGTTTCAGGTGTACAGCATAGTGGTTAGACACTTATATAACTTACAAAGTGATTCCCCCAATTAGTCTAGTACCTGCTTAGCACCATACATAGTTACTACATTATTGACTATGTTTCCTAGCTGTACTTTGCATCCCCATGACTATTTTGTAACTACCAATTGGTGCTTCTTACTCCCTTCACCCAGCCTCCCACTTCTTCTCCCATCTGGCAGCCATTAGTTTCTTCTCTGTAGCTACAAGTCTGTTTCCATTATGTTTGTTCATTTATATTATTCTTTAAGTTCCACATAGAAGTGAAATCATATTGTATTTGTCTTTCTCAGTCTGACTTATTTTACTTAGCATAATACCCTCTAGGCCCACTCATGTTGTTGCAAATGTTAAGACTTCACTCTTTTGGGGGGAAAAAAATCAATAGAAATAAAAACTCCAAAAAAACAAAAACAACACAACCACACAATAGTCCATTCAAACAAGGTACACCATAGGAATATTTTAGTTAACTGCCTCATTACTTTAGAAGAAAATCTTTCCCTGAAGTTTCATATAATATTAACTTGAAAGAAAAAGTTGGATATGATGCTTCTTTAGTGAAGAAATTTGTAGCCTAGTGGATAACAAAGATAAGATGGAAAAACCAGACTGCTAGTTGTCTAGTTTCCAACCTCAGGCAAATTCCTACAACTCTACATGCCTCATTTTCCCTGACTATAAAACTGAGATAATAAGAGTTCCTAATTTATAAAGTTATTAGAAGAATTAAATGAATCATGTATCAAAGCATTTAGCCCAGTTCCTGGAACATAGTAAGTTTTCAATAAATGTTATTATCTTTTATTACTTAGTTTAAAGAATGTGAAAATTAAAAATTATGTTCATATCTGTTAAATAGGAAAGAACAAATAATTATTGAAAAGCCATTCAGTATTTAGCCTCTATTCCTCCCTCTTCTGTTTTCAAGATTCTTTAGCTCCTTAACACAAATAAAGAAACTGGTAACTTTAAAGATTCCGTAACCTGCCAAAGTATCACAGAGACAAGGATCAGCAATGAGGATTCAAGCTCAGGCCTTTTATACAGTAAAAGTCTAGCGTTTCCATGGTCTCAGAACATTACTTTTCAAATTATGTTTGAGATTGGGTTAAAATTACCGTAGACTGAGGATATTTAAGTGCCACATTTTCTTGGGTATGAATTCAAAACCATAAATATGTTTTTCATATCCTCTCCATGGAGTTGTACCCCAAGAGTCAACGAAGTGATAACAGGTTCGAGGTAAATGTTCTGTGGCTTCTTTACTGTGTCATTATTATTTCTTCCCTTCTCACCCATTCTGTCCTAGAAGAAAACATTAAAAGAAGAAAGATGGAATGGGGGCAGGTAGAAGGAAGGATGGGGGATCCGCAGCCCACTCTCCGCTGGTGTTGAATAAAGACACCGGGTAGATGGACAACAGACAACGCCAGGCTGGTGGGAACAGGACTGGGTGCTAGAATCCTCCTTAAGGAATTTCATGAAAATGGTTTATAAAACTACTCCATCTTCTGGAGGGTTGGTAAAACATTAGAGTCAACTTGGTGTAGCCATACTCTCCTTAGTGAAAACCACCAGCTTATCTGATCCTTCATGCCCTTGGGAATATCCCAACCTTCTCAGTAATCTGGATGTCCTATGTGGAAAGATAGTTCTTGCAGTTCTCACATCCATCTGCCAGGGGTGAACACTTTATGCAGATTAGTTGAATACAATCGGTGAGATAATTGTATTTTGTGAATGTGCACACACACTCATGCATGCACTAAGAGCATAAAATAAAGTAGACTCGTGCATGCATTTGTACAGATCACATCTGTGTGTCATTCTAAACTATTTTTCTGACCATTATCCCCTGGAATGGTATTCTGAAAATTGTTTTGTACAATTTTTTAAGTTTCGGGTATAATAAAGTGTGTCCCAAATGTAAAAAAAAAAAAAATTAAAATTAAATTTTTGTCTGTTGGGTTTTTTTCCAGTTGTTGAATAAACTTGAGACAACTAAATGGGTGGTGGCCAGATTTGCATGGTGGTGTGTTTACAGAATAAGTCATGTAGGGCGATCATGATCCTGTTTCAGGTTATCTGGGTGGATACCTCAGAGAAACCAGCAGTCATTTTTCAGAAGATGGAAACTATGCTACCAAGGTGTGACCTGGGATCTGCAGTGACATCCATAAAATCATGACATCATGAACAGAGAAAATTAGTAGTGCTTTCAACTACAAGCTCCAAATTGGGAGTAATGGCTGATCCTCCAAACTTGGTAGTTGATTTTTAATTGAGCCTCTCCTCACATGGACAGACCTATACACTGTGATTTAAAGGTTATGGGAAAATTGACTTATTTAAGGATGGCCAATAATGCTCTCAAGAAAAAACAGGGATCCCAGGTACGTGGCTAATAGAATTAAAGTCTAAATAAAATAAATCATTATTTATATCTATAAGTTTTATGTCCTAAGCCATGATATAAAATATCATTTTTATCTGATTCTTTTCTTAAGTCATTGGCTAATTCCCTCCTTCTCACTTCTCTTAGGATTAGTGTCTGATTTACCCATTTCATACAGGATATGACTGAGAAATTACTGATCAGAAAGGAGAGAGGGAAGGTTCTGAATACAGGTGTAGTTTGTGATTCTGTGATTGTAAACAAAATAAAGGCACTATCCAACTCTGTCTTGGCCTAGAACTTCACAGCTTTGCTTCAGTGAAATGATTTGTTGATGCCTCCAAGATCTTAGAGAATTTGTAAAGAATAATGTAAATTTTCAATGTAGGCTTCTCAACATGGTAACATGCACTTGACAAAAACACTTCTGAAAAGTCCTCTTTAAGTGTTTCTCCTTCTCCAAAAAGTTTCCTACTAATTGTATCTCCCTTCTCTTAGCACCGCTGCCTCAAGTACAGATCTGAGGTGCTCTCCCTCCCTCCCTGCACCTTGGTAAGCACGCAGTCCTCGTGCTTAGCTCCTGGGAAGCTTTCTTCTCATGGTAATCTCAGAGAACTGTTTATCTCATAATTATCAGTGTTCTGCTATCAAAGCACTTGTCTCCACCCACATACCTTACAGTCTCTGCTTCTGTTCAAAGTCCTAGGCAACATTTCCCTTGACACCTCCTGAGCTAGTTTATGAGAAAAAAAAAATGATCTTGGAGTACATAGCATTCTTTCTTCTTTTAATTTTTATTTTACTGTGGTAAGAACACTTACCATGAGACTTACACTCTTAACAGATTTGTAAGTGTACAGTACAATATTGGTAACTATCGACACAATGTTTTATAGTAGATCTCTAGAACTTCTAAATTTTGCATTACTGAAACTTTATACCTATTAATTAGAAAGTTCCCATCTCCCCCTTGCTCCATCTCCCAGCAACCACCACTTTGTTTTCTGCTTTTACTGGTTTGACTATTTTAGATACTTCACATAAATGGAATCATGCAGTATTTCTCCTTCTGTGACTGGCTTCTGTAACTTAGCATAATGTTCTCAAGGTTCGGTCCTCTTATTACATAGTGCAAGATTTCTTTCTTTTTGTTAAGGCTGAATAATATTCCATTAAATGTTTATTTCATATTTTCTTTATCCATTCAGTACAGCATTTAGGTGTTTCCACATCTTGGATGTTATTAATGATTCAATGAACATGGGATTCAATCTTTGGGATTTTAATCTCTTTTCTATTGGATAAATATACAGAAGTGGGATTGTTGAATCATACAGTAGTTCTATTTCTAAGTTTTGAGGAACCTCCATACTATTTTTCATAGTAGCTTATATAGCATCATTTTTATTTCCCATAAGTTTAAAATAATATGCCATATGACAAATTTATCAGTAAGCTTCTAACAGCA
Source organism: Miniopterus natalensis (assembly GCF_054644295.1). Lineage (NCBI taxonomy): Eukaryota > Metazoa > Chordata > Mammalia > Chiroptera > Miniopteridae > Miniopterus > Miniopterus natalensis. Next base: position 19,092,940 of record NC_142090.1, on the reverse strand, counting down.
AAGTGAAAATAGGTGAATATGTATTATAAGAATATAGAGACACCATATATTTCTGTACATCATTCATTACATTTATTTACTCAACATGTTTGACTGCCAATCATGTGCTTAGCACTTTGTAAGGCTCTGTAAATATATAAACAAAAATAACAATAAAAATCCCTATCCTTGTGGAACTTCTCTATTTGGGGTGTTTGGGGGGAAGACTGGTAGTAAAATATGAAGAGAGATTTATAGTATGTTAGAGGTGATAAGTGCTTTTGAGAAAGAGAAAAAAAACAAAAACAGATAAAACCAATGACTTTGCCTTAATGTCTGGTGAGCATGACTCCTTAAAACTCCCCTTTGCTTTCACTGGTTCAAAAACTGGCAGTACAGCTTCTTTAGGCATGCCGATATTAAGCTCTGATTGTTTCTTTATGAAATAAACACTAAAATGTAGCTTTATCCTTACACTAAGAAATATGCTTTATTTTTATCTTAATAACTTAATAGTAAAATCAGAGTATATCTGGAGCATGCTCTGTACAACCTTGAATTAGACAAAAAGTATTCTGTGTTCTTAGACAATGAACTTTATTGATCTTCCTACTTGCCCACCCCACTTACGTTGCATATTGATTCTGGGCACCACTGTAGAATATGCTACCCTGAGTATCCTCCTTTCAGTTTTAGCAGGTCTCTTGTCTCATCATGGTACCTCTTTTTCTTAGATTTCCTGAGATCTTTACAAGCTGCCCTTGACTATCTGAGAGCCCTTCCTGCGAAGCTGCACCTGTTCTTTCTCACCCCAGGGAAACCTGCTTGCCACATTCTAGATCTTTCCTCCTTTACTTGCTCTCTCCAAAATGTACCTGGCTTGTTCTAATGCTTGAAAATTAATGTAATAAATTGTCAATAGCTAACATTAGATTAATACCTCTATGGAGATTTGCATTTTAATCAGAAATCTCTATATATTCAATTCAATCAAAGGTATTTTGCTCTCATAGTGGTATTCCTGCCACCACGGCTGACTACTTGGGAAGATATTACTGATTAGTAACCTGAATCACTATGCAGCTGGTTTCCTTAGCAACTACTGCAGTAGGTTTTCCCTTGAAGTTTTTTTCCCCCAGTCTAAATTTTGACATTCTTGAATAAAATTTGCTTTTTTAAAGACATTGGTGGGATTTTCACCTGAATTTGAAATTATGAATCTCAGAGCTTAAAGGCAACTTCAAGGTGACCTAGTTTAACCCTTTAATTTTGCAGTTATAGAACTTGAGACCCAGATAGGTAAGATGACTTACATGGGGCCCCAAAATTTACTAATAGAATTGCTTCTTAAGCTCTTAGTCCCTCTTCCAGGCTTTTTCCAAATGTAAAAATGATGTAAAACATGTGGTTTAAATACAGACCTTTAAGTAAATTCTCCATAGTTGCCAGTGGAGTACTGAATGCTGTAAGCCCTGAACAAGTGGTTGCTGAGCAGCTATCTGTGGACTACAGCTTCAGTAGAGGCCTGGGTTGGATTGTCACCCCAGTGGAGAGCTGCCAACACTCAGCAGTGAATTAAGCTACACAATGAGGAAGACATTTCAACTAGAGTTTGAATTTTCAACAGTCAATAACCTGAGCTCTCTCAGTGTCCAAGAAATATAGATATGTAAACCAAAGTTAAGTTCCTGAAGACTGAGGAAGACACTGGAGGTAGGCCAGTGTAGGGATCAAGGACCTATGACTTTCCTACACACAAACAATGTCAGTGACCCCTTTCCTAGGCATAACAGTGAGTAATGAGAGACCAGGATTATTTCTTTCCTGATGTGCAAATTATACTCAGGGTGCTTGTATTATGTGGATACAATTCTGAATTATGTAGGCTATAACTTATTAACTCGGAGCATACCACACAACTAATGAGGTCAAGGTCACAAGTTTATTCCTTTGAGGACAAGTTTAATTTCATTCGGTGTGTACCCTCTGACTGCAAACTGCAAGGGCTCTTAGGGAGCTCAGGGAGCTTTCTACGACTGGAAAGATAACTTGAGGCTGTGTTCTTTTGTCAGAAAACACAGAATCACTTACATATTGATGCTGGGTTCATTTTTTTCCTGAATACATCACTTCATTTATACCCAAAGGTATGTGAAAAGGATGGTTCTGTTTTACATTATTTTAGACAATCAACCTAGTTGTATAATGTAAACTATATGCAATGATTAGAAAGAAAAATCTTATTCTAGTTTTTAAGACTGAACAAATAATACAAGCATTCATAAATACCTTGCTTCTGACTCCAGGATCACTTTAACACATTTATTTGACTCATCAAAAATGCAGTCAAGATTGACACTGCAACTGGACTTAGCAAGTGTTTCAGTTTTCTTTTTAAATGGCTTAAATCAGTTGCTGAAAGGGAAGGAAGAGGAGAGAAAAAGAGAGACAGAAAAATGAGAGTCTCAAACACATTCTTTTACATTTTCTTCTATTACCTTAGTAGCTTTACCTATAGTTTACCTTAAAGTATATTTAATCTAGTATCTACTTATGTTATAGTGTTAGGTAAGAAGCAGTGATATTTAATAGCCCAGCTCCCCATCAACATCTAGCAAACTCCCCTGCTAAGTTTTTACTTAGCTGTTCATGTGCCTTTTATTCTTATATGTATATTTTATAAGTTTATCAAATTTCACAAAACAATCTCACCCAAAATTTTACAAATTAATTTCAAGAAAATAGACATCTTTATAAAATTAAACTGTATCATTTAAGAGCATGTCCTTGCATTTATTCAGATATACTATAATTCTAAAATTTTCCTCTTTCTTTCTTAAGGTATTTCTTGTCATTTGCTTTATACAAATAGGTAAGCTTTAATATTTGAATATAAAAATAGATTTTTTTGTCACCCTAAAATTGCTTTCCAAATGCTTTCACACTATTGTTAATTATAATTATTAAGCTAAACAAATTTGAACATTCTTTGAATAGTTATTTGAAGGTCTTACTGCATAGATGGAGCCCAAGAGTAGTTTGCACTCTACTTGAACAAAAAACCTCAGATGTAAAACCAGTACAAAATCCTGAAGCCTTCACTGAGACAGCCAGTTTGTACTGCATTTTAAAATTGCAACAAATCCTTGGTTTGGGTGAATACTTCATAGCCAAGTGAAGAGTAAATATATTTCCTGATAAATCAGCACAATAAAAACCTGCATGCATCTGTACAACTGATGTGAAGATGACTAATTATAGTCCTGGATAAGAGAAAACATATGCATCTAAATATAGTAGAAAACATACGAATAAAGATAAATAAAGTGTAAGTAGAGTGAGAGAATTGAAAGGCAGGTGCTTGATATAAGGATTATATCTGATACTTTCATACTTTTCAAAGAAAACTGAAAAAAATGCCTGTCAATTACAATTGGGAACAAAAAATAAGAATACTTTATAAAAATCAATGCTAACAATCTCTGAGGCAGTAAATCTCAAATGAGAGGATCATGCATTTCAGTATCCTATAAAGTGCTTGGCCTTATACAATAAGCAAAATAAGTGATTACTGAATTTCTTAAAATAAACTAAAGCACAAATAGTAGAGATATTCTTTGTAAGGCAAATAAAGTGATTATAGGGATGTTAACATCATAATTTCCAGAAAATTTTAGATTCTAAAATAATTCAGCGAAAGGGTGAATGCCCGTGGTTTTGGAATCAGCATTTCTGACACACTTTAGAAATGTATTCTCTGTTTCCTTCTCATGTTCCTTTCTCTCTCATTCAGCCCCTTCATGTCCTTGCTCACACCACCTCTCAGGCTCAAGAAAATGCACAGTAAGCAATGTCCTGCATCATGAGGCAGCACCTTCTGTCTAAAGCTCCTTGTACAGGACTCTCTGCGTGCAGACTACTGAATTGGAATCCACATAGTTTCAAATAAATAAAAACCTATTACAAGTTAGATGATTATGATGATTCACAAACAGTACCTAACTAAAAGAAACTGCAAATGACAAAATTTTAATGTGCCTCAAACACACCCTAAGGAAGTATTAATCCTATTCTTGAGTATTACATAACTGGTTTTTTTATCATGGGTAGAAAAATAACCAACTTAAAGGTGCTTCAAGAAATAACAAAAGCAGAGAAAATGTGTTAATAATACAACTGCATTTTAGAAGATAAATTGATTTTAAAACCCAAAAGAGTTTTTAAGTTATGAAACACATTCCTTTACTCTGCAGAACACCCTTAAAAAATGTGAATTACTTGCTTTTTACACAGAATACTTCAATTTATTTTTATAGTACTACTTATTGAACTGGATAAATAATATAATGTTAATTCTCCTTGGTAAATTAGGAAAGAAATCGGTGTAATAGTCTTCTTTAAGGAGAAGAGATAATAGCAGTTATGCAATCCATTCATGAATTGTATTTATTAGTTTCTCAGAAGGGACTTCTATTTAAAAATCAATACTTTCTTTCCAATTGGCACAATTAGCTAGAAACTAGGTATGCTGTGCATGGAAGGTTTTGTCATAGGGAATTTTGCCATAATGTAGCAGTTAAGTGCATAACTTTGGGATCTGACTAAACTGTACTCTCATCCTATCATTTACTTGCTATAAAATCTTAGGCGATTATTTTTTTACACCCACGTAAGGAAGACAATAATTCATTCAGGTGTTTTGGGGCTTAAATAGCTTGCACCAAGTAATTATCATAGAAGCTGGAATATAAGTGCTAAATAAGTGACATCAACATATCATCATCATCATCATCATCATCACTGACTTTGAGGATTAGATGTCATTTTCACTAGTTTACACACAAGGAAATTGAGGCTCTGAGAAAATAAATTAACTGGTCCAATTTCATACAGTTGTAAGGAGAAAACACTGCAGTTGCTAAATTCTTCTACAACCTATAGAGTCAGATTATTAGTTTGTAGTTTGAATACCCATCTAAAACCTGCAGTAGTACTTTTTAAATAAGATATGCAAATTCAAATACTTATATGCAAATACCATTTTCTGAGGGAAAAAAAAGGACCCTGTTATTTCAAACCTTTGACTGGAAATATCTATCCTTTTTATTTATCAACCTAAATCAAAGCTGAAATATCAAGTATCAATGCCCTCAAGTCTCAGCTGCCAGCTTTCTCACTTTGAAACTATTATTTAAATAACTGGATACCAAAAAAAAAAGAAGAAGACTTTTAATGTAATGATGGATGTCTCTACCAAATTAAATCTTGTACAAGTGTCTAAATGCACCGGTGCATCTTTTGTGATATGTGTCATGATTTATTAGGGTGTTTTTTTTTCCATCAGTAAATGTATGTTAGATGTCTACTAATTGCAAGGCTGTCTAAAGGCCCTGGGCACACAAAAACTCTATCCTTACCTGGAGGGGTTCTCTTTCCAAAGTAGGAAGGCAATAATGAACCAAAAATCACAAAAGACTCAATAGCTCTGTGATAGAGGTAAGCAGTGTGATCAACTTCTTTCATAAAGTAAATGTCTAAAGAAGTACTGTGAACAAAAAGAATATTATGGCCCAGCTGGCCTGGCTCAGTGGTTGAGTATTGACCTAGGATCCAGAAGATTGCGGTTCAATTCCCAGTCAGGGCACATGCCCGGGTTGCGGGCTCGATCCCTAGTGGGGGGCATGCAGGAGACAGCCGATCAATGACTCTCTCATCATTGATGTTTCTCTCTCTCTCTCTCTCCCTCTCCCTTCCTCTCTCTGAAACCCTTAAAGACATATTTTTAATAAAAGAATATTATATATGAAGATGTGAAGATAAAAAACAAAACAGTGTTTCAGAGTAGGACAAAAATCAAGGAGTTGAGAGTGAACTAGACACTAAGTACAGTATGTGAATCAATGGTGGAAACTGACATAAAAGCTGTTCAAAAGTCCCATAAAAGCTGTTCAAAAGTCCCATAAAAGCTGTTCAAAAGTCCCAGGTAGGCTTTATATTAAAGCCATGGAGCAGGGGGGAAAAATCAAGGATCACTAGACTACAAACTACAGGATGGTAAGTTGAGCATATCTTTCCAATCTTTCCTTTCCTTTCATTCATTCATTCATTCATTCATTCATTCATTCATATGTGTATTATCCAAACACATGTTGTGCTCACCTATCAGGTCAAGCAATGTAACACACAGAGGTACAGTGAGGGACGAAACAAGCATCCATTCTCTCTTTTTTCTACTGTTTGTCTCCCTCCTTCCTTCTCTCTCACCAAGCCTGATGAGACACTGATAATAAACAAAGGTGAATAATAAACAAAATAATCTAGTAAATGACTACAGAAAATTGCTTAAGAAATGATGACAGTTTGAAATAAATCTCTCGTCGTAGGACTGGAGAGGCATAAATAGACGGGAGAAGTATTTCGGAAGTAGAATTTACGGGACACAGAGACAGGTTAAAAGTAAGAGGCAGAAGAGAGAAAAGTTTAAAAGGACCTTAGCGTCTTGATTCTGACATTGTGATGAAGCCAAGCCCCTGGTCTGTTTTATTCATTTACTGAACAGGTTAAGTCAAATTGTTTGGTACAACTTAAGGCACCCATTCTGAGTTTCAGGTATTTATTTACAGGCAGGCTTTCACTCCTTTGGCAGGATTAAGATTATTAACTCATGCTCTCTTCCGATGTCTACACAGGGATATTCATTTATTTGTTTATTTATTTTAGTAAATTTATTGGGGTGACATTAATGCACAGGGATATTTAGAGAGGAAATGGATACATCTGAGTTTCTTGTACCAACTCTTACTGGCTCACACTCACTTAAGACACAGTGGAGCTAGCACACAGCATGCAAGTCTGAGACCACCGCCACCACTGGCCCAAGATGAGATAATCGGACTATTCTTTTAAGATCAAGTCTGTTGAGGGGCGGTGAGTAGTGTGAGTGGCAATTATAAAGCATGTAAGAACATCAAGTAGATCAAGGAAGCAGTCACAATGGAGGCCCAGAACATGGTCTGTGCAGGCGGACATGCCTACAGGTGTGTTTATACGGAAGAGATTTCTTCTTAAATGGGCACAGCCTGGAGGCCAGGGATCCTCCCATCAGCCTACATGCTCATTATGTTAGATAATATTTAAGGTACAGATGGCAAAACCTCAAAAGTGATGCCTTTTGTGCAGTGTGCACACCCCTGCTCAGAACCAGATACAACTTCTGACTTTCTAATTTCCTTTATAATTTGGACTGTAAATTTTTTTCTTCAGAAGAATCTTTCTTGCTCAGAGCCCCAAAAAAATCTTTGACCAACTTAAATTTTGGACAAATCCTTCATCCTTTGAATAACTCTATGGCTTTCCCATTAACCCCTTACTCCAAAGTTCGAAGCATAAGGAGGTTGCAATTTGCAGCTTTCCTTTAGTTTCCTATTCATTTCTGCTCTCTCCCCCACACTTCCTTAGATGAAGTTTACCCAGTTCACCATTCTAATATCTGTGTAGGGACAGAGGAAAGAGTGGAAGAGTGAAAAGGTCTTTGAGTTCTTGAGCGAGATCATTAATTCCACTTTGAATGGCACACACTGCTCTAGGACCCACTGTCTATGTGTTACAGTCTTCTCCAGGCTCCTTCTTCAATGACTACTGTCTTCCTCGAAGCCTTATGTAGCAGGCTGCCACTGGGGAGCCAAGGAGGAGACCATTACATTGGTACACTACATACTGTGCGAGTCATTCACTCAACCCTCCTCTGTAAGGAAGGTCACCTTCCTCTCAATTCTTTTGGCATGTTGACATTCAAGAGGACAAGTTGCTATAGCAATAGCAGGATAATATGTTCAGAGTTTGACCACCATTTCTGAGTGGCCAGGATAGGTCCTTAAAAAGAAAAAAATAGTGACAGAAATGTCTAATAAGACAGACCAGTACCCAATTTTTGAACTTGACAAGTAGAGAAAACTTTCTGGAGAAATGAATTGACTTTATAGCCTAAATGAGAGGTAGAAACACACAGAAATCATATTTGCACATGTAAACATGAAATGTAACTTTTATAAATGCATTCTAGCACTGATAATTAACACCCTCAAAGTAAATGGCAATGAATATGAGAACTAATTTCCTAAATAGAATATTAGAAGTAAGTGATCTACCATAAAAATGCTTTCTTTATTCAGATTCAATGCATCACTGTTATACTTTTATAACTTGTTTAAAATGCAGTCAAAGATAGTCAAACTCCATCAAGCAAATAACCAAATATGAATAAAGTGAGAACATCAGAATCTACAGGAGGTACTATCTGCATAAAATATCCCCCACTCTATTCCAGACCTGTGTAACATTTCAGGCAAGCCTTAGTTGCTTTGGGTCACAGTGATTACATTAGTTAACAAAAGCTAATGCAGCCTTTTAAATGTGTAGAAAGAATGTGTCAACTCAGAACATTTTTCTTCACTCTGGAGGCAGACAGGGAACACAAAAACAAAACAATTACTGAATAGCTGGTGGGTGGGTGCCTTTTCTCTTATTATCTACCTACACTCTTTAAAGTGAACCTGACCCCAAGTAAGGTTTGGATTTTTCTGTTTTTCTTCAAAGCAAATCTAAAAATTATTGTCTAAAAAGATTCCTGAGTCACTTTAATTCATAGAGCTTCTATTATGAATGCCTGTAATTCCATGTAGTTACCTATTTATTTAATATTCAATAAAGGGGGAGTCTACTTTATTAAAAGCATTATACATCATGGTTATATGAAGGAGTATAACACATTTAAATTTATTCAGTAAGTATTTCTTTCACATGTACTGATGAATGTTTTTTACCACTAAAGATTATATAAACTCAAAGAAAGACAGTTATGAAAGTTAAAAATATAAAATAAAAGTATAAGTCATGTAATAAGGTACATGTTTAAATGATGATATAGGAAATACGTTCAAAGAAGGATAGAGTACAGCAGAAGAGGGCAATCAAAAAAGCTAAAATCAACAAACATATAGTACACTCTAACCACAGTAAGTATAAGCGATTATGCCAGATAATACTGATTGTAAAAAAACACACCAGTAACTTAATTTTTTACAGGACTTAATTAATGTCAGTGAACAAAAATGCAATCAAGATGTGATAAACACCCAATGAGTACAAGGGAAATAATTTTTACAAAAATTTAGAAGAGGCAAGCCACCAGTTACAAGGATGGAAGTTTTTATGTAAGAGGTAAAGTTTGTATCAAGCTTTAAATAATAGTTATAATTTGGTAGAAATTGAATATTTTGGTTAGAAGAACTATTTTTAACAAGTCTATTTCACTTGAATAAAATGTTTCTAAAGCTATCATTTGCCTTGGAGATGGCACCAAAGTCTAGGGCCTAGGATTGGTTCCACATGCTCAGAAATTTGATTTTTGTCAGCATTCCAAGAGTGGGTCTATTGTCAAGGATGAGACTCACATTAATCAAGTTCAAGGAGCCTGAGGTATAAATGAGAATACCAATTTATTAATTTACAACACAAGAAAAAGTACTTGGGAAACCAACTTATGAAAAAAAATTGCCTGATGAGCAAAAATCCAGAGAAGGAATATAAGAGGATTTTGTTGTAAATACTCAATATCAAGTTATGTTCATCACTTTCCTCCATCTCCAGAATAAATAAATCCCTGACAAATTATCTGAGTCCTGGAATCTGCAGGTCAGTTCAATGGAGGAGTTGAATATGCAATCATATGGATGGGTTATGTTAATATTTGTCTTAATTGGTCAAATTTATCCCTGCCTCCACTACAGGTCTGCTCAACTGCCTACTGAAACACCTTCTTCACTGGGGAGAAAATGTGTCTAATTTCACTCCAAACTTGATATAGCTAGGAAATCCATTTAGAACTGTAGATTACTACAGTATTTAATTCATCACTAACTAGTAAGTAGTATTTATTAAAACATAATATATAGTCATTTACAAAAGTTTTCAGAAAATATTAAAGTGTTCAAAATAAAAAATGAAAATTTATTTCCTCTAATCACTGCTGCCTTAATTCTTCTATTCAGCTATAGCTATTGTTAGCAGTTTGGGGTGTATTTTTTTCAGCACTTCTTTGCATGCATACACAAATTTAAAAAGCATGTGAGTATGCTATTTTTAATGTAATCAAACTACATATAATTTAACTTTCACTTAAAAATATAATTATGCATAATCTTACTACAGCAATACTCATAGCTATAACTCACCCTTCATTAATGGCCCCATCGTATTGCATTGTTTGTATGTAGCCTAATTTATGCATCCAACTCAATATCATTCCTATCGCAATGAAAATCCTTGCACATTTAATGGGTACTTGTGTCTGTCACTCCCTATCAAAATGAAAATCCTGTACATTTAATGAGCACTTGTTTGAGTAAATTTTATCACAGACTAAATCCCAAATGACATATATATTTTATATTTTGAATATTTGCAAAGTTTCCTTACAAAAATTGGCCTGATGCATTTATACACTTCTGGCAAATGGAGATGGTAGTACTGATTTTTCCATATTTTAATTACCATAAAATTTAATAAATGTTTGTAATATTTGCCAGTCTAGTTGGTGAAAAAGCAGCTAAATTTTATTTTACTTGGCATGTTTTAAGTGAGGTGAGTTTTTATGTATATTATTAGTCATTTACATGATGTATGTATGTGTGTGTGAGAAAGAGAGATAAAGAGAGGGAGACACTGGGTTTCCAGATCCTTTGCCCATTTTATAAAGTTGTTCATGTATTTTTAAATCCTCACCCAAGGAATGAGGATATTTTTTCCATTGATTTTTAGAAAGAGTGGAAGGGAGGGGGATGAGGGAGAGAGAGAGAGAGAGAGAGAGAAACATCGATGAGAGAGGCACACATCCCAACTGGCATTGAACCTGCAATTCAGGTTCATGCCCTTGACTGGGAATCAAACCTCAACCCTCCAGCGTGCAGGTCAATGCTCTAACCACGAGCACCACTGGCCAGGGCAGTTGTCTATGTTTTAAAATAAATAATTAATACTTATCGATAGATTAAGGAAATTATGCCATATATATTGTAAACATTTTTCAGAGTATGTTGTTTTTTAAGAATTTTTTGGCAAAGAATCATTTGGAATTTATTTTGTAAGAAAGGTGAAAATCCAGCTCTTTTTTCCTCAAAACATAGCTAGTTACACTAACCCAATTTATTGAGTACTATGTTTTTTCATCTGGGTTTTGAAAACCTATATTTATCATGCATTAAATATTTTATATAAATGTTTTATTTTTGTTCTTATTTTGTTCCATTGATTTGTCAAACCCCTAAGCTATTATTCCTTGTTTTTAATTAGTACAGATTAGCATATACTTAACAGGGTAGTTTTCTACAATTAAAAAATATTCTTTGGCTTTTTCTTCTTAATCTTACACATTTTCTTAGGCACATAAATACTAGAAAGTTTTAGGAGATGTAGACATTGAGAGTAGCCCTTTAAACATTTTTGTAGCCCTTTAAACAATTAGGTTTTTAAAATTAATTAAATCTAGTAATAATATAAAACCAAACTTATGTTTTATACCTATTTCATTTCATTGCCTTTAATTTATTTTTTGTTGTATTTATTGCCAAAATATTTCAGGGAGAAGAAATAAAAGACTGGTCCTTCCCCACGGATAGTTTGATAAGCCCCGGTATAGTTAACTGCTATAAGAAGGAGCTATGGGTATGATTCTAGAATAACTTCAGAAAGCTGGAGGTCTATCTGAAGAACAGGGAATGGCCCAAGCATGGCAGTGACCTGTTCAACTCATCTTGGTTTGCCTGGGACTTTCCTGTTTTTCACTTTCACTCAGGTCTTAGGAATCTCCTAGGTCCCAAGCAAACCAGGACAGGAGAAAAGAGGACATCTACTCCCCCTTCCTGCTCAATGGATCCAGTTATGGGGAAGAAAACACAGCCATCCCCCTTCAAAAATCTCTTGGCAGTGTGGAGGCTATTTGTGGAGATATTCTCATCTGGAGAATCAGGTGATTCCCTTTTTAATCCCAGACCACAAGGACTTCCCTACTGCATTATGGAAACTGTAGGGGGATGGCTTCCTCCACAACATTTGGAGAGCCCAGCTCCCTTCCCACTGTTTCCAAGGGCAGGTGGACACCGGGGAGACAACATATTTTTTCTCCTAAAGATGATGCAGATCGAGTGCAGTAGTTAGCAATTCAAAGTCCTACACTAGTACTCACCAAAAAATAGCTGAATCAGTTAAACAATTAATGTTGATAGGCAATTTTAGGTTAGGCCCTTTTAGAATGTCAAATGTGATTGCAACTACTCATCCAAGGTCTAGTGCCTTGCTTTAACAATTTCCAAATCATTGGGTCAGCATGATAGAGATTATTAACACCACCCAAATTTTCCCAAAGAGATTTGCAACAGAAGTCCATTTAAATAACTTATAACGAGACCTGTATTTATGAACCATCTGGTAAATATATCTTCTTATCACTTGGGAGACTGACCTGAGAAGGTGAATTAAAATAAGAAAAGTTTGCTTGATGAATTTGAGATCAGGACATAGGTAGCTGAGAGGCCTTGAGCAGCTGTGCATCGAGCAGTGGCCGTTTGGTGAGACACGGTCTGTTCTAACAGATAGAGCTGTCCAGTGGAGTGAATATTGCTGGTGAGTGGTGATGACATCTTGTCCTCTGGATAGTGCTGATGTGACAATGATAGATTTTTACTTTCTAACTTAATTTTTCTAGACTCCATGAGGACTATCGACTTTTAGTTTGCATTTGTTATTATAGCATTATCCATTTCACAATTTAACCTACAATTTCCAAGTTAGTAGATTATTTTTTATTGATTACATTTTAGGATACATTTTACTCTTACCTCTATATTATCTTAAGATGGAACCATGGTGTCAGCTGACTCTAAGAACCTTTTTCAATAGACACACTTGAGTCGCATGGATTGGCAGCTCATTCTACACATAGAGTACATAAGCAGTCTTATAAATTCCTGTCATAGAGAGTAGCACTGTCTGCCTTGTCCTTAAAATGAATGTCCTATCTTAATACCAATGTAATTACCTTTCTTTAAATAATAAATCCCCATATATGCCATTCCTGCCCCTAGTTCATCTTGTTAAGTTGAAAGTAGAGCTGTAACATTCTGTCTCAGGTGGCACCCTACAGTACTTTATGGGCAATACGTTGGTAGTGCTTCTCAAACTTTAGTATGTGAATTAGCTAGGAATCTTTTGCAAATTTGTTAGATGTGTTATAATGCAAATTCAGTGAAATTGAGGTGGGCCCTGAGATTCCACATTTATCACAAGCATTGGTGATGTTAGTATGGAGACCACACTTTAAAGCAGCAAATGTTTCCTAATGCTTTGTTACTAGCACATCTCCCAGTCATGGTTCTTACAGGCTTTACTGTAGCAATTGCTCCCACCAGGGAAGTTCTACTACTGATGGTTTGCTGGTTCTCAGCAGCATACTCTCCTCACAGCAGACACTTTTAAGGGCCCTTTTGGTCAAGTTCTTGATGTTTCTTCTATTCTCGGAAAAGTTCCTTTGAACACGTGGATAGCTCAGGGCAGCATAGTAGTTAAGAGCCTGAGCACTGCCATTTAAATGCAAAATGACTTTAGCCAATTTTCTTAATTAGTATAAAGTCTTAGTTTCCTCAGTTATGAAGTGGATGAAATAACAATGGTGATAATATTCATTATAATAGATAATTCCTGTAAGTGTTATCAGGATCAATGAGATAATGCACAAAATTCTAAATAGGTAGCACTCAATAAACACACACTTTATTGTCATTTATATTGTTATTATCTGATTTTGCATTATCTCATGGAATCAATAGCATATCTGCTCCTCTATACTTTTCTGAATTCTGAAGGGTCTTTTCCAACTTACCTTAGCTTAAGGTGAGGTTTCATTTCCTCATGAGGCTAAACAAAGGGCTTATATTGTGGTATTTGTCAGTACCTCTCAGCAATATGTGAATTCAGGCTCATTGAAACTCGATACGAGCTTAAGAATCTTCTTGTCCCACTCAGAAGTGTAGGATATCCATACCTATTGAATTTGAGAAATTCCATAGTTTTCTAAGGTATAGTTAACATACTTTGAGTTACTTAGGAAAAATATAATTGTTCACTTAGAGCAGAACCTATCGTATAAAGGGTATGTTTGGCAGCTGCTAGGTGGTAGCTGCAAGTTAAGTGAAAGAGGTGAGTTAGCATGAGATAATTGTATTCCTTAAAGTGTTTGCCTGTGATCAGGTTGATTTTTCTACTGTGTTTAGCAACCAAAAAAGAACTCCGGGAACAGCTTAATTGACCCCTGAACCATGTCAGTTTTTTCCTCCACTGGATAAGCACTAAGAACTTCTATTTAATAAAACGATTTTTCTCTTATATCACCTGCTGAATTCCACAGGAGATCTACCTAACCCAGCAATTTTTATTCTTATTTTAAAGTTATGTATAACCAGCTTCTAGGTGACTCCTATTAATAGTCCTCCCCAGGTGCAGGAACAATAGAGTTCTCTTTTCGTTTAGCGCAGTGCACACTTTTGCTCACCCTGGGCAATCTGAAGTTCACAGATTTGCTTATCTGTGTGCTTCCCAAAGAGCATCCCCTCGTCCTAGGAAAGGAATATCATTTGGGATCCACAATATTTTAGATAGTATGATATTCTGTTTTTTAAAATTTCACCACTTTTGGTCACTTCTGTTCCTAGTAAGCATGGTAGTCATTTTCCTAAATAAACAATAAATTATCAGAAACTCAAATATCCCACATCATCTAAAATTAATAACTTACATCACAGTTCTTCACTTCCTAAGACAAATGGAAGAAATAAATACAATAAAATAAGAGACTTTAGAATTTAGGCTGACATAGATAACATTGTCTTGATTCATAGAGTAATTAGGGCAATCCTAGGGCAAGTGGCTTAACTGTCACAAATTCTCTCTCAGATTTTCTGGGCAACTGATGAAATATGGAGAGAACTGTCAACTCATTCACGGGTTTGCAATCCAACAAATCATTCACATGTAAGATGAAGTGCCTTTTATCCTGTCCTCACCTCCCAGCCAGATTTATGCTCAAATCAGTCTAGCAAATAAATCCATGGAGAGGAATTTTACAGAGGTTGGTATAATAGACAAGAGAGGAGGCCTTGCCTACTCTTTACATGCAAATGTCAACCTGGTGTTTGCACCTTACCAGTAGTCTAACGTGGATTGCTAGACTGGAAGTTAATCTGGTCTAAAAGTACTGTCATTCTATTTTCTCAGTTCTGTACCTATAATGCTACTTAGAACATTTTAATTACTAAGGAAATTTTGGAATCATTTTATTTTATTTTTTATTTTTATTTTAAATATATCTTTATTGATTTCATAGAGAGGAAAGGAGAGGGAGAGAGAGAGATAGAAACATCAATGATGAGAGGGTCATTGATCAAGCCCGCAACAGGGCATGTGCCCTGACTGGGAATTGAACCCCGATCACCTGGATCCCAAGTCGACACTCAACCACTGAGCCACACCCAACCGGGCTGGAATCATTTTAGAACAACACGCAACAATAAGCACCACATTTATCACAATTAGATATCCAACATGTAAAATGGAGTGTTTTCTTTTGAATGAAAATTATATTAACTTATTCACTGTAGAGTTACCAATAATTTAACTGACTGCACATTTTTTTTCTATAGGAATATTACTATGTTTTGAAATATTTTGACCAGCATTTCTTTTAAGTCAATTATGAATATTAGTATTCTCTCCCAGAGAAATGTAATTCTCACATCACTGAAAAAATGTCAGTCACGCCTGTGACTGTGTAGGTACATGCAGACTAGTTGACTTTTTTGATGGATTTGTCTACTGTAAGAATTCAAAATGATCCAGCTGGTGCAATTGTCAACATGGTCTATGTATCAAATGCTGTCAGGCTCAGTTGAAAAAGAGCATACTTTCTTAGCATTACTAACAGCTATCTTAATAAAGCTGCCAACATTGCCAAATACAGCCTTGTGGGGTCTGAGAAGTCGAAGTCATATACATACTTATGCTACACAACTATAAGCAATTAGAGAAATACCACATGGTATATTAATTGACTTAACTGTTCTCTCATTTGATACTTGATAAATAAGGTGTGTGTGTGCATATTTGTCTTAGGTGAGACTATTTTGTTTGGCAGCAGTTTCTCTCAAAGCTAATAACACACTGTTCAGAATTTATTGTGCAGTTTTTACCATTTCAAATTGTGCTGGCTCCTACATTGTCTTTTACATTTTCTCTAATTATTTCAAAAATCTGTTTTTCTTACTGACTACAAGATTAAAAGTCAGTGTTAATGACTGTCTTTCACATTCTTTTGTATTCCCAAAGCTTTCAAAAAATGTGTTGAACACAGAGGAATTATGAGGTCAATAAATGATAAATAAATGCAAATGCTGAATGCTTTAATGTGTCATGTATGGGCATATGCTTCACCAAAAACAACTACTTGTAGTATTGTCCTCATATTCTCTCAGAATACACACATGTACACATCCTTGTAAAAAATTGTCTAACAGAACCATTTAATATGCACAGTTATGTTTCTTAATTGAAATAAACAGATTGTTTTTCCATGTCAGTACATACATATTCACTTCATTTTAATTAATGGCTCAGAGCATTGTATTATATCAATGTATTATAATTTATTTAACAAGTTCCCTGTCAATGGTCATGATTTCCAGCTATTTTTGCTATTATAAACACATTATAATGAATATCCTTAAACATATATCATGACATAATTTTGCAAGTGTATTTATAGAGATAATTCCTATCTACAGACTTGCCGGCTCTGAGCATGTAACCATTGTTCAATATGATGAATATTGACTACTTGTCCTCCACAACATTTATATATGTACTAATATACCAAGTGTCCATGATGCACATATACTCCCCATGGTGCTCATACTGTTACTAACTGTAGCCTAACTAATAAATTAAAAGTGTTAAGAAATTTCTTTCAAAATATTTCTAGATAGTTCAAATCAGGATTTGATAGAAAAACTCACAACATAAAATTTTATAACTCTGGGGGAAGGATTCATTAAAACTGTATGGCTTGTGGGCATCTTCATTTTTTCCTGGGGAAAAAGTCCATAGTTTTACCAGATTTTCAAAGTTTGCAATCCACTTACACCTGTACTCACAAAAATTTACCTATTTTCAGAAAAAAAGTAAAAAATACAATAATTTGATTTATATGTCTTTACTAATCTAATTATGAAAGTAATTAATTTTTATTTTTCTATATTCTTGATTTTTTTAGTCTTACTAATAGGAAAAAAGCACATCCCAAGTAAAAGAATGTGACTCTACTGTGATCATTATTTAAGGCTTTTTTAAATCTTAGAAAATACTGACAGTACCCTTCCCTCTTTTCCTCCATCCCTGCGACAACCTCCCTTCACAACAGTTATGATTAGTGTGTTCTAAGAGGTTTGTGGGTGTTACTCATTTAATCCACGTGGAAATCCTATCATACATTGGAAAATGGAGTAACACAGAGGTACGTAACTTGCTCAATATCATCCAGAGAGTAAGTGAAAGATATCAGTCAAAACCCAACAGTGTGCCTCCTGAGGTCCTGATCTTACCTGCAATACACACTGCCTTTTTCACCTGTTCATATAATCCTCAAGCACTGATAGTCTGTGGTGTGTATGATACTGCAGCATGGGCTAATGATACCCTGATCCTAGTCCTGGTTGGCTCATAACCTCATGAGGAACACAGATCAATGGCAATGGGAAAGTATTCAAGGCTAAGAGACTGGCATATCCAAAGGCAAAAAGATGTGAGAGTGTGTGGAGGGTTGAGAGAGACTGGAGTGTAGAGTGTGAGAGGAGGGATGACAAGATATAACACTGAAAAAATAGACAGAAACCAGAACTCTAAGAGCTGTTGATGCCTGAAATCAGCTCTAACATTTCATTGCTATGATAAAGTCAAATTCCCCTAGAGGAGTAACCCCTCCAGGAGCATCATGCTGATGGCATCCATGGTGGGTCTCCTCCCTGTCAGTCTCCAGGTAACTTCCTTTTGGGAAAAACTTTCATGATCCATCTTGTGATTTTTGGAAATGCATAGCTCTCTTCCACTCAACTGTCATGACTGAAGGACACACTTGGTCATGTTCATCTTTGGATCCCAGCAGGAAGGTCAAAGTACCATGCAAGCATTTACCTCTTTATTTCTACTCTTCTCTAGTTTCTTGAGTCCCAGGCTATTTCCCAAGCCTTGGTTTCCTTACCCTAATCATAAAATACTGTTATCAAAAAAAAAATCTTTCTTTCTTGCTATTACAATTTGGTATCATAGAGAATACTAAATAGTAAAAATATACAATATATTAGCTATTCCTTAATCATGAAAAGAAAGATAGTGAAGGCAAATAAAGGCCAAGAAAATACACACTACCTGAAATTGCTATTTCTTTGAATTTAATAAGATTTTTTTATTCTTTATATATGAAGAAAAGCAGTCTTGTAAAGTTATAAATCAAAAGTATTTTGTAAGAAAATAAGGTTGTAGGTGCTTCTCTAAAGGATTATCTCTTGGTGCATCATTAACCAGTTTTCTCTCTTACTACTCACCAATTCCTAAACTGAACACCTTACCCCAAATAATTAATGTAAGGGGAAAAGATTCTCCCCTAGATATTGACATCTATTATGCTGGAAAAGTGCAACACAATCTCAAATAAATCCAGGGCTGCAATTTGAATTTACTTGTCTATTGGCCAGAATGTGTAATTACATTCTCAGATACTATGAATGAGTACAATTTTAAATAATATCCTCTGCCTTTCAGGTTTAACTTAATTTTATTCTCCGGTGCATTTATTAAACCACCAAAGACCTAAAAATAATTCTAGCACATTTCTTCTTCTACTTTCCTAACATTATTAAAAACATCCTGGGCACCTGACCTTTTAGCATCTGTTCCTGTTGCTTTAGTCTATGGCCCTGGATGATAATGTCACAGAGATGAGTCCAGCGTCATTGGTAGTCTGTGCCAGTCTTACTGAACTTACCAGTTCTGGGGACATCTCTATGGAACCGAAATCTGAATTGTATTTAGCCTGATGTTGCTGTTGACTTAACATACCCTGCCTTTCATATTGTGTCCTTTCCCCTGTTTCTGTTCAACTGTTTGTTAAAAGGGAACTCTGGTTCCCTTGGCACTTTTTTCTCTCTTTTCAGGAACACAAACATAACCAGAGTGTTGGCACCTCGTCTGAGTCTCAGTTCATTTGTCCAGTGAATGTCTGACCTTTACTGCTTCTCGTTTGTGTTCTACCTTTATAATACATAGTGAAGATATTCTGATCTACGTTACCCCCCAAGGACTTTCCAAGAAAGGTCATAAGTGGTAAATGCTGCAAACTCGGGGATGGCTTGGTTTACTAACATCTTTCTGCTGATCTAAGATGCTACCTAGGGAACCTTGGTGCTGAAAAGGGGCTAACAAATGTGGAAGCAACAGCCACATTTTCCAGAGAAGTGAACAATGGCTGGGAGCATTTGTATGAATCATGCAAAGATGCAGAGTGATCCAAGGTAGGGGTGTGAACAGGGGAGCCCAGGGAGCCAGAGGCACTTCCACCTCCACCCCATCTTGCTTCGCTCTCCTGGAATTGCTTCTAGTGAATATTTCACTTTGGGGATGACCAGGTTTCACACTCACGTGTGTGGGAACCCAAAGAAAGACGAGAGGCAGATCCACCGCCTGTACAGAAACTGAAAAGAGGTCAGACGTTCCTGTCCCCTCAGGTCCTATGTGACCTGAGCATGATCATTCAGATGACTCTGTCTGATTCTGAAGAAGGAAAGCAAAAAAAAAAAAAAGGTCAAGGAAGCATTTTTTTATGGCCCCTGCAGAGAAGTGAAGAGTCCCCAGCTGTGTGGTGACAAGAGTTCAGAGTTCTAGAGCCCAGCGACAAAAGGGTAACTGGAGGTGACGCTGGCTGCAGATGGGCAACCAGCCATGGGTGATGTCTGGGTTGTCTCTGTTCTGCCTTGCTTGGCCCCTACCATAGCCTGCCTCTGGCTTTCCTGTGGTTTCTGTGAGGTGTCCCCCATAATTCCAGCACTCTCATTTTCCACTCGAATTGGCCAAAGTCCATTTTGTTATCTGTGACTAATAGAGTAGCTGTAATAAATGCATCAGGCATGCTGCTGCTAGTTTGCTTGGCCCAATGACAGTCTCCCTTCCTTTTTGTCAATCGTCAAATACCCCTTTTAAAATTCTAATTAAATCCCCTATCTATTTCACAGCACCTGGTACTACCGAAAAACTAAAATGGAAATTGTAAAAGGAGGAATGGAAAGAATAAAAAGGGAGAAAGGAAAAAAGGTGAGGGGAGAAAATACAAGGAAGGAAGAGAGGAAGGAAGACAGGATCCTCCGTTTTCCCATGTCTAAGGCTAACTCTTCATTAAGAATTGGCTGCTCTGATCCAACAGTTCCTGATTATTTTAAGATCATGTCTCATACTTTAGGATCATGTCTCATACTTTATTTTAGGATCTTGTCTCTTTAATTTCTTGTTTTGTTGATTTCTTGCCTATAAATTGCACATGCATCCAGTTCTTTCCCAGTCTTAAAAGCAGAAGTCTTTCTTAGCTTGTGTCCTCCTTGAATTTCTGCTTTATTATTCTTCTCTTCAAGTACAAAGTCTTGAAATATTAATCAATATTTGTGACATAACCATTAATCCTCTACAAACTATGTTTTATCCTGACAATGCACCCATTCTTTCATTTGCTCAACATGTATTTATTGGGCATTTACTGTGCTTCAGACATTGTTCTAGACGCTGGGGACACATATCACTGCTTTTTTATAGATTGCTTTCGGTGGAGAGAATAAATAAGGAGAAGGAAAAATGCTAATCATAAAACAGAAAACGCAGTGGCTGTACAGAGAAATAAAACTGGGAGGTTACTCCTGTGTGAGTGGTCAGAAAAGGTCTATATGATATGACAACTCAGAGGCTGTGTGTGTTGTATGGTGAGTGATGGGAAGTGCCCTGTGGAGGCCATGACAACATGGATAAGGCTATGGAAGTCATTACGCAAGACAGTGTGGGGTTTTTGGACAGGAGAATAGCACTTGTTTTGGTGAGTAGGAGAGGAATTTAGGATATATGTCATATATAAAAGCCTGAGGGCTTAACGTATGATCTATCAGATAGCACAAAATGGGAAAAACTGCAATCAAAATTACTCCTGGAATTTTGGCTTGAGGAACTGGGTGGATATTGTCTGGGTGTTGACTAAGACGATGGAGACTCTGGGAGAAAGATATTGTGGGTGGCAGATGGAGCACAAACAAATCAAAATTCTGCTTTGTATATATGTTTGAGATCCTTATTAGTTACCCCGATAGCTCAATCAAGGTAATAATTTCATAATTGTATATTAGAGATATCGTTTACAAGTCATTAGCACATAACATGTTCTAGATCCAAGATACTAGAAAATATTATCTAAGGATAAAGAGTACAGATATATTTCATTGTATTGCCTTTCACTTTATTGCACTTCACAGATGTTGCACATTTTACAAAATGAAAGCAAGACCCTCCACCAGCAAAAAGATTACAACATGTTTTATTATGATACTTGCTTTATTACAAGGATCTGGAACCAAACCCACAATATCTCTGAGAGAGGTATGTCTGTAAACAAAACTGGAGAGTGTTCAAGACCAAATCTTAGGTATATTTCTACATTTATAGTTCAAGTAAAAGAGGTAGGTACTGTAAAGAAGCCATATATAGAATAATGTGGGATCCCAGAAACCAAGAGAATAAAAGAAGCAGTCAGTTATGTTGAAAGCCAGTTATAGTTCAAATAAGAGAAGGCAGAAAATAGAGAGGGCAAATGACCAGAGTATCAGTAGCCTTCATTAGCACGTAGAGTAATGTCCTTCATTGGTGTACTTTCAGTGGCATGGTGCAGAGGACCAACCATCTGAGTGGGCTGAGGAGAGAACAATAAATAAATAAGTGGGAGGAGTATCTGCAGGCACATTATTGTTAGTGTGGACCCTGGAGTGAGATCTTTGCTGTCCTCCAAACCCTACCTAAGCCTTCTATTGACATTGCATTGTCAGCACTCATATTTTATTTGCAGGCTCTTCATGATTTCACTCATTTTGATTTTTATGACAAATTCATACACTTAATTCATACACTTAATTTCATCTGCCTCCAATTAATCTAAATACAGTCTCACAAGCCTCTCAAATATAAGGACCTGTTGCAAGGCAGCCTCACACTGACTCTCTTCCAGGTGGTCTACATCCTGCCTACAGGGACTCCTCAAATCCTCTGTCCTGAAAAAATCCTGGAAATGGAATGATGGCTCATCCTTAACTCAGCGATTTCTCTTTTGTCTTATTGGTATAGTTAGCCAGCTTATCTCTCAGCGTTTATATATATTTACATGTCTTAAGAATAAGACAATAGTTTATTGGGTCTACCACCTCCACTTTCAATAGTCACCTATCAAATTCTCCAAGTGGTCCCAGAGAAGCACCTCTCAGGAGCCTTGAGGGGCGGAGCTGGAACTCTACACATAGAACATATGTCCCTCAGTGGTAGTGATAGAGGGAAGGGTGGGGGTGGGGATTATAACACATTTCAAAAATCATCCTCAAAAATGCTCTTTCCCAGCAATCTCTGGAGCTTTTATACCTAAGATGCGGGGAATGTATTCAAAAGCCATGAAACCTTAAAGTCTTAAAGAAAAATGTATCACTTTGACACCTCTTTTGGGTGGCTCTCTCTATTTTATCTTCGTATCTCAACAAATATTTCCTTTTAACATTCCTCCATGTCTTGCTATATAAAGCCAAATTTCTCATTTCTTTGGCAACCTGGGACTTCTCTGAGTCTTAGCACCACTGAGTGACCAGCCACAGAAACTAAGACACAAGGCTGAGTAGCACATAGCCCAAAAGAGGAAGCCGGGTTCAGTGAGGACACTCTCACCTTTTTAGACCCATACTTGATTAACTACCTAAACAGGACATTTTTCCTGGAATATATTTCTCAAATCTGCTCTATTCCTTTTTATTCAATCACCATTGCCCTCTTCAGGCCTTCAGCTGAACCACTGACATTCTCTTGACCACTTCCTCCAGTCTCAACCTTCCAAGCCATTTTAATTAGTTTTCAAATTCACATACCCTGGCTTATCTTTCCATTACTTCGAAATATTTCAATGACATCCCATTGCCTACTGTATGAACTCTAAACTCCTTCACAAGTTGGTCTGTAATTCTTTCTCCAGAATTATCACCTGCCATCACATATACTAATTTACAGTGATATTGAACTGTAGTCTCCATGTAGGGTAACAGCAGGACACTTCTTAAATAGTTAGAAATAAAAGATATGAAGTTATCCTCTCATAGTTAAACTGTAAAGCCATACCATAATGAAAAAGAGCAGAGACATGCAAATTCACCTTAATGAGAGAGTATGATTATTAGTGTTGGCTTATCATGTCAGTAGACCAGAAGAAGAAGAGAATTGCTGGCATAGTAATTGACGCTGATTTCATGAGGAGGTAGACTTGCTGCTATATAATGAAGGCTGTGTGGACTATAGAACCAGGGGTTGATTCCCTTTTGGGGCTTTTATACCTGGTGATAACCATAATTGGCCAACTGTAGCAACAGCTCACCCAGGGGCATGCTAATCAGATGCCTGAGAACTGATGGAAAATGAGAGGAAGTTACAATGGTTGGTAGAGAAGGAAGGTGATAAATAACAATTCCTCAGGAGAACGTACAGCTGCAGGTATAATATTTTACCTTATTGCAAGTTTTTTGTGAGTTTTTCTTTGTCTTCTCTCTCTCTCTCTCTCTCTCTCTCTTTCTCTCTCTCTCATTTTTTCAAAATTTGTGAGTGACACTAACTTAGAGCACCACTCTCAGGGCAGATTAAATTTAATGTGGGCCAAAATTGAATCTGAAATGGTGCAGGGGTTTATCTTCTCTGTCCTCAGTGCTTCAGCCACCACCACTATCCCAGGTCTCAGAGTGTCTGATTGACATGTGATCTTACATAAGGTTGTCTTGGACCAAGGAGCTTACTTGATGTTGGAGGTAAGGTATGACAATGGGCACATAATTAGAGAGTCCACTGGTTCTACAGTATGTCACAGAAGCTTCCAGTCCAGTAGGACACTGGAATGTTTCCTTAAAAGTACAATTGAGGCTCTAGCTTTGGGATTGTATGGGATCTGTCAAGATGCAGCATATACTTTGAACCAACCATGATTAAAAGGTGCCATGTTCTTATAACTAGAAGACATGGATTTGGAAACAAAGAGTAGATTGGGAGTTTTCCTTCTCCACACCATTTGTTTTTACCAAAGCAGAAATCCAGGGATGGAAATGCTTCTACAGGAGAACATAGTAAATGTTTGTTGGCACTTAAATTTGAGACTGCAGTCTGGTCTGAAACACACCCATCCAATGTTCCCCTCCCAGGTCTCAGGGCCCAGAGTTTAGCAAATAAACTAGCGAGATCCCTGGATTCAGATTTATTTGAAAATCCACTAATCTCACAATCTCAAATGCAGGTTTCAGTCCATTCTGCCCTCTGGTTATAAAGATAAAAATCTCAAATGGTGTCTAAAGACCCTGTGGCTTTCACACTATGCCTTGAGTTGGTGGTAGACTGACCTGAGACTGTCATTTGGTTTTCCTTGTCTTTAAATGCCACTTAACAATAGCCATCTGACTCCACAAATCTTACAATTGCCATTGTCTTAATATTTCTCAAATACTAGAGATATTATATAAGCAATGCATCTCCTTCTACCTATATCCCAACACAGTTCAGCATAGGTGCACAACACAGTAAATGGGAGAGTACAGCCCAGCTGCCTACCGCCATCAATGTTATCATCCCATCCTAGGGCTTGACTAGGGGATAGTGGGGCTCACACCAGCTGCAAGAACTCTAAGAGCCAGTGTAGAGCATGCTCTTCCAGGTTGAACCACTAAATAAGCAGGGGAACAGGAGTATTTAAACAACAGCTCCTGAAAGCATTGGTTAAGCAATGAACTCAGGAAGCAGTAATTTCCCAGCCTTTTTGACATGCTGTACTGACTGGCAATGCAGGCTTCAGGGACAAAAGAAAGCCTCCAACAAAGAAAAGCAGGTGCTGGCAGCTGGCAAACTTTCAGTGACTAAGACAGTGGATATGGGCAGGACACCAACAGCATGTGCTACTAGAGTCAAGGCCTGGTAACTGAAGTTTTCAAGATATTGCTCCGTATCAGTCATAACAAAATCATGACTATCATGAACACTTTGTTTCAAATTCCAAAAGAACTATTGAAATTTCTCTGATGCCTCTGTTATCAGAGAAAATAGGGTATCTCTTTCCCCACTGGGTGCTGGGACTCGGGTCCTTACAACATCTTGAGAAAAAGAATTTTCTGAGACTCATGTGGGAGGATGAGTGATTTTTATTTGCATGGAATTACATCTCTGGGTTTCCAAAGTCCCGTTTCCCTTAATCCAGTCCTGGAAGATGTGCACCTGGGGATTCAGTGGAGCTAGAAGCAAAGCCAGGGTCTAAAGTTTCCTTTCTACGGTGGAGTTGGGTCCAGTACAGCATCAGGTTAGTTGCAGTCAGTCCATTAGTCTATTGTGTGGTGTCCATATGAGCCATGTTGGGGAACACAGGGGAGCCAAGAAAGTGTGTCCCCTGCAATAAGAGAGCCAGGCCAAGAGTGCAAGACCAAGAACCAAGAGAGGGAATTCCTTTGTTTAAGAGATTAAGTATCTCAAATCTTCCCACCTTGCACTAGCCATGCCTACTCTGGCCAATGACCAGTTCCCAGATGTGACTAACAGGCAAGTACCTTCCCAAGTCACCCAGACTTTATTGGGCATGCGTCTATTCTCCACTTTGTTCAGTCCCTTCCCCCAGTGATCTGTGGGGAACAGACCAGTGGCTACCTGGGGAGTGTTAAACTGCAGCTTCCTGGAAAACTGCATAAATGACTATAATATTAAGCCTTCCCTTTGCTCCTTTCATGTTAACCGACTACTGGGTTAATTACAACGGTATTACCTCCACCAAATTAACTGCTTCATGCTTACAGTGGACAGTACATAAAACGGGGGGGGGGGGGGGGGCATCCTATGCAAAGTAACCTCACAGGGTGATCTGATCATAAGTTCCTAGCTGGGCAGGTCAACAGGTTATGGTGGGTAGTCACACTCCAGGCATATAACTTTTTAGGAAAAGATTTATCTTTGCCTTACCAAGCTGTTCATTGTTTCTGCGCACCTGGGTTAACACACCTTTGCAATAATAATCACCCTCAAGAGAGCACATGATCTTGTTAACTATCCTATAATTCAGTCCTGCTTTGCTTTTCCCCACCTCCATGTAATCTTCTTTACCTTCCCTCTTTAATTTCAAATGCATAAAAGAGCCTGCAAGACTTTTATTCTCAGGAGCAGGTCTTCAGTTTGGCTCAAATAAACTCTTATAAAAATTCTCTATAGGTTTAGACCTTTCTTATAATGACAGTTTACATATGGCATGTATTAAAATGCACTTCTCTGATTTGAGCCTGGACTAGGAGTCATCAGTCTAGAGAGTTTAGATTCCCCCTTTCCCTGAAGCATTATGTTTCCCTGGTTATCTCTGTAAGTCACTCCTGCCTTTCTGCTTTGATGGAACCTTATGGTTCTCTCTATTATGGTTCTCATCACACTGCATGGTAACCCAGTGTGTCTCTCCAGCTACTCCAGGAGGGCTTTCATGGCCTTACCCATCATAGCTTAGCCAAATGTCTGGACAGTTATATTGTGAATTAAAGAAATTGAAGAAACCCATTAGCCTTAAGAAGTATTTTCTCCTTTGGTTGAGGTACCTTAATGAAAAGATGAGAAGATAGGTATGATCCAGGAGCAAGTAAAAGTTAATTTTATTAAAAGCCAATTACTAAGCCATCATCATATATTACAGACACATTTTTAGAGAGGCTATGTGAAATCAAATTAGAGCAAAATATACATAATTGGTTTATTGAGAGGAAAACCTGCAAGCAAACTGAGCTCAAAACTCAATATGCTTGTGGGCTAGATCTTTTAAATAAAGATTCAATCCAATTACTGGGTAGTAACTGTTGCTGTATTTCCCCTCCTCTCATGTTGTACAGTTCTTATCTTCCTCCTTCATCGCATTTTTCTCTTTAGATCTTATTACTATATCATCAGAGCCCAACCAGCATATAAGCTCCATCAGAATAGAAGCTTTTATGTTTTTGTTTTGTTTATTATTGAATCTATCAGTGCCTAGAAAAGATTGCCTGAATCACAGAGGAACTCAAATACTTATTAAAAGATTGAATACATTTAACACTGTAAGCAATATTCTTGTGATGTATTATTTTGATTTATTTATTTTTTTTAAAATCAGAAATAACAATTAAGGGGTTAAAATGGTATTGCTATAGATAGTATATAATTGTGTGTTCAAGGTAACTACTGAATTATTTTAAAATTAAAATACATATTCATTCCATTTTAAAAATAGAAACAAAAATCATGATTCTTCAAAAAGGATTTGGTTCAGGCACCTGGTGAGGAAGAAGAATCTCTCTTTCTAGGCTGCAGCTCTGGTCTGTGGATTTCATCCCTGATGGACATGCTTCTGCTTGAACCACAGCAATGGGATGAGGGCAGGCACTCCTGGCTTGCGACATTTGGAGAGTTCTAGGTCCGAATTCTCCTGAAGCCATTGCTCCTAGATTTCCAGTGTCACCCCATGAAATGCAGCCTTCCTTTTTGCAGCCCAAGATTTTGCAGTTAATCACCAGCTATGGATTCCATAACTGTGGCTTCATTGCATAGTTGGAAAACAGTGAGGCAAATTTCCCTTCCAGCCCCCTCTCCCCTTTATGAATGAAAGGGCTTGGGTCTACTGCTTGGGAACATGATGGGCTTTGACATAAATCCCCCAACCTGAAGCAACAGTGAGTGAGAAATCTGGAAGGGACTTCTGAATTCATCTTTTAGAGGGACAGGAACCATTAGACTCTGGGGAAAATAAATAGCAGCTACAGAATGCATGGAGGACCCAGGTGGGATTAGAGATGTCAGGAATAACTAAGGTGTTCATTAAGGGTGACTAAAGGAAAGGAAAGGCGCTGGAGTTGTTTGTCTTAGCTGAAAGCACTTTAAATGGAGAAAGGCAACTTCAACACTTATTTATAAGGTTAGTTAAAGAATTAAATTGAATTTCATTGGGTTCTGTGATAGCTCTTTCCATGGACTTAGCCTATATTTTATTGAATTTCATTCTAAGACCATCTTTTGACCAAATGAGGTTTTCCAGTATAAAATATTTCAAAGTCAGCCCGACCTTTTTCTAAAAGATGTTTATTCCTGTTCCCTACCATAATGAATAGGTACATATTTCATCCACTCCCTGGGAACAGAGACACACTGCTCAGTTACATAATAATAATTGTATGTATTGAATGCCCACATGCTATGCACTGTGGATACATAATATCATATGTAATCTTCACAAACATTTGGCAAAGAGACAATATTTTCTGCAGCTTATCAATGAGGGTCAGAAGGGTTAAGAAACTTGCGTCTGGATAGAAAACTTATTGGAGGCAAAGCTAATGCTTGAAGTCAGAACTCTTCGATTGGTGGTAATTAGCGCTCAGGAGTAAGACTCAACCAGGCCTATATATCAGAATCGCTTTCCGAAATGCACAGTTCAGGCCCCACCAGACTACTTAGGATCAGGACTTTGAAAAAGCTGCCTGTGTAACAACAGACCTCCGCTGCCTGGGAGGAATCCAAGTCTCACCCCTAAATGTCCGGGCGCACAAGTACTGCTGAAGGGAGCGGCCCAGGCCATGCGCACTTACCCAGGACACAGGACAGGGCCCGGCTAGGGTTCCCTTTGTCCTGTCGCTGTTCAGCACATAATGCATATGAACTGAAGAACTCTTTCTTACCACTAAGGACTAGCCAGGGCCAAAGGGTTAGGACCAAGTTTTACTTACTCTATGTAGTAGACAGCCAACAGCCTGGGCAAAACAAAAGTCCCCAAAGAGATTGGAAAAGTCATTTTTTGAAGAGACATTAGGTCATTTTCTTGAATAAAGTTCTGGGAAATCAGAAAATGTTAGACTGTTTTTTTGTTTTTGTTTTTAACCTGGAAACCTGCTCCTAGTTAAAGTGGCCCAGGGTGGCTGGGCTAGCATGGTATCGGGGGGTCACTGGTGCCCTAAGCAGGGGAGAGAGGACAGGGCTGGAAGAAGGTAGTGGCCTTCCTGCAGGCGCTTCCCTGCTGCAGGATGCTCACGCCCCGTCCCCCCCGGGGCCCACCGCCCGCACCGACCGCAGGAGCAGGAGGGGCGCCCCGAGCCCGGGCACCAGAAGGCCAGGCCCTCGGGACCCCGGCCCCTGGGAAGGAGCACCGACCCGGTCACCCTCCCGCAGACCGGTCATCCCTGGGGGAAGTCCCCAGGTGTCATGTGTGATCCCAGAGGGCTGTGGCCGCACCTGTGGCTCCCTGGGGGGGGGGGGCAGCTGCCCCAGCCTCGCCCCCCCCCCTCTCCTGCCTGCCTTGGCCATGGCCCTGCTGCGCTCCTGCCCTGCGTCCTGGGTCCTGCTCGGTCGGTCCAGGTGTGACTGCTCCCCACCTGGGACGACCCCCACCCCCGCGCCCCCGCGATGGACTCCGGAGGCGGCTTCCAGGGACAGGTCACCTTTCGGGTGGACAACTAGGGGAGGTGGGCGGGGACCTGACGAACCCCACACACCAGCTTCTCCAAGGAGATTCTTGAGCTTTCTCGGAAGAAAGGAGCGCGTATGCTGCAGGGTCTCTGCAAGGAGCCTGAGGGCCACCGAGAGCCCAAGGCAACCCCAGCCGAAAGGAACCGTGGCGAGGTTCTTCAGGCAGCTGCGACATTTCCTGCAGATGCACCCAGATGGAGCACTGACTGCACCAGGGAGGGAAACAGGGGTGACCGCCCAGGGGGTAAAGGCCAGCCCCCAGCCCCCAGCTCTCAGCCCCCAGCCCCCAGCCTCCAGCCTCCAGCCTCCAGCCCCAGCCCCCAGCCTCCAGCCCCCAGCCTCCAGCCTCCAGCCCCCAGCCTCCAGCCCCAGCCCCCAGCCTCCAGCCCCCAGCCCCCAGCCCCCAGCCTCCAGCCCCAGCCCCCAGCCTCCAGCCCTCAGCCCCCAGTCTCCAGCCCCCAGCCTCTATCCCCCAGCTCCCAGCCCCCAGCCTTCAGCCTCCAGCCCCCAGCCTCCAGCCTCCAGCCTTCAGCCTCCAGCCCCCAGCCTCCAGCCTCCAGCCCCCAGCCCCCAGCCTCTATCCCCCAGCTCCCAGCCCCCAGCCCCCAGCCTCCAGCCTCGGCGAGGCCGTGAGTGGCGAAGGCTGTCTCCGCAGCTCAGACGTGTCTCTCCGGAAGGAAAAGGTCAGGGATCCGAGTTTGCAAACCGCCGCCTGACCTGCCCTTCCACACGGCGGCGCCACCAGCAAGGCTCAGAGAGCGCTCCCTCCGGGCTGGCGAAGGCCGACCCCTCTGGGGGTGCGTGTCTGCTTCACTGGGGAGACACCAGGGCGCTGGGGGAAGCCCTGGACAGCCAGCCGTGGGCCGAGGCGGGTCGGGGGTCGAGGTGCAGCACAGCCCAGAGCCCTTCGAGTCGCCCCTCTCACCCCTGCCTTCCTCCCCTCCCCTTACCCAGTTCCTTCCATAAACCCACCCAAGGAGAGAGAAAAATGACACCCAGAAGAAGGGGGGGGGGGACTGAATCCCCGAGGGGAGAGCCGGGTACTTTAAATCTCCCAGGATGTGCTGCTAACAGCAAACAAGGGTATGAAAATTAAGCAGGGAGTCATCTCTGCCGGCTTCTCCAGGAGGAAACCGTGTGTGCATGCCCTGATTTATTAAATAAACATTTACCAAGTATCTTCTCTGTATTTGTACTAGGCCCCTAGGATGCAAAGGTGATTAATTGGCCTAGTTATCAGGGAGGGGGGAAAGCCTTAAAACAAATGGGGGTGACCAGCTTTTAAACCGTGGACAATTCATCTTGTATTTTTGCTGTTGTTACTTTAGAAAGAGGCCCTGCGGCCCATTCCTGGAGGTGGAAAATGTATCAGGAAGTAATAAAACAATGCCTACTCCATCCAGGGGGGGAAGAAAATCTTTGTGCTTCTCGAAGCTGGATGGTGAAGGTTACCAGCTCTACAAGTTAAGATTTCTTAAGGATGGTTGATCAATCGGTTTTGGATGAATCATCAAGCCCAAGAGAGATAAGGGAAAGAATGGGACAGGTTATGGAACAAAGGTCCTTCTCCCCCCTCCCCTTTCTCTAATAACACTCGGAGAAGTGACAGGGAAAAGAAACTTGGGCTCTAGAGTTTAAATGCTTGGGTTTCATTCTGGTGACAGTTTAGTCTGGGAGTGGGCCCAGGAAGAGCTTGCCAGGAAGATGCATTAGTCTCAATGACTGGCCAAAGCAAATCATATTTTCAACTTTGTGTCTGGAGTGATAAGATAGCATGGTTATCGATCAGTACAATCAAACAGAAGAGAAATGGTTTCCTGAAGAGAGATCTGAAGGACAGAGATGGGCGCAGGATAGGTTGGTGTTAGCTGGACAGTCAACCCAACTGTGGTTTATTACATCTCTTGCCAAGACATATGAAAATACCCGTCTACTCATAAAAACGCAGAAAATATATTAGTCTTTTATAAGGGCTTAGTAAAAGTAACATAATTAATGTATTGAGGCTGAATACTATTAGGTGTATGCAACAACATCCATTCTTAAACTTGAAAACTTTGGTTTCAGAGGAAATTATTTTTTCAAAAGCATATTAAAAGCAGATGTGAAATATTTAAAAAATGGCATTAAAACAACGAGATAGCGGTCTGGAAAAAATAAAAGTAAGTTTTTTTATAACGTGCAGCATAAGAAAATGGATCAAAGATATAAATCTTGAAATCATAAAAACACTAAATGATTTATGAAAGTATAAAAAATTACGCTAGTGAAGTTTTCCTAAAACAAAATAAAACCCAAAATCTAAAAATTAAAATAAAATATTGAGAATTAAAAAAAAAAAAATCTGTTTGACAAAGCTTCTGAAAGCAAAGCCAAAAGAAAAATAATTTGTTTCTTTAGGAAATTTAGAGCATTGACATATCAATAAGAAAGAGTCCATCAACCCAACAGAAAAAACAAAACAAAACAAAACTATGCAAACAGTCAGAAGGAAGGAGAGGGATAGGGAGGGAGGGAGAGAGGGAGAAGAGGTGGGGAAGGAGGAAGAAAGCGAAAATAGGAAAGAAAATTAGACTAAAAAATACAAATAACTTTTAAACATATGAAAAGATTCTCAACTTCACTCGTCCCAAGAGTTATGTGAACTCAAACAAGGATTCCATTTATCTGCTATCAAGTAGCTAAAGATAATATTTAATAACATAACATATTAGCAAAGGTATATAGTAAAAGGACTTTCAGGCATAGCATATAAATTGAAACAACTTCTAGGGTGTCTACTTTGGAAATATTAGTCAAAATATAAAAAGCACACCCCCACTGAATGCTTAACTCCATTTCTTAAGATTTGTCCTATGTATTTTCTGATATTAATGGGAACTGGCACTTTTGCAAGAATGTGCACTGTAGTTCTATGTTGAAGAGCGGAAAGAAAGATTTCACCAGCCTTCAAGGCAGGTAATGATGCTTAAATAATATGGTGGGATATTATGCAGCTATGAAAAACATTTCTAAATAACTGAGTAAGCTCTTTATGTGTTGATATGGAATGATTTTACTTTTTAAAAATGAATGAACAAGGTACATGTATTATGTTAGCTTTCTATTGCTGCTGCTGTAACGAATACAAACTTAGAGGCTTAAAACAAAGCAAATGTATCATCTTACAGTTCTGTAAGTCAGATGATGGGCATAGGTCTCCCCACAGTTGCTCAAGGTGTTGTCAGGGGTGGTGTCCTTTCTGGAGGCCTAAGCAAGACTCTGTTTCCTTGGTTTTGTCAGCTTCTAGAGGTCACCCACCTTCCTTGGCTTATGGTTCCATTCTTCCCTCTTCGAAGCCAGCAACATCGCATCGCTCAGAATATCTTCTGTAGTCAAGCCTCTGATCACAGCTGGGAAAGGTTCTCTGCTTTGGAGTACTCACGTGATCAGATTGAACCCATCTGGATAATCCAAAATAATCTCCCCACCCCCAGGTACATACTTGTAAGCACATCTGTGAAGTCCCTTTTTACATGAAAATTAGCATAGTCAAGGTTCCAGGGATTATGGATGGACATCTTTGGAGGCCATTATTCTGCCTATCACAATACATACCCATGTGAATAGAATGCTAATTTTTTTTTTTTAAATGAGGAGATATAGCCCGGCCGGGCATGGCTCAGAGGTTGAGCGTCGACCTAGGATCCAGGCAATCAGGGTTCGATTCCCTGTCAGGGCAAATGCCTGGGGTGTGGGCTCGATCAATGACTCTCTCATCATTGATGTTTCTGTCTCTCTCTTTCCCTCTCCCTTCCTCTCTCTGAAATCAATAAAGATATAAAAAAAATTAAAAAAAATAAAATAAAATAAATGAGGATATATATATACATATATATATATATAGTATCATATATATATGATAAAAATTAAAAATAGTGCTAAGATTACATACATCATTAATATTGGTAGCCTGAAGGGAAGAGGGGTGACAGAGAAGTAAAAGGGGGAATTGTCCTCATATTCTCTTTTGAACCTTTGGAAGTGTGCATCATGTGAATTATTATCATACAAAACCTACGTGTTTTTGTGGAATAAAATCAAGCCTCTTTGCAAGATATAAAAGGAGCACACATGTAGATTGATTTCATTTCTGCCGGGGACTGGGGCCCCTAGTATTTAAGGAATGATAGATCTGGCCTAGAGACACTCCCGGGCCCTAGTGGAGGGGAACCCAGTGACGAATGAGCCAAGGGAGCAGCGCTAGAATGTTCTCACCAACCCAAGGCAGAAACAGCAGGGGAACCTCATTGATCTGTTCCTGCTGCTAAGGTCTCCCTGTAGTTTTATGTCAGCAGTTCCACAAGAGCCTGAAGAGAAACTTCCCTGATAACTGGCCACAGGGGAGAAATAAAAAGGGGGGGGGGAGTTCTGCTAACTTTACTGTACTTGTTCCTATCAGACTTTCCCCCTGTGGAGTCTCTGACTAGGACAGACAGACTACAGGAGCACAATTACAAACGTTAGTTCCTCTCCCAAACCGTTAGTATTTGAACAGGATACTTACTGTTTGTATATTTCTCTCATAAAAGTAGGCTATATGTTAGTCTATATAGGAGTCTTTTAAATATTCTTGAGCATATGAAGCCATCTGAAGGAAAAAAGAAATTGTTGGGTTTTTTAGTTAATAGCATTTGTGTTCTACTTTGCTTTCATACTAGTAATCTTGTTTCAAAAACGGATAGTGTCATATATCACGCTTAATATTAATTTCTTTGTATATGGAAGGAGAGATGCCTGTTTGATGAGCTATATTAGGGTGTATGTGTGAACAGAGGGGAAAGTAACTAATCTCAGTGCTGTTATGCACCGTTGCGGGAGTGGCTGGATTTGCTATTGTTCCTGAAGGTGCTGAGAACTGCACCCGTGTGTAGTTGAAAAGAACTGGGAACTAGGAACTCTCGGTGTTATCAAAGTTATAGGTGCCAAATTCCTTTTGGTGTTTTTCACTTGTGTTGCAAAATAAGGATTTTTCTTTTGCAGGCGAATCAGCTTTTCCTTAATTTGTGAGAAACATCTTCATAAAGTTCTCTAAAAAGAAAAAAAAACAGAAAAAAACTGTGGCCAATCATTCCAGGACAAGCTCCTTCTGGGCTTTTCTTTGCCATCTTCAAAATTCTTGCCTTCCACTTCCTGAGCCAGGTTGGCCGGTCAAGCCCCACTCATACACCTACATTTCAGCAGCTACTGGGCAGAAAAGAAGAGAGTCTTGCCATCCCTTTGTGCACACTTCAGAAATCTGCACACACCACTGCTACTTGCATGCTGTTGGCCAGAACTGTCACATGCTTATGCCTAACTTCAACGGAGGGGAGAAATAGTTATTCAACAGAGTCGTGTGCATTGTTATCCGGTGTTAATCGCTATTATTCATAAATTTTATAAAAATGTTATTATTAATGCCAAAGATAATATTTTGACTTATTTCTGATCTATTTATTGAGTGCAGACCCAGAACTGTATGACTTTTGAGTATTGTAGTACTGTAATACATTGAAAATGATAAAATACATAATATATGGCACATTTTTAATCATCATGTCAAATATTTATTGTTCTTCTAGAAGAAATTTTCAACTAAATTACAAGTTTTTCTTCCAAACTCTCCCCAGAAATTCCCATATAATTTGTGGGGTTTCATATATTTTGGGGTTAAGTTTTTGCATCATTTATTGTAGATGGTACCTCTGTGTAACTATAAAAATATATCAGTATAGGCCCTGGTCGGATAGCTCAGTTGCTTAGAGCATCGTGTCAATATGCCAAGGTTGCGGGTTTGATCCCCAGTTAGGACACATATAAGAATCAACCAATGAATGTATAAATAAGTGGAACAGCAGATCAATGTTTCTCTCTCCCTCTCTCTCTATCCCTTCCTCTCTCTCTAAAATCAATAAGTAAATTTAAAGAATTTTTTTAAATTTATAAAATATATCAGTATAAAACCTCAAAAATGTATTTTTTTCACACGTGTTTGATATCTTTCAACTTCAGAAAAGCATTAATATTTTCTATAATCTTATTAATTTTTGTTTAATATCTGTCAAAGACTAAGATTATTAAATGAATTTTTGCTTTTATAAATATGAAATAAAATTGTCATTTTTATGCATTTTGCACTAAATTCAGTTTTTTGTAGGTTACAGTTTATGTATTTTGTTTACAGGTTTCTGATTAATCTTTATGCATCCTTAATTTCCAATTTCTAATTTTTCTAGATGTGTTTCTTATGAGCAGTCCATAGTCAGAAATGTTTTAAAACTACAGTTGACCTTTAAACAATGCAGGGGTTAGGGGCACTGATCCCTCACACAAAAATTTGCATGTAACTTTTGACTCCCCCCAAACTTAATTACTAATAGCCAACTATTGCCTGAAGGCTATTAAACAACCAATTTATACATATTTTGTATATTACAGGTATTATATACTGAATTCTTACAATAAAGCAAATGAGAAAAAAGAAAATGTTATTAAGAAAATTATAAGGAAGAGAAAATTCACAGTGTTCATTGAAAAAAATTCATGTATAAGTGGACCCGTGTAGTTCAAACCCATTTTGTTCAAGGGTCAACTGTATGACATTTATATAAATATTTCCTTAACCCATGTGGTTGGTTATATCTCCTTACCCAATTTTATTTCTTGCTACTTTCTGTTTTCTCCCTTTTGCTATATGAACTATGCCTTGGTTCCACAGTGATTTGGAACTCATACACTTGTAATTCTACAAACGATTTCTTTTAATTTTCTCAAAAATTATTCAATGCATACTTGCCAAATTAATCAATTAATAAGTTTTATTTTGCCTATTATTTACAAAAGACTATAAATCTAAAATTCTTTACTTTTAACCATTTTTCTTATCTCCACTTTCTCTCTCTACCAACACAAGATTAGTCTTTCTTGTAATAGACTAATAATTTGTACACAAATATTTGCTATTAAATTACTTTAAATGGTATATTTACTTTTAATCATCCCATTTTTGTCATCATAATTACAACAATTATTTTAACCTTATATTAAATCCCTCTCAGTAGCCTCTATCTGCCTTCTATCTCACTGTATTCCTATTTTTATGCTTTTAATTTTGGCTCATGTTTAGGTTGGCTGAGGTAAGTTTTTCCAAGGTCACCGAAAGCATTATTTTTGAAACATTTTATGTCTAAGGTTGTCTGCTATTTCTATCTTACATGAAATGAGTCCTTAAGAGTATAAAAGTCTTTGCTCGTAACCTTTTCATCTGGAATTTGTACTGATCCATGGTTCTGAACCTTTTTTGGTTTTAAACATCTTTAAGAATTTAATGGAAAGTGTGGGTCTCTACATAGAAAAAAGCATCTATTCAAAAACAAACAGAATTTTACATAGGCTTTTATAATTCAAGAGATGCCTGAAGCTTATGCATTAATCTTCAAGTAAATAATTTCTTGAAAAGATGTTTCTAAGGGACACTGGAAACTAATCTTAAAGTCCTTTGTAGGTAATATGTTTTACCTAAATATTTATTTCTAAGGTTTTTCTCTTCAACTTAAAATTTTATATATTTTCATTAATTACATTGGGTTGGAGTTGTAATTTATTTTGTTTGTTTGTTTTTAATTCCTGCTATCTTGGACCCTAGGAGGCTGACCTAACTTATAGAAACTATATCAATGGCTCCCTTCCCCCCTGGTTTTAAGCTGGATTCTACCTAAAGGCACAAGGGTAGGAGCTGGAAGCAGAAGGCAGTGACTCCAGGAATGCATTCTCTGGATAGCAGCCGTCTCCAGACAGCTGCTCCCTCTGAGTTCTAATTCTCACTCTCTCCCTTTCCTTCAGGTCTAAGATGACTACCAGAGTGTTAACAAACAAATTCCCTTGCTGCTGCTTCTGTCTCATTTTGTGAGTTCTGCTATTCGTGCATGCATTCCACCCGCTTACTGCATTGTTTTCCATTTGTCCCTTAGCTTCTGCCCTTCCCCCTGTCTGCTTCTTTCTCTGTGTGTTTCACAAGAGAGAACTAGAGCTGTCAGTCTATATCCACCAGGGAGCGACCTCTTATCCCCACTACCACAGATGGACGGTGTGGGACACAGGCAGCAAGCACTGGTCACTGAGCCAGCCTCCTAGAGACGGGCCAGTGGAGTCATAGGATACAGTGAAACATTTAATCAGGAACCTCTCAGATGTAGCCTAAAAGCATGGTGGGAACACTGCTCATGAAAATAATAGAACACATAAATGTCACATAATCTCCTCACTTTCTTTTTTTTAAAAAAAAATATATATATGTATATCTTTATTGATTTCAGAGAGAGGAAGGGAGAAAGAGATATATAGAAACATCAATGATGAGAGTCCTCATCGATTGGCTGCCTCCTGCATACCCCCGACTGGGGTTCGAGCCTGCAACCCGGGCATGTGCCCTGACCGGGAATCGAACTGCAACCTCCTGGATCCTAGGTCAGTGCTCAACCGCTGAGCTACACTTGGCTGGGCATGTCCTCACTTTCTTAATATATCAGCTCAAATTATTCTTTTTTATCTCCTATATTATTTTAAAGCTCCATCATTGCCTGGTGGTGGACTCCCATACTACTTCTTGCATTCTAAGATTCTGACCACTTCTCCAATCTCGCACACATATACATGAATGCACACATTACCCCAAACAGAAAGGCCTCTGCTCTTAATTTATTTCTGTGCCTTAACTTTTTTTTTTTTTCCTGTCCTTCGGAACATACAAATGGGTCAGGGCTGTGGAGATGTTTGAGGTTTTTTTTATTGGTTTTACATAGAAATCAGAGAAAAGTTTCTTCAAATTGAGTGATTTTATGTATTTATTTTTGGCCTTTGCCATTCATATTAGTGTTATGGTCATAATTAGCTAATTAGTATTAACAATAGGAAGAGAGCAAAGGGGAGGCCACACATTGTAAGCACGGTCATCTGGGCAGCCTCACCTGGAAGCTACAGCTTCGCACTCCCCAGGGAACCACCGGTCCACTCCCTGCAGATCATAGGGAAGGGATTGAACAAAGGGGGAGATGGGTGCATGCACATTGAAGTTGGGGTGATGGAGGGAAGGTGCTTGCCTGTCAGCCTAGCCCTGGGAAACTGAATTGGCTAGGGTGTGGGACCCATCTGAAAACCTGGAAATCTTGGAAAGTTAAAAAACCCCAGACAAAGGAGCTTGCTACCTGTCGCTCTTCTTCTTCTCTCATGCTCTGTGCCCTACGCTTTCCTGTGTGCTCTCTTGCT
The DNA here is from genome assembly GCF_054644295.1 of Miniopterus natalensis. Lineage (NCBI taxonomy): Eukaryota > Metazoa > Chordata > Mammalia > Chiroptera > Miniopteridae > Miniopterus > Miniopterus natalensis. Next base: position 19,053,763 of record NC_142090.1, on the reverse strand, counting down.
CTCTCTCCTGGACATGTGGCCTTGGGCAGCCACATGACCCATGGCTGTGCAGGCCCCACACGCAGTGGACTGCATGCAGCAGGGAACACAAGCTGAGCTATCCAAATGCTGGACTGGACTGGGCTTTAATATGGAGCAAAAACTCTGGGCAGTGGCCTGAACTCTGGCCCTGCTGAAGACAAGATTGGACTTTTTCATGGTGGGACAGGCAGAGATGGGACCTTGGAGGGGAGCCCCCTTAACTTTAGGTCTTCAATGAAGCTTTCCCCGAAACCCCATCCTCCAGGGGGGCCTCAGGAAATTCTTTTCTTCGAGGCACCCTAAGACCTCTCCTTCCACCAATAACATTAGGATTTTCCCAACTCTAACCTGATTATTGCTTCCATTCCAAATCTTTGGATTTCTTCCTCCAGGAAGTGTATTATGATTAGTTTTGACCCCTGTCCTCCATAGTAAAAGTTGTCTTTTTCATTTTCTTCTTTCCATTGTTTTCTTTTTCTTTTTACTTTATATTATTGTTGAAAGAATTACAAAGTCCCTTTTTTTCCCCAATGACCCCCTCCACCTTGTAGCTGCCCCCCCTGCAGGCCTTCACCACATTATTGTCTGTTGATTTTAGAGACAGAAGAAGGGGGGGAAGAGAGAGAGAGAAACATCAATTTTTATTCCATTTAGTTATGCATTTATTGGTTGTTTCTTGTATGTGCCCTGACTGGGGATCAAACCCACGACTTTGGTGCATCAGGAGGCTGCTCTAACCAACTGAGCTACCAGACCAGGGTCTCCTCTTTTCCTTCTTGATGAATATGTTTATAGGATCAATTCTGTTGCTTACAGCTTCCAATAAATATTTCAATTCCATCATCAAGCTTTCAATTCCTTTCAGACCTTTTCTCACTTCTCATTTATTCCCCCTTGATCTCAGTTTTCTTGCCTCTTTTTGTGGATTTTGAAAAAGTCCCTCCTATTATATTTTATCTCAGACTTTCTTGTACTGTGCCTTTCTGCTCCAGCTTCATAGAAGCCTCACCTTCATTGACTTACAGGTACCAGTTTTTAAAGTTTCTTCTCGTTACTGATTTACTAATAATTTTCAGAATCATGTTATTCTCTTTTACTATGTAATTTTCTTGCAAAACTTTCACACATTTTGTTGTTTTTGTGTGTGTTGTTTTGTTCTTGTTTTTCTTAAAATGAGAAGTCATTTGACTGTACTCAGAATTTGCCAAATGGGAGAAATTTGGATTGCCTGGGCTCATGTTCCTTTTCTACCGGGATGCTGACTAAATCCTGTTCTTAGAGTCACAGCTGGGGCACAGGTTATCAGTCCCATAGCCCAGGTCTAGTATCTAGCCAGCTTTCGTGTCCTGCAGATCTGCTGGGCCTGAATGGAGTCTTCCTGAGCTGTGCCCACCTGACACAAGGAGCTGGGGAAACAGGCTTGGCAGGCTTAGGCAGCATATATTGAGAGGGGGTGGCATAAAAGTGGAAAGAAAGAGGGCAATATAGAAATAATTCCCATGTAACAGAGAGAAGACTAAATTACATGAGATTTCTACCGAGTAATCTGAAGATATATGTTTTTATTTTGGCTTTGTCAGCAACTAGCTGTGTAATCTTGGGAATATTGTTTAATCTATAGATTTATAAATTGCACTCCTCTGAAAAATAAAAATACCTCCCAAAATTATTTTCCAGAATTGTAATCACATAAAACATAAAAACACAGAGAAAGTAAAATGTGGTTAACAAACGGAAGCTAGAAGTATTGACTCAATAATCATTTATTTCAGATTTCTCTAAGTGGCAATATGTACCAATTTCATTATTTATTTGTTTAATGTTCATCTCTCTTAAATAAAATCTAAACTCTATAAAGACATTTTTTTCTGTCTTGGTCTCAAGGCCTAAGGGTAGTTCTTGTGCAGTAATGACCCTAAGTAAGTGCTGAATAAATAAATGAACGAGCCAGCCTGGCACTGGTTATATAAACATAAATAGTTTATAGTCCTTGACATGCTGAGTATCACATTAGCCTTGATTCAGGAAATATAAGATTAGAACATTTTGTGTAAATGTGTCCAAATGAAAATTCATAAACATAGAGTAAAATGTGCTCATTAATGACATATTCGAATTCTGAGAAACAGAAGACCCAACATACTTATGTCAACTCCTCTTTTTTTCTTGGAATAATTTTATTGCTATTTCAGTTTCTAAATTAAAAGTCTGCTCAACTACTCATTTAAAAGAAACACACTATCTGGTTCTTGCAGATTTTACTTCTCATATATAAGCTACTGACTTTTTAATGTGCATGATATTTTTTATGCGTTAAATCCAAGAAAGGCTTGGAGATGAATATCAGACTTACTCTTATAATACTTCACTTTGAGTCCATATTTGAGAAAACACGTTTGATATGAATCTACCTCGCCTTAAGTGTAAATGGGTCAGAGACATCATTAAGTTGGGAAGCTTACAACTGTTCTTTTCCTTCCTCTAAATCCCACCAGGTTGTTAAGGCACTTCAGTTTGTTACATATATAAAGATTTAGCAGTGTGATATGAAAAATTATCCTCAAATTTAAAAAATCATTTCTAAATGAATTAAGTAAGATGAACAAATATCACCCAAATAAATATTGTAAACCAACATATCCTAGAGCCAGATTGCTGGGTTTCAAACCCTTGATCCTTGCTTCACACAGGTGTTTATTCTCTCTAAACCTCAATCTCCTTATCTGCAATTAGGAATAATGTTAATACTTAACTCACAGAGTTTTGCAAGACTCAAATGAGAAAATGCGAGTAAAGACCTATAGCTCATAGTAATTGCATTTTTGAATGCTTCCTGCCAGGCGTGAGCGCAGGCACACACACACACACACACACACACACACACACACACACACACACAATCTCTATGGCATATATTTAATCCTTACAACAATCTTTTTAAGTAAGTACTGCTTCTGTAACCCCCAGTTTACACATGACAAACTTGAAAGGCAAAGGGTTACAGAACGTGCCCATGACCAAATAGTAAGGTTAGGATGTGGGCATCTTTACAGGAACATTATTGTGTCTACTACATGTGTTGAAGTTAAAATGCAAGGTATTTGCTGACTCATTATGTGAGAAAGGAGGAGTAAAAGGAGCCAAGGATGATTCCCAGGTTTGTAGCTGGTGGAGATAGAAAAGTAGGTTAGGAAAAGTGTCTGAACTACAATACATAGAGCTATGAGCAAGGGCTGTGATATCCCAAGTAAGAAACAGGTAATTGCCTGTGACAATTGGAGCAGTTTTCCCAGAGGAAATAGAAATTGTCCTGGGTCTCGAAGGGTTACCAGAAGCTCACCGAGTGGAGAAATGTGGGAAGAATGCCTTAGACACCGACTGGGTAAAGTCGAGGAACATAATGCAAGGCACCGACTCCCTATGCAGCTTTAATTTTCTGCTTAATCTGGCTATTCGTAACCATACTAAAATGGAGTTTAGCTGGATCTTGAATTCAAACACAAAGCAAATAGTGAGTTATTCCAGGAACACCAAGACCAACATTTCACATTCCATATGCTCCATTTCACTACAAATGAGCAGTTTTACGACCTGACTCCCTCGAGAGTCTTCAAATAGAGATTTAATTAGAAAGCATTAGAGAAGCTCATCCTGAAATAACAAAGGCAGTGGTAGCCATAAGAAGACATTACCCTGGTGAGAACTTGGTGCACTGACTGCAGATACTATTAAGAAAATTGACAAATAGAAGATTATCTCTGAGGACAATAATTCTGCAATATTACAAGAGGTATTGAAATATGTAAACACCTTCGAATGAATTTTCTTTTTCATCAGCAAAAAAGATTTATTGAGGGGGGGTTATAATCTGGCACATGTAGCCATGGCCCTCCACGTGCAAGTCCCTGAGACCAAGAAGGAATACATTTTTTTAAATGCTTCATTTATTAAACTTAGTCTATTGATTTCTGCCTTATCTATGGAAAAACATCAGAAAGAAGATTGTCAGAGATACAGTAAAACAAAAGAGCTCTCTGAAAATGGTGATCACTCTTCCTGTGATTATGACTATTTTATTGTAATTAAAAATTTGAATTACATTAAATTTTCAATGTTTATAACATTTAGAAATATGACATAAGTTTTTATTCATAAATGACTCATGTAAGTATTGATGATTTGATCCTATTTTAATAGTGTTGATATAATTTTCTAAGTTGATATGATCTCTTTATAGTCAAGTGCTGGAATACATATATACATGAGGTTGTAAGTATTATATACTACAGAATCATCAATAAGCTCCATTTTGATTTGTGTCTAACAAAATAAATGAGGGATAATAAATAGTCTGGAATTACTTATACTCATTTATATGGTAGGACTTGCCTGTGGGCCACACCATTTTGTAATCTTTGTTCTAAACAGCTCTTGCCAAGAATTTTAAATTCCTGAGCATATTTTTATGAGGGTCTGAGGCTGATAATGCTCATATTTGAAGTGGAAGTGTTTTTCACCAACTGACCTGTCAATGAAAATTGGGATTTGGTAGGAGAGCTAAAAGAGTACATGGCAAGACATAAGGTAGGTTATTTAAGATGGATGATCATAATGAAAAGTAAATGAAAACAAAGAAAAAGAAGCAGTAGCATGTGTGCACACACATCACCTATACTAATTAAGAGTTTTACATGGCCTTGCAAATTAAACAAATATCTGAGCATCTACTATGTGTGGAGCACTGAGGATGCAACAGTGAGCATATGTACCTCCATTCATAGTGCTTATATTCCCATAGTGTGGGAGAAAGTCAATAACAGGAGGCAGTTAGTATTAGGAGAAAAATAAAGCTAGATAAGAATCATAAAGAAGTGAATATTAGGGAAGATACAGCAAAAAACTATAACATGAACTTACTTATCAAGAAATTTCACATATAGAAATATATCATACAGAAATAAATATCACAAAAATAAGGATTTAAACATGCTCTAAACCAGAGCATATTGGCATGCTCTCCCCAACTTCACAAACCCAACAATTTTATTACATGATAAGCCAAGGGTTAAATAAACTGCTATTTTTAAAATTTGCAGTAAAACCCTTCTATTGTGTTGGTGATGTAGGTCAAGGATCATAAATGGAATGATAAGCTTCCCATAAAAATATATATTTTTTTGTGTCCACAAAGCTTTTGCAGTTGACCCTCAGCTTAACCCAAACTATAGGACAGTGAGATGGCTTATATTACAACGTATCTTCATGATTTTCCTTAGGTAAACTCAAATATCCATCTTCTAGGAAAAATCCCTTAAGGTTTTACTTTAACTCTTGATCTCCTTTACCTTAGTGATCTTATGAGAAAAATCACACTCTTAGAACTATTCTTAGTGAATTATATAAACTAGTGTAGAATCAGATACAGAAAGTGTAAGTGACACTCAGAACACATCTTAACTTCTCAATTTACTAAATTATTTTGAAGGTTAAGTGTGATACAATAGATTTCAGTTGAATCAGCAAGAATGTTTAATCAAAAAGAGCACATAGTTCAAATTTTAGTCTTTTTGAAAATATATCTTTATTGAATCCAGAGAGAGGACGGTAGAGGGAGAGAGAGAAAGAAATATCAATAATGAGACAGTCATTGATCGGCTGCTTCCTGCATGCCACCCCCCAGCTGGGGATCAAGCCCACAACCCAGGCATGTGCCCTGACTGGGAATCAAACTCCAATCTCCTGGGTCATATAGGTTTATGCTCAACTGCTGAACCACACTGGGTGGGCAATTTTAGTCTTGTTCCACAAAATATTTGTGCAATTTTTGAGACAGAGAAGAAAAAGAGACGAAGAAAGTAAAAGGCAAAACTGAGTTTCTTCATTTTGGATATGTTTGTGTTGCTTCCATATAAGATGCTAAATAAACTTGAAGCTTAAAATGTAAAAGAAATATTTGCTGTAGTTTTTGTTATGACATAGAAGACATCAAAAGGAATGATTTTGCTCAAAGAGTGAATGATTTAAAACATAATACAAAGAAAACACAATGAATTAATCAGAAGACTCAGTGTCAAAGATCAATGAAAGAAGAGTCCCATAGCTACTGCCACTGCTGCTGGCAGGCTGCGGGGAGTCGGGGCTGGTAGCTGCCCTGGGGCCCATAGGAGTCCTAAGGCCCATACCTGCCAGGCCCCTGCCCATAGCCCACCTCCCTTTAGGCATCCATGGGTGATGGTTGCTTCTTAGGGGGTCAGGAGGAGCGCATAAGAATGGGGCATACTTGCCCATCCGAGAGTGGCTCAGCAGTTGAGCATCGGCCTATGGTGTGGGAGATCGAGGTTAGATTCCTGATCAGGGCACATGTCTGGGTTGTGAGCTTGATCCCCAGCAGGGAGCATGCAGGAGGCAGTCAATCAATGACTCTCTCATCATTGATGTTTCTATCTCTCCCTCTCCCTTCCTCTCTCTGAAATCAATAAAGATATATTAAAAAAAAAAAAAAAAAAAAAGAATGGGACATACCATTCAATGTCCTGGAACATGAACCACAGGTTGCTAAAACAGAGCACCAGGTTCAGGAAGCCAAACGCCTATGGGGAGATAAAGCCCTGCTGTGGTCCCATGCCCATTGCCTCGGCTGCCCCAGAAAACAGGTTTGAGAGATCCAAGATGGCCACGGATTGGGTGGAAGCTACATTGACACTCTCCCAGGACCAAACTGGAATTACAACTAAAACATGAAAAAACCATCCTGAACAATCAGCTGCAACTGAAGTTGAGCTGGAGAGCACCCTCATCACCAAGGATGAAAAATGGAGACCACAAGGATATTGGTAGAAAGTGCAAATGGAAGAGGGCTGGCTGGGCTCCCACAGGCAACAGCTGAAGGTATGGAGGGAAATCTCAGCTCTGGGGGTTCCCACTGAGGACTCTGGGGCCAGAACCCCAGGCTGGGCTCCCTAGCCCAGAACACCAGAACTGAGAAAGGGGCCCACATAACATCTGGCTGTGAAAAGCAGCAGGGTTTATGTCTACCAGGGAGAAATGGCTGGAAATGTAGGCACCCTGTTAAAGAGCCAAGGCACAAAGTTTTGTGTGCAACCACTCACCTTGGGCTCTGGTGGACGGAAGGCAGAGTGGACCAGAGCAGTGTGAGGAGAATGCAGGGGGACTGGGGGATATCACAGAGCACCCATCTGGACCCTGGTGCTGAGTCATTTCCCCATATTTCTGGGGATTTCTTTCTCAGGCCGACATTTACCTTCCAAGCAAATTTGCCCGGGGAGGGGGGGTTCAGTTGCCCCACCCTGTGGAGTTTCTACTTCCTGAGGCTCATTAAGAGACTGAATAACAGCCTCTGTGTGCTTTGAGTCTTTGTCTGATTTGCTTCTGGACCCAGGGCTTAGAAAAGTGGAACTTGGTGCATATCTTGGTCTTGTCAAAATGCACCCAGCCCCAGCAAAAGAAACCAGAAGCTGTGGAGTGTGGAAAACTTCAAACAAGGTACTCAAGGCCAGTCACAAAGACCATCTGACATTGGCCTGCACCAGAGACTATCCAAAAGACTAAGAGTCCTAGCAGATCTACCTAATACACAGAAACATATCCAGACAGGCAGCCAAAATGGGGAGACAGAAAAACAAATCCCAAATGAAAGAACCAAAGAATTCTCCAGAAGAAGAGCTAAGTGAAATGGAGATAAGCAATCTATCAGACTTCAGAATACTGACCATAAGGATGCCCAACAGTATGAAAAAAGATATAGAAGCTATGAAGGAAATTAAGAATGACATAGTAGAAATAAATAAATAAATAATTGAAAGGAATGAACAACAAATTAGGGGAAGCTGAGGATTTAATCAGTGAATTAGAAGACAGGGTAGAAAAAAATCTTTCAATCAGAGAACCAAAAAGAAAAAAAACAATTAAAAAAACAGGAGGGTAGTCTAAGGGAGCTGTGGGACAACATGAAAAATAACAATATTAGCATCATAGGATCACCAGAAGAGATCAAAAGTAAGCAAGGGTTAGAGGACCTGCTTGAAGAAATAATGGCAGAAAACTTTCCTAACCTGTTCAAAGAAAAAGTCACACAAGTTCAGGGGGCACAAAGAGTCCCAAGCAAGAAGAACCCAAAGAGGCCCACCCCCAAACACATCATAATTAAAATGCCAAAATTTCAAGACAAAGAGAGACTCTTAAAGGCAGCAAGAGAAAAGAAATCTGCTATCTATAAAGGAGCTCCCATAAGGCTGTCAGCTGATTTCTCATCAAGAACTCTACAGGCCAGAAAGGAATGGCATGAAGTAGCCAAGGTAATGCAAAACAAGGATCTGAAACAGAATACACAGCTTCCACTGAGTGCAAGATCCTGAGGCCTAGCTGTTAGCTGTTGATCCCTCAGTATTTGAATGTTTTAGAACTCGAACTATCTTCCGGAATGGATTACATTAGAAACTCAAGGTACCACTGTATTCTGTCCAGCAAGGCTATCATTCAAAATAGATGGTGAGATAAGGAGTTTCCAGACATAAAAAGGCTAAAGGAATTTATCACCCTCAAATCAACATTGCAAAAAATGTAAAAGGGACTGCTGTAATAAAAAGTTGAAACAGAGAGAATGAGAAACCTAGGCAAAAAGAAATAAAATGGCAATAGACAAGCACCTATCAATAACAACCTTAAATGTAAGTGGATTAAATGTCCCGATCAAAAGACATAGGGAAGCTGAATGGATAAGAAAACAAGACCCAAATGTATGCTGTCTACAAGAGACCCACCTCAGAATAAAAGACACACAGGCTGGAAAAAAAACAAACAAAAAACTTCTGGGGGACTTTAAGGGAGAGATCGACAGCAATACAATCATAGTAGGGGACTTTAACACCCCACTGGCTTTACTGGACAGGTCTTCCAGACAAAAAATCAACAAGGAAACAGTGACTCTAAATGACACACTAGATCAGATGGATTTAATTGACATTTATAGAACATTCCACTCCAAAGCTGCGAATAGGCATTCTCCTCAAGTGCACACTGGACATTCTCAAAGATAGACCACATGTTAAGAAACAAAACAAGTCTCTACAAGTTCAAGAAGACTGAAATTGTATCAAGTATCTTCTCAGACATTTACACCATGGAATACTATGCAGCTACAAAAACAAAGGAACCCTTACCCTTTGAGACAGCATAGTGAGACCTGGAGAGTATTATGCTAAGCGAAATAAGCCAGTCAGAGACACGTGTCACATGATCTTACTCATATGTGGAATCTAATGAACAAAATAAACTGATGAACAAAATAGATACAGAAACATAGACACATGGAACAGACTGACAAATCTCAGAGGAAAGGTAGGGATGGGTGGGAGGGTGGGTGGGAAGAGATTAACGTAAGAATTTATATGCATATATGCACAACCCAGGAACACAGACAATAGTGGGGTGAAGGCCTGGGGGGAGGGGCACAGGATGGAGAGAATCAATGGAAGAAAAAGGGAGACATTTGTAATACTTTCAACAATAAAGATACATTTTTTTAAAAAAGATCATTGAAAGATAGTCTTTCGAAAGGCCAAGGAGATGCTGCCTTCTCTAATATTGAAAATGATCTCTTCACTTACAAGCTCCAAGATGCTGGATCCAGTTCTATGGCAAAGTAACCTTTTTAGTTGCTTAAGAAACTCAGGTCAAAATTTTCACCTAATCCTCCATTAACTTTTGCCATCACCATGACAACTTAATGCTAGCTAAAAGAGCAGAATATTAAGGTAATAAGTTCTACATTTTCCAACTTGAAGTAGTTCCTAATCAGTTCCCTCAGCTGTGGCCACTCAATCATAATATAGTTTTAAATAGATTGGCTGTCTCACTCAATAGCAAATGGGAGTTCAAATGAACTCTATTCCTGTTTGGTCCATTAATAACAATAAATCCACTTACAATATCAGGGACATTGTATAGATCCTTCTTGTAAGGAAGCACAATGCATTTCATATTCATTGAAAAACATAGTGAAAATTTGCTCAGATGTAGCCAATATCATCCACATTGAATTGCTCAACACAATTACATCATATAAAAATGTTCTCTAGCTATGAAGCATCTTATTTAGGGCTTTAATTCCCAAGCATACCCAATATATTCTCAGTATTAACTTTACTCAACTTTTTCTCACATGAAAGTTTGTTGAATATTATTTGTCAATGCATATAGATTATTTTATTCCTCTCCCTCTCCCCAAGAAATTCTGATACAGTATATTGAAGGACTGTGCCTCTTATATAAGAATCAATTATATATAGAATCTGAAAAAGCCAAAGTGATAGAAATAGAAATTATCTGTAGAATCTGAAAAGGCTAAGCTGGTAGAAATAGAAATGGTGGTTTCCAGGGGCCAGGGGTTGGGGAATTAGGGAGATGTTGGCCAAAGGATACAAATTTTCAGTTAGAAGATGAATAAATTCTGGGTATATAATGTACAGTATTGTATTTATAGTTAACAGTACTATAATGTATACCTGAGTATTGTTAAGAGATTAGATCTTAAATGTTCTCACCACAAAAGAAAAGGTAACTATGTGATGTGATGGAGATAATCATACTGCAATGTGTAAGTGTATCAAATCAACAAATTGTATACCTTAAACTTACACAATGCTATATAGTCAAGCTCTGCTTAATGACAAGAACACATTCTGAGAAATGTGTTCTTAGGCAATTTTGTTGTTGTATGAACATCACAGAGCATATGTACACAAACCTAGATGGGATAGCCTACACTATAAATGTAAGTGCTATACTTGTATACGACTGGCAGTGCATGTACTGGCCCTGCGTATACGGAGGAAGGGAGAGGGAGAGAGAGAGAAAAACATCAATGATGAGAGAGGTTCACTGACGGGCTGCCTTCTGAGCCAGCTCTGCTGGGGATCGAGCCTGAAACCCAGACATGTGCCCTGATGGGGAATTGAGCCTCGATCTTCTGGATTATAGGTCGATGCTCATCCACTGAGCTCCACCACCTGGGCTTTTATTTTTATTTTTTTTTAATTCCAACAATTTTATTTTAAAGAGCTGTATTTTCTAAACTTTTGTTTTATTTTTTCCTGTTTTCATACAGTATTGAAAACAAATCCACAGGATTTGTTTTAAGTTGTCATGGCGATGGCAAAAGTTAATGGAGGATCAGGTGAGAATTCTGACCTGAGTTTCTTAAGGATTTGTTTACACGGGATTATCACAGGTGAGTAAAGCCTTATACTACAACCTTATGGAATTTTTCAGCTCCATTATAATCTCATGGAACCCCCTTCATGTATGCTGTCTGTCTGAAATGTCACTATACAGTGCACAACTGTATGTCAATATATCTGAATAAAGCTGGAAGAAAAAAGAATCATTCTTTTGTATCTACTTTCTCCATTCTTTTCCTCTAACTCAACAGCTTTAAGTCTGCCCAAGCCATCAATAAAATCTTTAAACTAAATTCTTCCACCCTCATCTCTTAAAATTTCCTCATTAGATTCCACTCCCAGTAGGTTTAATAAGGTTTCTCATTTACTTAAATGTTTTGATCCTGAGCATAACTTTTATTTCCCACTCAATGGCCACAGTGGAGTCCATTCTGCACTTAATCAACATCTGCCTCCACCTCTGCTGAGAACTGACTGCCCTCAGCAGTCTTCTTATGGTTGGACCAGCACACAAACCCATTTAGAATATTCCAATGATTCTTGGCCATTGTAGCGGTTTTATGCTTGACGTCTTGACTTCCAGTCAAACAATAGTTTTTCTAAACACAGTTTTAGGCTCATATTTCTAAGGAATCCTAATTAAAAACATCCAAACTGCTTCACTGGTTTACAGATAATTAACGATGTAACATAACCTCCAAATTTTAGGAATATTATTTGTTCACTTTGAAACATCAAATTCCAAACACTTTCTGCTATCTTTATATATAGAAGGTGTGATTCTAGAAATTTATTCATAAGTATAAAATCCTTCCATAGTACCCTGGCAGGTATGGCTCAGTTGATTGGGTGTAGACCCCACTCACTGAAAGGTTGCCGGTTGGATTCCCAGTCAGGGCACGTACCTGGGTTTTGGGTTCGATCCCCAGTAGAGGGCATGCAGGCTGCAGCCTATGAATTCTCTCACATTGATGGCACTCTCTCTCTCTCTAAAATATCAATAAAAAATAATCTTAAAAAAAATTCCTTTCATAGCTATTTATTCTTTGACTTAAACTGGGAGTACATAGGACTAAAATGTCAACTATCCATATTTAAAGGCAAGAGTCTGCTAAACCAACAATATCACATTCAAGGCAGACACTATGTTTGCTTGTTTAAAAGTAAATCAATACATACATCACATACATATACTGGAATAAATAGGATTGATTATTCAGGCATCTTTCTGAGTACGTAAGCCCTTTTTAACAGCTCATTGGTGTGTCCTCTAGTATTCTTAGCCATTTGCTAACCCCCAAATATGTACAATTTACTGAGTCGAAGCTTGTTACAGGTGTTTGTTGCAAGAATATGTGTTGAAGCAGAAAAAGTCTCCAAAATTCAGATTTCTTTATTATGGAAAAGAAATAAACTTCATTTTTGTTTTATTTGTTCCGTAGTTCTGAGACTTACGTTACATTTTGGCTATTGAACAGAATTCAATTATAATCTGTATCTTTATATGACCCATAAATATGTTTATCAATTTACTACAGAGCTGCACATAGTTATCATTCAAACTTCCATTATAATTTCAGAAGAGCTGAAGCTTATTTTTAGCACTACCGTGCCTCACAAGCTGTGGGGGTTTTTCTCTTCATGCTGACCAATCATTATCTGTCCCTTCCCTTACTCCTTCCTTCTACAAATAAATTCAGTCCATTCAGGACCATGGGACTTATGCATATTTATTCAGAAGCTCTAATATGGAAAACTTTAAATATTATTTCACTTATTAATAATAGTCACTATGTTACCTTCTGCTATAGGCTATTGATTTAACAAGTGAACAAATACTTCAACTAAAATAGCATAGCTCTAAGAGAGAAATCTCAAGTTTTAGTAAAGGGATTGGGAAATGGGGTAGGAAATTTAAGTATATCCCTACATTCTTGGAATAAAAAACTCTACTATATATCAACCTAAAGCCAATCTCAATCTTACAATCTGAGGCAAAAAAGACTTTTTAAAAATATTTTTATTTATTTCAGAGAGAGAAAGGGGGAGAGAGAGAGAGAGAAACATCAATGATGAGAGTCATTGATCAGCTGCCTCCTGCACGCCCCCTGCTGGGGATCGAGCCCACAACCCAGGCATGTTCCCTCACCAGGAATCGAACCCCGATCTCCTGGATCCTAGGTCCATGCTCAACCCCTGAGCCATGCAGGCTGGACCACAAGACTTTTATGATAATACTTTAGAACAATTATTTCACTCCAAGCACATTTTCATATCTCATGAAAAGATATGGATCATTAAACAATGTCAAGAAATCTCTCAATTTCATATTATATCAATTTTCATTTGTAAAATGAAGCTAACCATCAGGAATAAAGTACTTATTATTGAGTTATAAAGATTTAATAAATGACTTTAAAGTGTCATATTGTATAAATGGTAGCAAGGCATTATTCACCTGTTTAAACCATCGTATTAACGTACAGTTTATTTGCGTAAGAAAGGGTTTGTCTTTTCAAAAGCTTTTTTTTTTTTTTTTTCAGTTTTAACTTCTTTTCCTTACAGTAAACATAATCTCATAAAGTAAAAGAATGTCCTCAGTAAAATGAAAACAAATTTTCTATGAAAGAAAATGAGAAATAATAAAATGAAAAGGTAAATTAATAAATTTATGATTCTTTACTGTTATAGTGCATTATATTTTATAAGTGCCTGGGCAAATCCTGTTAACTCATTTCTGAGTGGTTTCATGCATGTGGAGAAGTCCAGGGTGGCTTCCAGCATTCCTCGGTTTATGACTGCACCTCTGCAGTGGGAGTCACAATGCCTTCTGCACTTCTGTGTGTGTGTGTGTGTGTGTGTGTGTGTGGTATCTCCCTCTGCCTCACTCTTATAAGGACTTAGAATTTAGGGCCTTTAAAGCCCATCTGCATAATAGGCTATAATCCCCTCATCTCAAGATTCTTAATCACTTTAGCAAAGATTCTTTTCTTTCTTGACATTTAAGTTTCCAGGTTTGAGGCTGTGGATATTTTCTCTATTTTTTTTCTTTCTTTTTTTTTTTTTTGGTGGCAGAGGGGTGGGGGCAATTTATTTCTCACCTTGCCACTGAGCTATATATATTGTTTAGATTCGTTCCCCAACTCCATGAGGAACCATAAGCCCTGTGGTTCTGTAATAGAATCTTAGAGTTTATTTCTCCAATTTCCCCCATCTCTCCCCAGCAGAGTTACTTACCTGATATAGACCCCCCACTTCCTTGCTAAAAGAATCTCAGTTTGATTCTGAAGATGATGTACCTGGCCCCAGACAGAAGCTTGTGACCTGTGGAAGCCAACCACAGGGCTGCTGTCCCCCTTCCCCAGACTTCATGCAGCCACATTTGACCGGTGATGTAGAGAAAGTCTGCGATGGTCATCCAGGGAAGGATTGTGCTTTCCTAAAGACAATGCCAAGCTCTGAATATTGATACCAGGGGAGATAAGAGGTAGGCAAAGGGGGAAGGATCCCAAACATTTTGACCCAGTTGCTGCTTTTCCCTGGATAACCCTTTTGAATTTACGGTTTAGGAAAGTATGATCAAGTTACTGCCAGTAATTTCTTTTGGTTGTGTTTCTAATGGATATTATTTTTATTAGGTATTTGAATTAAGAGATTATGATCTTAGTTTTACTCCTCCACATTTAACTCTGATATTCTACCTTGATTTTAAATGGATATGCTTGTCATTGCATATATTGAGGGGGGGAAAAAGTTTATTTATGCAATTTTACACTTCAACCAGCTTTGGAAATATGCCTATATGAACACAGATAACTATGATCTATGATAAAGGAGATAAATAGATTTGGCTTGGACACTCAAAGAGTTTTTAAAATATTAAATCTTACTAAAAATCTAAATAAAGATGGTCCTAAAAATTGAAATATCAAACAGAAGCAAAATTTCTAAATAATGATATAGTGTTTGGATGTTCATAAAGAAAAGTGACCTGAATTCCTTTTCAGAAATGAAACAATAGTAAACTAAAAGGTAAATACAAAGTTAAATGCTGTAATGGAGCAATACGCAGACACTCTAAAGGCAGTACATATACATACTCTCTTTGTGTATTGTCCTCTCCAAATTGGATCAAAATTTGGATCAAAAATAATTGGATAAAGAATCCAATGATTTTGTATTATGTTATGGGATAGTAAAGTCCTGTTTGTGATCTAGAATGCTGCTGTTAAGCGAGGGCTCTAGTTTGTGTGACTGGAGAACCATGTCTAATTAAACATGCCTGTTTCAGTTTCTATTTCCTTTAAAACAATAAAAAATCACTGAGAACTCTCCCTAATGGCAAAAAATCAAATGATGCTGATAAAGCAACAGTGAAATGACTGGGGAAAGGATTGTGGAAGTCCAGAAACTGCAAGTGAAATTCCAAAGGATTTGTATTCTCTGTGTAAGTTGGCTGATATGGCAAATCACGTTTAATGCTGACATCTGTTAAAAATAATGACAAATGGGGACCAAAAATAAGCAGGTAAATGAATCAAGCAAACCAGAGTCGCTGAGCTCCTAACAAATGACTAAAATCTCTGACCCAGGTTGAAATCCTTTGAACGGTAAGAAATGCAGGAAGGAGGCTGGAGGAAACTGATTTGCAAATGAGTTGAAATCCTGAGTTTGTATCTTTTGCACATTAATATTTTATCCATCTACTCTGCCTCAAGTTGTGGATGAAGTGGCATTAAAATACAAATCATGTACTTCTTTAGGTAAAGAAGCGTTCACATTTATAAACTCATAAACAAAACTAGTTTGAAAGGGAATTTGTTTAGTCATATTTTTTTTTTTATAAGAGGACATTTATTTGGTAAATCACAGAGGTAGAAAAAGTAGTCCCTACAAGAAATGGCCTTAGGATACAAGATACAGAGGCAAAGGAAGGGCCCTTGGAACTTGGGAGCGAGGAAGATAATTGTAACTTGCCTGGGGTGGGGGGAGATTAGGGGAAAAGGAAGGGAAAGGGAAAGGGAAAGAGAAAGAAAAAGGGGTGGACGTGCTCCTGGGAGGGAGAGCGCTGGATCCTCTGTCCTAATGGTTTTAAGAATGTGGATTTAGGAGAGGTCATAGGGGAAGATCTCAATGGAATATTCAGCAGTTTTCCAGGTGTATGCTTTCAGGGTTGTGGTCCCCTCCACTGGTTGATTAGCCAGCTCCAGGGCAGGGGGGTCATTATTCAATAAGGTCAGCTGTGGTTGATTTTGTTGCTCTTCTGGGCTTGGAGCTGAAATACAACTGAGGCCAGGATGTTATCTCTAGGGAGGAAAGGTCAGGGGGTCCAAACCATATGATCAGTGATATACTAGGGGAGGAAAGGCCACCCATTCAGGGGGTGAGGTCCCACCCTACAGTTGTTCATTGCTAGGCACCCAGGGCTTTCCTCCCTGATGGCCCTCTGTACCTGGCCCACTGTCCTTGCTCTGCTCAAGTCTGTCTAACTGCCTACCACATCCCCACCTCAAGGATCTTGGCTCTGAATTCTTTCATAGAAAAGGGGTGTAGAGTTTCTTCTGTAACTGCTTCCTGCTGAAAAAAGAGCAACATTTTCCTTCAGAGCCAAGAGATCTTTGCTCTCTGTAGGAGGCACGATGAGGTCTGGGTACAGACAGAGACCCGGAGTGGTGTCTAGCGGTGGTACTCCTTGAGTGCAAGTAGGGCTTGTAACCTGGTGGAGACAAACTGTTATAAATCTTAGTATCATTGGAGCAAGAGCTAGAATGACAAGAATTATGACAAATGGTCTGATGGGAGGAAAATGTTTAGTTCTCAATAATTCCAAATCAAAGGATGGGAGAAAAGTGAAACGTTAGTTTGGAGGGTTGTACCCAAATATTTAAGAAAACTAGATAAATTCAAGATTCAATTCAATTCATAGGCGAAAAATAAAACTTTGAAGGTAATTAATTGAATTAGAGTCTAATATTTATAACTGTGTATAAGAGTCTATTCAAACAATATAATCTATTGTTATTCTTATTATGTTCATGCAAATAATCAGGCCAAATTGAAAAGAGACTTAATACAGTAAATAAATTTTTCTTCACTTGGTTCTTTAATAAAATGAATGTGATTTTAGGGGAGAAAATTGTTTCAGTCATATTTTTAAAAATAAGTTTTAGAGAAAAGTTTCCAAAATAATTGATAAATTTTAATATTGTTTTCCACTCCATCCTGAAACTGCCTGATGTTGACAAATACTGAAGTTAGAAATCTTATAAGTTTGAGACTAAAAGAGTATTCCAAGCTTGATTCATATTGAGATGATTACCATACCTAATCTGAACATTGTCTTTCATATAAATGGCAAAACAAAAAATATTTTGGGGAGCAAATGAATGGTTATATGAATCAATTCAGTGTTACAATAGGAATTAGCTATATGCCCTAAGTAGGCTGTGTTGCCAGGAGAGTGTTTCAGATGACAGTATGCATGAGCAGAATAACCATTTTAACCAGGTTTATTAAAAATAACTTCATTGGGGATGACAGCATGTTTCTGTGTGCTAGATCAAATGTTAATGAAAGCGCTTTGTAAGTTTCAAGTTGGTCTTTCAGTATGAAAGGGCATATGCCACAAATGACTCTGGACTGGTTCCCTCCAGAACCAAGATGAGCCCTGTCCATTTACCCTAGGTTACTAAACATATATTATTTTCTATGTATGCCATGATGTCAAAATTGGGAAAACAATGGATAATCTAATAGAGAATTACAAAACGAATCGGCTTCATCAACAGAGTACTAAGTAGCAAGTCCAAGATTTGGCTGAGAGTGCAAGACTGGTCAGTGCCACTAGCAGGTATGAATATAATTTATTATTATTATTATTATTATTATTATTATTATATTGCTTTTCAGAGAGAGTGGAAGGCAAAGAGAGAGGAAAAAAAAAAAAACTATGTGAGAGAGACACATTGATTGGTAAAACATTATGTGAGAGAGACACATTGATTGGTAAAACATTATGTGAGAGAGACACATTGATTGGTAAAACGTCTATGTGAGAGAGACACACTGATTGGTAAAACATCTATGTGAGAGAGACACACTGATTGGTAAAACATCTATGTGAGAGAAACACATTGATTGGCTGCCTCCTGCACGCACTCTGATCTGGAACGAGCCTGCAACCAAGGCCTTCACCCTTGACCAGAATCGAATCCAGAACCTTTCAGTCTGAGGGCCAGCGCTCTAGCCACTGAGCAAAACTGGCAAAGGCTATACTTTATTTTTGCGTTTTTATTTTATGTCCAACCACCTTGCCAGAAATATTAATTCTAATAATGCTCTGTAACTGGCATTTTGTCTTCTATGAGAAGAATTTCATCATATGTGATGGCGGTCTTGTTTTTACTTTGATTTTAACAGATTAAGTAGATATTTTTCTTCCTAAATTACTAAGCCCATTTTAATCATGAATGGGTGCTGAAATTTTTCAAATACCTTTTCTATATCTTTTGAGGTAACAGATTATTTTTACTTCATCTGTTAATATGATGAATGTCATTTATAGATTTTAAATTTTTTATTGAATTTATTGGGGTGACATTGGTTAATAAAATTATATAGGTTTCAGGTATACAATTCTATAACACCTCATCAGTATATTGTATTGTATGTTCACCACCCCAAGTCAAGTCTCCTTTTATCATCATTTATCCCCCCTTACCCCCTCCCACCCCTCCCTGCCAATCCTTTCCCTGTGGTAATCACCACACTACTGACTATGTCTATGAGTTGTTGTTTTTTCTTAATCCCTTCACCTTTTTCATCCAGCCTCCCAACTCCCTTCCCCTGACAGCTGTCAGTCTGTTCTCTATATCTATGAGTCTTTTCTATTTTGTTTGCTAGTGTACTTTGTTCATTAGATTGCACAGATAAGACAAACCATGATACTTGCTTTTCTCTGACTGGCTTATTTCACTTAGCACTTAAATAACCACCTTTGTATTTCTGTAATATATCTGGCTTAGTCACGACACTTAATTCTGTTTTCTGTAAGTTCCGAGATTTGTTGTCTTCATATTTTTTAAGACATTTACAAATAACTTGATGTGTATATTGTTTCCTCTTATTTATCATGTTTGCCTATTATTAAGGTTCTAGGTCAAGCCAGCTCACATCCAAGAATAACAATGTCTTCTCTATTTTTTGTGCTCTGCAAGAATCTATATAATATTAATCTCTGACATTTCTGGAGTCTTGATTTATGACCATGGCCATGCTCAATTTTCACACTTGTTTCTTGAATGCTTGAGAAGAAAGTGAGTTCTTTAATTGTGGCATGCAGTGTTCTGCATAGGTCCATTAAGCCAAGCTTACTGATTGTGCTGTTTAGATATTCAATTTCTTCACTAATATGTGCTGTTGTTTCTAAGGTGATTCTTGGCATGACAATGATAATAAATTTTGCAACTTCTCTTTGCAGTTTTATCAATATTTGCTTTATAAATTTTAATTTTATTAGATATATTTAAATTTAGAATATTTAAATCAATCTAATAGGTTGAACATTTTATCTTTATGTGATTTATCTCTTACTCCTACAAAGTCAGTTGTTGATTAGGCCTCACACTTGGGTTTATGGTGACTTGGGAGACACAGATTGCTACACTACGGAAGAAACAATTTCCCAGTATACTGCTTCATTATCATTTCTTGAAGGAATAGTATAAAGGGAAAGAGAGGGCTCACTAGTCTCAGCCTGAAAAGGAATAATGCCATTTCTGCTCATATTTCATTGACCAGAATGAGTTACATGGTCCTTGAGGATCAATTAGGGGACTCTGCCCCATGTCACTCTCCCTGGACTAAGCAGAGGAAAGCTTCTTTTATGAGAATCTTTCATTACGAAGGCATAAAAGGAAAGATGGCAAATTATATATTGACTTTTAAAGCTTTCCCCTAGAAGTAACACACATTATTTCCACTTACATTTTGTTGGACAAAGGAAGTCCCAGAGCTATGCCTAACTTCAAATGGAGTGGGGAAACACACTCTGAACATGTCCTAGAAAGCAGACATTTCAAAATAGTGAACATAACTAAAGATTAGCATATACATTAAGAAAAAAATGATTATAGGAAATGATGAAGGGGCAGAGATGGACATAAATTAATTCATTTGAATAGATTTGCATATACAATCAACAGAAGTTGCTGAGTGATTAGCAAGGAAAATAGTGACTCCGGTGCATGCCAGCTGAGTGGGTGATAGTGTCAGTTATCTGGCAGAGTAGAGAGAGACAAGTTTTTTTTCATTGAAAGAGGGGAATCAACTTCATCTTTAATTGTAGAAACTAAAGTTAAAATAACATAGTATATAACCTTGTGTCTATATTTTATTCTTTATTCTCAGTGGAGCCAAGGGAGAATCAAATTCATCTTTAATTATAGAAAATAAAACCAAAATAATGGGTTGTATAATTTTATATGTGTTTTCAGTTTATTATGAGCATCTGTTTTTAGTAATTTGGGTACCCAAAGCTCTCTAAGAAACTATAAATAAATAAGATAAAAACACCCTAGTTTCTTAATTAGACATATGAGGAAGGAGGTGTTTAAAAAAGAAAAATTACCCCATTTCGTCCAGGGCCACACCAGTGTCTATTGGTGATACTTTTAGTTTAAAGTTGACTTTTTCTATGATTCTTTTAAGAGGTTCTTGTCAGGTTAAGTTTCTTGGACAGCAGGAACAATGTGCTGTGTTTCATCTGGCGGTGTCAAGCACATGTTATTGCTGCTCAGTGAAGAGACTTCAGCTGGCAGGGCATGCTTCGGGGAAGACTTCAACTAAAAATTAGACTTACCTTTTAAAAAGATTCAAATAAAATCTGACATGAAGTTTGACATCCTGGACCATTCGGATTGCAATTAACTTTAACAATGTTCAATTGATCACACCTTTCGTTGTGATTATACAGACACTATATTGCATATTAAAACTTTCAGGATGTTAGCTACTCAAAATGTAGGTCTCCTCTATTTCTAACTACAGAGGTATATAATTTGACATTTGTCAGCAACACTATTGGTTCCTCATGTAAAAAACCATAGATGTCTCCACAATGCTTAGAGAAAAACTTTTAATAAATCCAAAATTACTCACGGTATTTTTTAGCTCAAGCCTCACCTTCTAGCCTTATTTTCTCTTACACCAGCACATAAGCAGGTGCACACCAGCATAAGCACACATTGAATTTGTATTTATCTGGGTTTCAACAAATAAGTTCAGAGCGTTATCAGAGCTCCTGTTCTGTTTCTCTGTCATCCTTTCCCCAGTACCTTCCTCCAGGGTGCACTAACCAAGCCACCCTTACCCAGGGGACAGGGCAGCATGCCACCCAGGAGAGAAGCATGTCCTCAGTGTCGTCCTTCAGGTTTACTAAAGCCTCACATAGGTGCGCCTGCCAGAGTCTTGTGAGTCCCTTTTTCTCCGACCTGAGGGACAGATGCTCTGCCCTGGCTGCGCCCCTGAATATAGCACTGCGGTTAAGAGCGTGGCCTCATCCTGCAATTTGTGGTGTGAATCATTATTTCAGTTACTAGATGTGAGTTTGGAGGCCAGTTTTCACATTGCTGGGCTTTGGTTTCCTCATCTCTATGTCATTGTAATACCAACCCCATGCAGTTGTTGTGAGAATCAAGTGAATGATTAATTATATGTAAGGTGTTTTAAATTGTGCTCCAATAGCTACTCTATTATTTATTACAACCACCAAGGCCAACACCTCTGCTACTGAGACCACCCCAGCTGTGATTACTGCAGGCAGCGTCTAATTGTAGACTTGGGAGGTGTTCCCAGTAGCTTTCGGTGAAGCTGGTGCATGTCCTGTCCCTCCCACCCTGACTCAAAATTGTATTTATGAGCTATTTTGCCCCTGACTTTTTAAATTCAAATAAAGTTACATTTTTAAAAGGGTTTACCATTCAAACTCAATTACCCTAGCAAAATATGTGTCTCGGCTTTTGTCCTCTTAACTGTGGTTCATAAACGTCTCCGTTGCATGTGCATGCAGCTCATTCTCGCGACCTTCTCTGTATTTCCAGCAGAGTGTACCCTCAACCCCATCTTCAAAGGAACAATTCAGGGTAGCGTAAAATGGAAAAGGGGGGCCAGATGGGAACTAATTTGGGAAGATATGAGAAAACTTTCAATATCTTAACCCAAATAAAGGTTAGGAATGTGTCCAAAAAAAGAAAAAAAGGTCTAATTTAAAATAATGTTCCAACGTTTAACCCAGAAATGGATATTTTAAAACAAATATAAGATAAAACTATTCCTCATAACAGCTTTAATGTAGTTTAAATAAGGGACAAAAAATCCAGTATTTTATTTGCTGATGTACAGTATTAACACCTAAAACAAAAGTTAAATCGATGTGTTATAGGTAGTTTTACATGGTTGTAGAAAATATACCTGAAGTGTATTTATTTATAAATAATGCACCATTGTATTAATGACTTAATGTTAAAAATTAAAATTAAAAATAGAAAGATAAAATATTTCAAAATTTATTTTATTAATGATTAAAAAAAACACATGTTTCCCTCATAGACACTATGATAGAAAATGCTTGGCTAATTTTGAAAATTAAGTAAAACACTTCGTATCCACGAATTAAAGGTTTGATTCTTAGTTCAATTTTATTGATTTTAATGGCTGTGGCTGGTGAAAAAGACATTGTCAGGAGAAGGTTATATCCAAACTGAAAAAATATTGTCCATTGTGCTTATCACAGCATGATACTAATATTCCTATCACATCTACAAATTCTGTAAATGACTTTACTGAAATTGATTTGGTAAAATTTTATTTTCCCTAATACCAAGTACTTTTTTAAAGCTAACCAGAAGATGCTACCTTTTAATAGTTTTAATAAGTAAATTGAACAACCACGGAAACATTTATTCAGAAAAATTTTAAATATGTTAAAATTCCACTTGTAAGTTTGAAAATGTGATTTTTAAAATATGTGGCAAATTTATTTTCAGGAAAAACACACACAACAACACTTAATGGAAATAGCAGTAAGAAGCCATATAAAAAATTCTTACTCCATAACACACATTTATTTTTAAAACTCAGTACTTTCCATTCACTGTTAAATTTCTGCTGTTCTTTGAAGGGCCAGGTTTTATCTTTAACATTTGCCCGAAACCAGACAATAAAATTTCCACATGGAAGCTTTTTGTGGCACATACCTAAGTTCAACTCTTAAGTATTTTGTTAGAAAGCAGCCAGCACAGTTCTAAGTAACAGGCCTTCAAGGTCACATCTCTTCTCATTATAAGGTATTTTAAAGATTTCACTGTGTATAAAGATTTTGATTTTTAAATTACTAACACAGACATAGTAAAGCATTTTGGTAATGCTGCCTTTATTTTCCTTGCTATAACAGCTTGCCTAAAAATAGTGTAATAAGTGCATTTCATGTATGGTGCTATTTTCCAACCTTGTCTTCCAGTGATTTAAAAAATACAGTCAAGGCCACTGGCCTGCTATGATTGCGTTTACATACATTTTTCTTAAAGCTTTTGTTTATAATTCAAAGTATTATTTACTGCTAAAATTTTATTCAATGCAGACACTTTTGAAAGGGTCACAGAAAAAATAATTTGAGTATTTTATTATTTATCAAATTTCCTAAGGTAAGCATTATTAGGAATACGTACTTCTGTCCAACCAAATAGCTAACTCCCACACTAAATAATTTGATATATTAGTTGCTTTGTCAAATCTTCAGCAATATTTTCTATGTCTCATAACAATATTTTCTAATGAAAAAACAAATTTTAGTTTAAGATCATATGCTTTTTCATAGTGTCGGTGAGGAGGAGAGAAAGCAAACCTTCATACATTGTTGGTGGGAATGTAAAATGAAGAGAGACTGTGAAAAACAGCTTGGCAGCTCTTCAGCAAGTTAATCGCAGTTACCACATGACCCAGCAGCATCACTCCTATGTTTATACTCAAGAAATCTGAAAGCATATGTTCACACAAAAACTGGTGCATGAACGATCATTGCAGCAGCATCCACAGTAACTAAAGAGTGTAAACAATCTAAATATCCATCAACTGATGAATGGATTTTTAAAAAATGTGGCATATCTGCACAATGGAATATTATTATTTACCTATATAAAGGAATGAAGAAAGTACTGATAGACGCTACCACATGGATGAACCTTGACAGCATCATGATAAGTAGTAGAAGCTAAACACAAAGGCCACTTTATATAAAAAGTTTGGAATAGACAAATCCAGAAACAGAAAGTAGATCCATGGCTGCCAGAGGTGAGGGGAGAATTAGAATGTTTAGAGTTGCTTTGGAGATGTTGAAAAGTCTCTGAAATTAGATAGTGGTGAGGGCTTCACAATATTGTGATTCTACTAAAAATTACTGAATTGTATACTTTAAAACAGCTTAAAAAACAACTATCTTCATGATTAACATCCTTAATTCCCTGAAATGCATTTTCACAGTCTTATCTTTGGGAGCTATCTCTGTCCAGAGGATCCTGTTGCAATGAAAAATGCTGCTATGGATGCTGGCCCATTAAGTCCCACCATTGCAAATATAATTAATCAACTGCCCCGAAGAAGGCAAGGCCACAACAGCAGCTGTGAGGATAGAGAAATGATGCGGTCACCTCCCAGGCATATAATCAGTTAACCTTTGCACCAAGAAAACAAAATAAATCCAGAAATAGAGGCAAAGTCAAAGTGCTACAGAAAAAAAGCTTTTTAGTAGAAGAAGCATCTTCAAGGAATCTTGAAATTGAAGTGAAATGCAATTATGAAGTAAGGAAAGAAGGACATTAAAAGTGGGGGCATCATCATGAACAAACATGAAAGAATGAAACTGACTAAAGGATACGATACAAAGAATATACACTGAGGTGATGCAGGATATGGCAACTTCCAGAATGGACTATGAATTTGTAGGAACATCACTCAACCATAAATTTAGATTAAGTTTCTATTACTATTATTGTTATTATTTTCATTATTATTACTATCATTATTATTTTAAGCAAATAATACAAATACTTTTACAATAGCTTCCCTTCCCTAGCAGAATATCATTCTTTTTAAATTTCTTTTTATTATTATTTTTTATTGAATTTATTGGAGTGACACCAGCTCACAAAACCATACAGGTTTCAAGTGTGCAACTCAATAAAATGTCATCTGCACACTGCATTGTGCGCCCATTGCCCCAAAGCAAAGTCTCTTTCCACTCCCATTTCCCCCCACTTTGCCCACCTTCTCCTAGCCCAACCCCCTTTTCCCCTGCCTGTCACCACACTGTTGTCAGGATCTATCGTATATATGTTTTCTGGGGTGTGGAGGGGGATGACTCTGTATGAGAAAACTAAGAATTTTTTAGATCTGAGAATCAATTTTTTGCTGAATCTCAGTACTTCTATAATTTAAATTCACATCAGTTTTTAGGAAAAATGTATTCAATCATTTTATGCTTTCAATAGAAAAAATTACAGACAGCTGGGCTTTCTTACCTTATGCTCAACTCAACATTGACAAGATCATATTCTATTTTAGGGAAAAAGCAATTTCAGTGCTTGGCATCCCTTGTTTCCTTTCTCCACTACCCAGCTGTCTTACCTTCAAGAAAATTATTTACCTTCAAAATAAGGATGAAACCAAATGACTGAACACCTTGAAAGTTACCCTAAAAAGTCAAATTCTTTACATTCTGATATTCAAGAAGATTAAAGAGGAAGTGATAGGAGTCTACACATGGATCTGCGTATACTGACTTTAAAAAAACACCTTTATCAATGCCTATTTCAAATGGAATCAATGTCACATGTTATGGACTTTGCCTTGCTTGATTTTACTCCTTATAATAATAACAATGTTGTGTCTAAGTACTTTTTCTTTGGGCCTTTAATTCTCGGTATCCTCAGCTGCTTGGATGCTGGGACACTGGAAGTGTAGGTGTATCTAAGGCAAGTCTGTCAGCTGAAAGTCATTTTAAGACTCTTTTTAAGACAAAAATATTACTGCATTATTTTATATATGTTCATAAAACAGATAAAATTTTGTTTGATCATTTACTTCACATCACATTATTAAAATATCATGCTGTAGCACAAAGTAGTCATTTTGAGATGGAGGAAACAAATTGACAGGTTTAGATCAAAGATTGGTTGCTGGGAATTTTTGTAATTAAGACAATATCTATGAACATGAGACATGCAATATTTAATTTGAATTCAGCATGGATCACTTTCTCCTGGTACATATACAAATGTGTCACTTTTAAATGAATAAGTGTGACTCTAGTAACTTAGTTCTTGCATTAGCAATAATAAGCTGATTATTCTTTTTAAAATTACTTGTATTTCAAAAAGTTCAGTTGGTTTAGATCACAGTCAGGCACCTAGTATAGGTCATTAGTTTTGCTTCCCTCCATGTTCCAGGTGACACTCCTAAGCATGGCTTGTTATTACAAATATTATGACTGGTCCCAAGGAGAAGCAGACTAAAGCTCTATATCCTTTAGGGCAAAGTTAGCCCTTTGAAAGTGAAAAAGGAGCAAAGTTCACTATGGAAAAACAATTTATGTCCTTAACCCAGATAAAATTATCCTATTGCCCTGTCATATTTTGCATGTTCAGTGTTTTAACTAATTAATTTTTTATTGAATTTATTGGGGTGACATTGGTTAATAAAAGTATATAGGTTTCAGGTGTAAAATTCTACAATACCTCATCTGTATATCGTATTATGTGTTTATCATCCCAAGTCAAGTCTCCTTCCATCACCATTTATCCCCATTTACCCTCTTCTACCTTTCCCTCACCCCCACTTCCCTCTGGTAATCACCATACTTTTGTCGTTGTCCATGGGTCTTTGCTTAATCCCTTCACCCTTCTCACTCAGCCTCCAAAACCACCCCCTCTGACAGTTCTCGGTCTGTTCTCTGTATCCATGAGCCTGTCTCCACTTTGTTAGTTTATTTTGTTCACTAGATTCCACATATAAGTGAAATAATGTACTTGTCTTTCTCTGACTGGTTTGTTTCACTTACCAAAATACTCTCCAGATTCATCCATGCTGTCGCAAAAAGTAAGATTTCCTTCTTTTTACTGCTGAGTAGTATTTCATTGTGTAAATGTCCCACAGCTTTTTTATCCACTCATCTACTGATGGGCACTTGGGTTGCTTCCAAATCTTGGCTAATGGAAATAATGCTGCAATGAACATAGGGGAGCATATATTCTTTCAAATTAGTATTTGGGTTTCTTTGGATATATTTCCAGAAACAGAATTGCCGGGTCATACAACAGTTTAGTTTCCGTGATATTTTGGAATGAAACTTTAACAAAGAGAACATTGTGCAATATTGCACTGAGAAAAGAGCTTTTTCCTTCCCTATGTGTTCTTTAATCAGAATGAACACTTTGAAGCTAGGTAAGAGAAAGTCCTGTCCCAGCTTCTGTTTTGTCTTTTTTGGAAATATAGTATCAACAATTTCCTGAGATGCTGGTATCCAGACAAATTTTTATCCCCTTTTATTACATTTCCAAATGCCAAAGGGACATGCACGGCATCAATAATCATCCAAAGTAATTCTTTCTGGGCATCTAGTACACAATGCTTCAGGATAGTGGGAAGAAAGCATATGGAATTAACGTATCTGTAGCTGGTACATTCATGTTTATTTTTTTTTTTAAATCAAAACAATATAATATGACCTCAGAAGATAGCTTGTAATTCTGGCTTGAAGAATTAACTTATGAAGGTAAAAATGGGAGTTTTAGATGAGTTTGGGCTTATCATAGAGAAGAGAATGAAGAAGTTGGTAAAATAAAAACATGAGGGAGGCGAGGGAACCTAGAAAAATCATGAAAACAGTGTTGTTTGTGAATCTGTCTAAAATTTTCTGTAAAAACGAAGTAACCAACTAGCAAAACCCCCAAACCAATGTACAACATTTACAGTCAACTAGGTGGCACTACATCCTTCATGAACTCCAGAGTACAAGTGGAAGGAACCAACAAAGTCAAGATGTCCATTGAGTTAACATCTGTGTGGGAGGAGCAGAAAGAAACAGAGGTATGTGAGGGATGGAAGGGCAGGGAAACCCCATCCATAATAACCAAGGCACCTGCACTGGAAAGCTCATCAGGCCAAACTTAGAAGAATAGGTTAAACAGGGAGGGGTTTAGATAAGTCCAATAGCTTGTATATGGGGCTTACTGTAAAGTGTGAAAGCTAGAACAGTCTAGACCCTATCAACTCTCAAAACTGACCAGCAAAGTTCCCTTTCTGGACAGCAATGGGCAATGAAAAGGAACTTCTGGGAATATGATTTTAAGAACAAAATTAAGACATTAAAGAGGAAGGAAGAGAAGATCCAGATAAAAGTGGAAAATGAAAAATCACGTAGAACCCTGAAATCTCAGAAAGCTATTATGAATAATGCTTCTCTCTAAAACTGCAGCAAACTAATTCTTCACACACACACACACACACACACACACACACACACACACACGCACAACAAGCAACAAAATGATTGAAGCCAAGTTCAATATAAAATTAGCAGAAGAAAAAAATAAGGAAGATATCCAAAAAACAAATGAAAAATAACCTATAATTTTTCAAAGTGAACTAGAAGACTTTAAGAAATGACACAAAATATAATGAAATTTCATAAATCAAACTTTTAAAACTCAGAAATAAGATAACAGGACTCAGAAAAGATTTCAAATAAAAGAAACAACTCAAAGGAAGAATAAGTTAGAAAGAATAAAAAAGCAAATAAACACAACAGATTATGACTTCAGAGGAAAAAAACCATGAAACACCACAAAATATTAACAGTTAAAATGAAATAAATAGATGAAAATGAAGGAAATCAGAAAAAAATGAAGACACACACACAAAGATTTAGTATGTGGATAATAGGGGTCCCTGAAGAAGAAAACTAAAGCAAGAGCAAAAACAAAATTATAATTAAAGAAAATTTCCCTGAAATTAACACAAAATTATTGAAACTACTTACTCTCTTCACACCAGTGAATATTGTCTCAGACTGACTAACAGCAAGACATAACTAGTAAAATTACTGGATTTTAGAGAGAAAAAAGTGTTTTAGTAGTCTAAAGAAAAATGTTACCAAACTCAAGGGGTTCACTGCTTTGGGGCACTCTTCTGAAGAAGGGCATGTGGTTGTTGGTAGGTAGTTTTATTTACTTGCAGCAAGTAAAGGAGACAAGGGGTTCACATCCAAAGCTTGTCTCCCTGAAGGGAAGCTTAGCCATTGCTAATATACACTATTTGGCTAATTACACTGATTAATTCTGTGCAGTTGGCTACACTTACCAGTTGACTTCCTGTCAAGTTCGCCCTGTTTACAGCTGCAATTGCAAAATACTGAGCTAAATTTTAACATTGAGCAAGAATGCATTTATTAAGAACTGACTAGACCTTGAGACCCGTCTCTTATCTAACCAGGAGGGTAAGTGAAATATAAGAGAAATATAATTAGATATGTGGAAGATTGTTTGCAAAAATGGCCCAATAATTCTTGTCCCCATTTCCCACTCTGAAGTAGTCCTCTCTCACTGAGGCAAGCCATATGACTTGCTTTGGTTAATGAGACTGAAGCAAATCGGACTCAAGCAGAGACTTATAAGTAAACACATTCACATTGGAGCACACTAACCCTTGCTGCTCTCTGGAACCCTATGACCACCATGGTGAAGTCTGGGCTAACCTACTGGGTGATGAGACACATGGCCCAATCATCCTCATCACCCAGTTGACAGCACCAAAGCCAGACATGTGAATGGCCAAATTTGGGACAATTTGAGCTCCAATAATAATAATAATTATGGGCTGAGTGTTTGTGTGCTCCTAAAATTCATGTGTTAAAATCCTAACCCTCGCAAAGTGATGCTAGTAGGAGGTAAGGCCTTTGGGAGGTTATTAGGTCATGAGAGTGGAGCCCTAATGAATGGAATTAGTGACTTAGTAAAAGAGACTCTAGGGAGCTATCTAGGCCCTTCCACCCTATCAAGACACAAAAAGTCCTCAGTGTACAAGCTGGAAGAGAGATCTCCCCAGAACTGACCCCTAATCTTGGACTTTCAGCATCCAGAAATGTGAGAAATAAATTTCTGTTGTTTATAAGCCACCCAATCTAGTGTATTTTGTTATCGAGGCCTAATCGGACTAAGATACACATCAAATGTGTTTAAATCCATGAATTGATAACGGTGCCAAAAAATAATAATAATAAAGAAAGAATTGATTGGTTACTTTCAGAAGGTCATTGGGGACAAATTTGTCACCGTGATAAATGGAAAATATAAGGAAAGACAAAAACACTTATCTTGACTTACTGATATTATTGGGTAACAAAATGATTGTTCAGGGAGAGCCTTTATGTATAGAATTATTACAGCCAGTGTATAAAAAATATATCACAACAATAGAATATCACCATTTTACAACTCCCATCAAATGAATGGATCTAGTCACAGCATTTACAGCTGCGAATATCACAAAAAGGAGAACCAGGCAACGCATGTCTCCTAATAAAGGAACACAACACAACTGCAGTGTTTCCAAAACCACTGAGCCTGAGTCTAATCAAGCTTCTGCATTAGTTGCCAAATTGTTGGAAATACAGAGGTTAGAGGGATATCCAAATCTATAGGTCAAATAGACCTAAAAATAAGTTGTAAGGAAAAAAGGGATGGAAGGAAAAACTGTAGAGTAACGGGGATTTAGGAGACATCCAAAAATAACACACAGTCAAAACTAAAAATGGGTGAGATAAAATTTAGTTTCAAGGGATGCACACCTGAGAATGCATCTGAATGACTTAACTTGTTTAGGCACTTACTAAATATTCACAATTTGCGAGGCTCTGTTTTAGTCAGTAGAATATCTAGGCGATAAAGCTATAAAATGCAAGATGTGATTAATATAAAACTAAATGAAGTGGCTGCTTTCGTGGAGAGGTTAGTTACTGTGATGGCATCGAGCCTGGAGAGGGCCTTCTGGGCCTGGGCATAGTTCTGTTTATTGACATGAATGTTAGATACTAAGATGTTGGTCTTATGATAATTCATGGAGCTTTATGTTTGTTTTGCTTAATTCTTCTGTATCTGTGTCTTATTTGCATTCCAGACGTCAGAGAGGGGGAGAGGGAGAGGGGGAGGGGGAGGGGGAGGGGGAGGGGGAGGGGGAGGGGGACGGGAGGGGGAGGGAGAGGGGGAGGGGGAGGGAGAGGGGAGGGGGAGGGGGAGGGGGAGGGGGAGGGGGGAGGGGGAGGGGGAGGGGGAGGGGGAGGGAGAGGGGGAGGGAGAGGGAGAGGGAGAGGGAGAGGGATTCTATAGGTTAAGAAAAGTAACTCTACTGCCAGATCCAGATATCACACAGGAAACTGCCATTTTTATATCCTTGACTTTTCTGTCCTGGGTGACAGGGTCCCCATGCAGGTGCTTAGAACTGAGCTCTCATTGCCAGATTGATGTCCCGTTTCAGTCTTCCTGATGTATTTCTAGCCTAGAGACTAGCATCTAGTAGGTGCTCAATAAATATGTATTTAATTAGTACCTAGGTTCAATAGTTTTAACTCCTCTTAAACATTTTAAATCTAAAAAGATGTTTTTATAATGCTAGCTGAGGAGGAAAAACTATTCTTTGAAAGACTGAAAAGAATCTGGCCGAGTAAGTTAAACTGTTCATCATAAGATATCCATGAAGACACGCCATGTGTGTGCAGTTCCTACTTTCCTGAAAAGTATCTAGGGAATCTTTATTATGTTACCTTTTTCTTACCTAAGTAAAAAAGAACTAATTGTTGCTTCTGTAAAATTTAGGTACATCGAACGAATCCTACTTCAAAATGTTTTTGATTCTAAATTAAACACATTACAGCTGAAATCCTGGCAAACACACAATTATAGGGTCAGAAAACAACATTGATCAATGGTATGTAATTATTTAATTTAAAAAACGGAAAATGTCTTATTTATTTTCAATTTTATGATGGGAAGATTCATTGTCAAAAAATATTGATTTTTTTTGGTTATAGATCTCCAATATCATGTTATATATAAAACTTATACATATATTTGAGTTTTGTTACCCAGGTGGCATTAGGAATATAAACACTATTACCAGTGCATTAAACGTACATAAAAACAAAGGGCTATAGACACGGGTAAACATTAACTTTTTCCCTTTATATTCCCACAGTGAAGCCTATAACCAGAACAAAATGGTAAGAGGTTTAAATAGAAGTAGTTACACTTTTAATAGCCTTGATCATATCCAAAGTTTAAATTTACCATCTCCTAGAAGCAATGAAACAAGTGCATAAATGAAAATTAAATAAAAAATTAAAGCAAATGTTAGAAGCATATTTTCATAAAGATTAGAAACACAAAAATAAACAGGAAAAAAAAATACAGGCTCTAGTGTTAAAATCATTAGAGCTATTCAGAAAACAGTTTTACTTGATGGCATCCTGGGGGGCCGAGGGAAATTGAACACTGAAGGATAAACCTCTACAAGTTGTGTGATCCTCACATATTAAGTCTTTTTCTGTTCTCCCAAAGATTCATTTGTATTTAGATATTGGTTACTGGGTGTCAGTCCAAAGATCAAGTAGATAATATTTGTTTTCTACAGTGAAAAGTACACAGTGAGGGAAAATAATTATAGCACACACACAAGCCTTCAAATGGCTTCGATTACTTGTAGTTGCTAAAAGGCCAGGAAGGAAAGGGGCCAAGACTGTGACTTCCTTGAGTAGTTGCTGGCCTTTTATTTTTCATTCTAAGTGAACTTTCTCTTGCAATTTGTCTCCACCCTGTGTCATAAAAATGATAGACTCACAGAATGACAGACTGGGGAAAATCACTCATCTCCCCTGGATGACTGATCCATTTTAGTAGGTTTCGGCCGCCCTGTCTGTACAAAGTTATGCAGCTTCTGAGGTATAAAGACACCTCTCATCTGCCCAGATATCAAGCCGCATTTCAAATCTATTAGAATCTCAATTTTTTTTGATGTCTCATAGACCTAACTCCAGGAGCAATGTAATCTCTGTTCAAATGCATCCTCAGAATACTGTAACTTCTGATTGACAGATTTTCAAGATTCTACTTGGTTTTTGTCCCAATTTAGTACCTACTAGCAATAATGCATTTAGGTAAAGACCTCCCCCTGGTGATTTTTCCTGGATTATTTATTTACTTACAAAATAAATGTGATCAGAATTCTATTTGGAAAATCATCAGTGTACTTTCTTTACTACATTTCTCCTTGACCTTACACCTAAAGTATCCATCTTTCTGGGCTACATTAGGTTTCCTAGGAACATTTAGAGTAAAAAATGAAGTTACATTTCACTTTTGGCATTCAAAATAGGATTTTGTAGTGAAACAATGGCCCTGGAAACAAGGACATTTCCTTAAGAGAAGTTTCCAGTTTATTTGATTATATGCAGTACATTAAGGTTGAAATCTGTAGGCCTCAACTTAGAGTCCTGGCAATGAAGGGGTGAGCTGGGACAGGAGGTCCCCAGGCCCGATCAAAGGGGGGAGGCTGAGGCAGGGGAAAGGCAGGGAAGGAAAGGGGGAACCCAGCCTATGGATGGGGAGGGCACAGCACAGAGGGCACTTCAAGGGGCAAGGGGCGGGTGTGGGCTGGTCACACCCCACTCGCTTTGGCTGGGACAACCCCTAACAGGTAACTGAAGGAAAAGGCTTGTGACCCCACGCCCCATTTGAATATGCCCCGCAATCTAAAACCTGATGAGGGGTTCATTTAAAACTCTTTCTGTGACTCTCTCATCATTGATGTTTCTATCTCTCTCTCCCTCTCCTTTCCTCTCTCTGGAATCAATAAAGATATATTTAAAAAAACAAAACAAAAAAAACCCTCTTTCTATGGAATATCTTACTTTGATATTCCAAAAGCTGTTTCTGCTAAGCCTATATATTTATTTTCTCTTAAATCCTCTATTACTTGTACTTGCCTTTTAATTATGGGAGTTAGCTGGATGTATTGAACGACAGTTTGATTTTGTAAGAAAATTATGGAAGTCATAGCACCATAATTTACAGTAAAAAAAGCAGACATTTCTTTAAGGATCTTATAAAGTACAAACATAGAGATAGGTCTAAAATCACATAGACTGCAGAGAAAATAAAACAGAATTTGAGCAAAAATTATATATATTTAAAAAGTTATAGATGTGAATGTCTAAACATATTTATGTCTTACCGTCAGAAATGGTTCCCCTCTATAAACCACATTTTTTTCCAATTTGGGGGAATTTCTCTTATAAGAGTTTTATGAACATAGGGGACAAATTGAGTTCCCACCTTTTCTTAATATTCCTCTCTCTGTTTCCATGCATATAAGAGAATGACGAGAATGAAATGCTCTTAGGTGTGGGGTCATTTTTCCCTCAGTCTAACACACTCTCTCAGCTAGAGCAGCAACTCTTTTTTCTCAAATTTCTACATGATTGAATTGTCATAAATCTACATCCGAATCTACTCAAAATAAGTGATATATTTCAACACAATCTAAAGGGTTCCTAAGTAAATATCTCATTTTCATTTAGGGTTATTTAAGCACTTGGTTTATTAACATCTCAGCAATAAATGGCTCTCCTGATGACCACGAAACCGAACATGTGGAAGAACTCTGGACTCTGCCTCTTCCTGAAGATTCAACTCTCCTTCTAGTAACTTCATTCCTCCTTCTCTTGGACTTGCAAGGAAGGGGAAAGGACATCGCTTTCCCTGGGTTGCATTATCTGTCTCACACTCACTTGAAATAGCCCTGTTAGCCACCATTTGTCCTAGTCACAGCAAACATTGATAGAGATATACCTAATTGAAGGAACTGAAGGCCAATTAAGATAAATGCATAGACAAACTAAATGGAAATTTTATGGGGGAGATAAAGTGGGATTTAAGACAGGAACCTCAAGGTCACAATGGATGGTTGGTTTTCAGAGAACTTATTCATACCAACTAGATGAAGAAAGGAAAAAACACTAGACAATTGAAATGATACACCGTTTATGGGGAAAATCACCTCAGGAGTATAATTTCTGGATGACCACCAACAAACATGGCATGGTAGGAAATCTCCAGAAATTAAATACTTAAGTTACAGAAAATAAATTAAATAAGTCAAGAAAAGTCATCCAGATAAGCAAAATAAAATGGCTAATTCAATTATGGGAATGATTAAAAACAATTACAGACACAAAAAAAATTGCTGTTGAAGAAAATAAAAAGATTTTACCCATATTATCCAGGTTGACTGGCTGCGTTAATCTAATTAATGTATTGATTAATCACTTAGCTGTGTTTTTATCAGCACAGCAGTGGTGTCCTAAAGCCTTAAGCCCTGTGGGCTATATACTTTAGTCTCATTCTCTTCAAACTGAATCTTTAAAACAATTAATCATAGAATGCTTACTTATTGCGCTGCATGTAATTGTGTCTCACAAATAATATCATTTGTGATTAAAATATTTTTCACATAAATGAATATACACAAACTCAGCATGATTATTGATTTTGAGGTGGAGAAGGGGGTGGGAATTGGAGGTGGAAGAGGGCATAGAGGAGGTAAAGGGTGATGGAAAAAATAAAATGGAAAAAAATTAGCTCAATGAAAGGGACATATTTATTAAACATCAACTAACTGTACACTAGCTCTTCTTGCATAGTGACTTTTTTTTTAAACAAGCAATCCAGTTCAATTTAAATAACTTCTCCATTTAGTCAGGTACTCCTCCATCTTCAGTTTCTCCAGCTTTTCCATACCCAAACTGCCTTCATCATATTTAATCAGAGAAGACCAAGTCCTTGCCCCTGCCTGTTTTTGAAAGCCCCCAACAAATGCATTTGTATTTTATGATCACTTATCCCCCCTCCACCTTAATAGTCCTCAATTCCATTGCCATACTGTCTCTCTCCCATACTTGGTCATCCTAAAGGACACCTGGCTACTACTTTTAGCAAAAATTTACCAAATATTTGGGATAATAGAAGTGTAAAGAAATACAAAATGCTGATTAAGGATGTTAAAAATGGATATTCCTGGTACCTCCACCACTTCTCCTACTGGATGATGGGCTCTCACACCCAAGCCTGCTATCATTTCAAGAGGCCAGGTCACTAGCCACATAGTAGTGACCCCTCTCTCTGAAGTCTAGACCCTCATTCTCCTGAAGTTTTTAAGGAAGAAAGAAGAGCTTTCCTCCATTGTTTAATGTTATTTCATTGTTTTATTTCCCTGAATGTAAACCATCTCACAGATGCAACTCCATATAAAAGAAAACAAACTTTTATTAGTATGCATATTTTTATTTTTATTTATCTTCTTACATCTAAGTGTTTCTTTCCAGACTAGAATATTGGCCATTACACAAGAAAATAAAAAAACCTACAAAAGCCATTGTTTCTTCCCCAAAGTAAAAGTGCAATCTGCTCTCAAAATTGAATCCCAAATTTCACATTCTGGTAAATATGGGGGGGAAAATAATGGCTTTGAAGCTGCTGTTGTTCCTCCAAGACAATCCATTCAGGCTTCAATAAATATTTGGGTCTCATCCCAGCTAGAGTACGCTTACTACATTAGAAATTATTTGCTCCCTAGTTAGTATCCAGTTACTCCTAAAATTAATTGTTTTGCGAATGAAATCAGCAGAGAAGTTCTTAATGAGTTTTCACATGCAGTTCAGTAATATGCCTGAGTTTATAGATGTTTTGAAAGATTCCTTGAGTAGACTAATATGTTGGAAACCTGAGAAATAGTGGATGCAAAAATGGGCATTAGCTGACTATAGCTGGAATATATAAAACTATTAGTGAGATCATTCATTACTTAACTGAATCTCACATTTTTTAAGCATCACGTGGGGATTGTACAGGGCACCTTAGTTGTTTTAAAGAACAGAATAATCCCTATACACCTAAGACAATGACTTGTTCAATTAATTTTCTTTCCCTCAAGAAAAGTAAAAGAAAATCATAGCTGTTGTGTAAGACAGAGAACTGCAATTATTTTAAAACCTTAGATATGTTTGGAAGAGAGCCAAATATGCTATCTCGTTTCCTAGAATAGCATCCATCCCACACAATATTAAAATTTCCAATGTAGATGAAAATGAAGTATGCATTATTCAGTGGGCAAAAGGCAGAATCTAACAGACTCCTAATTCAAAATTTGGAAATAATTTTTGGTAGAATTTTTTTTGCAATTATCACAGAATATGATGGCCAAGCTCTCAAAAACTTCTGTGTGATTTGTAAGAATCCTGAATAGATCAGGTGCAAAGATAATAAAGTATTTATAGAGCCCTTGCTACCTGTATCAAGATTGTTAGAAATTTTTCATGAATCAGATCAGGAAAATGAAGACACTAAAATATTACTAACAAGAAGGAAAATGTTACAAAAATTTATTACAATGAGGACTCAAAAATGTTTATTTACTAAATACAAATATACTTCCTAGTATCAAGTTATTTTAGTTGGTTCTTTCAAACTAGTTTATGTTTACACTAGATTATGTATAAACTAGTTTATAGTCCAATTCAAGAGTATCTTCTCCAGAAATCTGTTGTAGAGTTATGATGGATTTACAACTGTTTTCTTCATGGCTAGTCCTTTCATCTCCTCCATATCCAAATTTCCCTGGAAAATAATTGCCCAGTCTTGCCCAGAGCCTGCATTATTGTAAATAGTTTATTATTTTATATAAGACATGCTGGGATTACATTCAGCTTAGTGACAGGCAGCAACCTTCGCCACTGCCATTCACCTTCTGCATCCTTATATTTATTTATTCACTCAACAAAAGTTTAATGAATGACAATGATGATACTGCACCCAGAAAATAAACATGAAAAACACAAGACCGTATTTGTCAGATGGAGGCAACCATTTACCAATTCTTACTGGTATTAATTAGAGAATATTGATACCTTATTATTAAAGGTACAATAATATAACTAATGGAACAAATTAAATATATATTTTTTTGTTCTCTATAAATTATTGTCATTTTTCTGGTATTCCATCAACACTAAAATAGGTTTAAAAAATAGACAGATATGATTATTAGGTAGCTGTATTCTGTAATGGCATGTGAAGAACTCAGTACTTAATATGGAAAATCAAATTGTCTTATGCTGTGAAGACATCGTATTAACCCATTAATTGGAATAGCTTATATCTTCTGTGATCTTCAAATTTTCTAATGAAAATTCTCTATTAGGTCAACAAAACATGCAGAATTAAGCTGGAAATATTGGTGAGGTATAATATCTTGTACCCTGGACTATATGAAACATACTTAAAAGATACCTAAGAAAATAATATCAATGCCTTAATTTGGGAGTCATATCTAATTCTGATTAAAAGTATAAAATGTGCAATTGTAAAAGGGATGAAATCTTTTCAGTGTAAAATGATCAGAATCACAAACCTGTGACACTTACTAGGAGACAATCTCAGAGTGTGGGTGAGATGGGGCTGCTCGGGGCAGCTTTTCAGAGACCAGCAGCACCCACTGTGATCAGCTTGTATTGAAAGGTAGACGCCAAGAATTTTCCCTTAAATGCTGCTATATTGACATGACAGTTTTTTTTTTAATGAGGTTGGCTTTCTAAAGGATGAAGCACCGATTATAAAGTGATAAAATATAAATGTGCAAAGTTAAGTGTCTGAACAAGGAAGGTCTGGGATCTGGGTGCAGTGTTGAATGTAAGTCCCTTAGCTGTCAAAACCCTGCTCCTCAGTCCAGGGCCGGAGAGTTGCTCAGCCTCAGGGGGAGCTGGGCTTTGTGGTCTGGGTAAGAGCCCGTGAGCTCTGGAAACTGACTCTTCTCATCTCACCTGACACTCTCATGTTAAAGAAACATAAGAAAACATAGCGTATGTATTAGGATTACAAGTATTTGTGTGATAATGGAATTTATTTAATTGTGCATTTATTTTTTTATATATTTTTAGTAACTCCACTACAAGCGATGTTTTACTTAAACCTTTACGATTTTGCAGTAATTATAGAATCAGACCCACAAGAATTTGCAAAAACAGTGGAGAGAAGTTTTGTGTACCCATCATACAGCTCTCCCCAATGGTGACATCTTACAGAAATACTGTATAAACATTGTCAAATCCAGGGAAATAATCAGAACCGTGTGATTAACTAGACTACAGACCTTACTCAGCTTTTGCCATTTTATGCACTCATTTTCTGTATGTCTTTGTGATTAATTCTATGACACTTTATTACACATGTATGCACCTTTGTATAACCATCACTGTAATGAATTTACAGAACTGTGCCATCACTATGGAGTGCTGCCCTGTAGAGTCACAACTCATTCCTCTTCCCCACCCCCTGGCAACACTAATCTGTTCTCCATCTCTATAATCTGCCATTTCCAGATTGCTGTATAAATGGAATCATACAGAATACATACTGTTTGAGAATGGATTTTTTTTTTTTTCTGGCAGAATAATACCCTTAAGATTGAACCAATTGTCTCATATATCAATCGTTGACTCCTTTTATTTCCAAGTAAGAGTTTATTGTTTGGATGCACAACAGTTTGTCAAACCATTCACATTGAAGAATGTTTGGGTTCGTTTCCAATTTTTGGTTATTACAAATAAAGCTGTTAAGAATATTCATGGACAGATTTTTATACAAACATAAGTTTTCGTTTTCTAGGATAAATGCCCAGAAGTGCAAGTGCTGCTGGCTGGGTCTCAGGTTAAGTATATTTTTAACTTTGAAGAAACTGCCAGACTAATTTCTTGAGTGTCTGTATCATTTACATTTCTATACGCTGTGCTTAAGAGATCCAGTTACTTCACCACCTCACCAGCATTTGTTTGACATTATCAACATATTTATTTTTTTATCTTAGCCATTCTAATAGAAATGTAATAGGGTCTCCTGGTGATTTTAATTTACATTTCCTAATGAATGATGCTATTGAATATCTTTTTCTTTGTTTGTTTGCCACCCACATCTATTCTTTGGTGATATGTCTATTGAAATCTTCTGTTTATTTTCTAATTGGATTGTTTGATTTCTTACTGTTGAGCTTAGAGAGCTCTTTATATATTCTGTATACGACTCCTGTGTCTGATATGAGATTTGCAAATGTCTTCTCAAATCAAGGGTTTGACTTTTCATTTTCTTAATTTAGTTTTTCATGGAGCAAAATATTTAATTTTGATGGAGTCTGATAATTGAGTTTTTTAAATAAATTATGCTTTTGGTGCCATGTCTAAGAATTTGTTGCTTAGCCATAGGTCATGCATATTTCCTCCTATAATTAAAAAAAAAGTTTTATAGTTTTACTTTTATGTCTATCATCCATTTTAAGTGAAATGTGTGTAACATGTATGTTTTAGATTAAGGTTTATTTATTTATTTTTATTTTTGGAATTGATGCCAATTGTTCCAGCACCGTTTGTTTAGAAGACTCTCTTTTGGTATATTGTTTTTCCTCCCTTGTCAGAAATCAACTGGGTATATTTCTTCACATCTGTGTTTTACCAGCAGAAAAGTTAAAACAGAGAAGAGGAGGTTAGTGTTCATACCAGCTACATAGGAGATTGGAAATGTGGTCTTTATCACAGATGGCATGTGTCCAGATGAAAATTGAGGTGTCTATTACTATATAAAAAGAGACTAATGAATATTCAGGGACAACTAGAAGTCTCTATCAGAGAAACATAAACAAAAACATAATTCAGCAGTTTGGCAGGTTTTCCTTCCCATCAAGGGCTGGCAGAGAAGTGACATGGCTGAGATCTCCGGGTGCTGAAGGTCCCCCGTCCTTTGTGCCTGCCTCACTGTGCAAGCTTTCATATTTAATACCAACCCATTGCCTCTGTCTGTCCTTAATGATATGCTGATTGTAGTATTATAGACTTGAGCCTGGTAAACCATCCTTGATTTCTTTTATGTGACGGTTTCACTTGTGGTTCATGATCCCTATTTCCAACTCAATTCTGGTCCATTTCAGATGCTATGCTAGCTAACAACTTGTCCCTAAAGTTCAATATTTTTTGACTCTTGAGATTATCTTGATTCAGGTAAAACTTGAAAAAACTATCCAAATGGAAGACCCTGTCTGTGAACATTGAAAATTACCAAGTAGAAATGAGTGAGAAAGTTGGAAAGTTGGAAAGTGGAGCTGGATTGACTCTCACGACAAGTTTGCATTTACAACAAGAAATCTCAGGCCAAAGCTAAGGGGGAGGTCGTGAGAGCAGGAGTTTGCCCCTTTCTTTCCTCTTCATTGCTAGTGGCTATATATCGCTTGATATCTAAGTGGTGCCTAATTGCATTTTTCACGCAGGTGAGGAACAGCTAAGCAGGATTAGAAAATCTGCCCTGTTTAATTCTATTCTGTGTCCTTTGGTTCCAGGAGAGAACTAGGCTGGTCAGCGTCCAGTTGACCTGGCACCAGGGTACAGCTGGAATGGGAGCTTGGCTAGAACCAGGAATAAATGTGGTCTAAAGATGAATCTCACTGAGCAAAGAGTTGGCATTTCTGTACTCTGTTATGTTATTTCCTTCTAAAAGTGTTACATTTTGTAAATGTGTTCCAGGCTGTCACCTGAGTGACCATAGAGAGTTAGGTTGACTCAGAATTCTCAGGGTGCCCTGGAGAAATCACTGTAGCTCTTTTTTGGCATTGCAAATATGAATATTTATGGTCACAAATTATTTTTACATTGTAGAAAACAGAAGTTTGAGCAACCAATCAATACTGTATCAGTTTTACTGATGGTTTATGTTAAAAAAAAAAAAAAAAAAAATGAAAGAAAAGAAAGAAACTCACATACATACCAGGATCAGGGTTAAATCTTATCGTGAATAGCAGATGCATTTTGATACATTTATCATTGAGCTTTGACATATGTCCAGAGACAGTGTTTAACAATGAACTTGGACTTACATTGCACTACACAGTAGCTCCCCTTATCCTGGGTTTCGGCTTTCCTCGGTTTCTCTTGCCATGGTTTCAGTTACCGTCAACCATGATCCGAAAATATTAAGTGGAAAATTCCAAAAATAAATAATTCATAAGTTTTAAATCGTGCATCCTGCTGAGTAACATAATGAAACCTGGAGGCATCCCACTCCCTCCCACCCGGGACATGACTCATGCCTGTGCCAGTGTCCCCACACTGTAAATCCTCCCGCCTGTTAGTCACTTGGCCCTCTTGGTCTCAGAGTGACTGCCAAGGTATTGCAGCCACTCTAGTTGTGTTCAAGTGATTCTTATTTTACTTAATAAAGGCCCCAACGCACAAGAGTGGCGATGTCGGTAATTCAAATGCGCCAGAAAGAAGCTGTAAAGTGCTTCCTTTAAGTAAAAAACTGAAAGTTCTTAACTTAATAAGAAAAAAAATTGTATGCTGAGGTTCATAAGCTCTATGGTAAGAACAAATCTTCCATCCATGAAATTGTGACGGAGAAAGAAACTCCTGCTTGTTGAGCCTTCGCATTCAAACTGCAAAAGTTACAGTCACAGTAAGCGGTGAGTGCTGGTTAAGATGGAAGTGGCATTAAATGTGTGGGTAGAAGTAACGTGTTGTGCCAGGAAGCATTGAGCTTATAGAAGACTTCAGTAAGGGACCCCATGAAATGAGTGAGCACACCAGTAATTTTTATCACAGTATATTGTTATAATTGTTCTATGTTATTATCAGTTATTACTGTTCATCTCTTACTATACCTAATTTTTAAATTAAACTTTATCATAAAGAAAAACATAGTGTATATAGGGTTCTGTACTCTCCTTGGTTTCAGGCGACCACTGGGGGTCTTGGAACTATCCCCTGTGGATAAGGGGGGGCTACCGCACTAAAAAGAAGAGTGTTAATAGAGGGAAGGAACATAAGCACTGCACTTGTGGGTGGTAAATGGTGAAGAGCACGGGCCTTGAAGTCAGATGGACTGAGTTCTAATCTTGGCACCAATGTTTAGTAGATGGCAAAGTGAATTACTTAATTGTCTGTGCTTCCATTTTCCCATATGTAAATGAGAGTAATACTAATTACCAAGGACAGTAGTTATAGCGAAGGAGATAATTTATATGAACTGTTTGAACAATTGTAGAATATTTTATTCTTATCACATATGCCAATATTTTGTGACTATTTATTCATCATTTACCCATGTGACAAATATTTGAGTACCTAAGTCTTTATTGTTCTAGAAGTTTAGAATTTGTCAGTGAGTAAGACAGAAGACCTTTGCCCTTGGGAAGTTTTCATTTGCTTGTTATGCTTTTTTAATGCTTGTAGCTATACTAAGCACTCAAGATTTTGCTTAATCGGTTTATTTTTAAATGACCCCTTTTTACTGCATCAGAAACATTTGCCCTGCAACCTTCGCCTGATCACTAATCTTAACCAGCCTTGTCTCTCCAGTGATGACCCAGAGAAGAAAGTCTCAAGTCCAATATTGACTTGATTTAGTAGAACAGCCCTCTTATAAGAAAGCCTTTAGAAGGTGTTTGCTTCTGGATTTTGACAGACACAGGCCGTAACACCAACTTTCATTAGTTAGCCCTTGGCTCCGCGATACTATATACACCATTCAACATGCTTTTAAAGAGAGTGGAACAATGTGCCACTAGCCACGTTCTGCGTCGCCTCGCATTTCATTCTGGATGAAAGTCACTACA
This sequence comes from Miniopterus natalensis, assembly GCF_054644295.1. Lineage (NCBI taxonomy): Eukaryota > Metazoa > Chordata > Mammalia > Chiroptera > Miniopteridae > Miniopterus > Miniopterus natalensis. The sequence goes on along the minus strand of NC_142090.1, from coordinate 19,009,739 downwards.
CTTGCAACTTTTCTCAACGAGTTTAAGAACAAGAGTTATTTAAAGACCAAGACGATTAAAAGCTCTCAAATGTGCAACGTTACCTACTTAGAACTGTTTTTCATCAAGAGACCCATTTTTAGAGAAAACCATATGTTGTTTTATTTTTGACAGAAATGAGTCTTTCCTAGAGCCATTTAATGGTGCTGGCAAAATTTGGCAACTCTATAGAACTTTGATTTCTATAGTACCATCTTAGTTTTCATTTAAACATATATAAATAATCTTTTTTTTTTTAAATCCTCATTAGAGGATATTTTTTCCATTGCTTTTCAGAGAGTGTGAGGGAGACAGAGAGAGAGAGAGAGAGAGAGAGAGAAACATCGATGTGAAAGAGACACATCGATTGGTTGCCTCTCACAGGTGCCCCAACAGGGCCCAGGGATGGAGCCTGTAAGGTACGTGCCCGTGGTTGGAATTGAACAGGGGACCCTTCAGTCCATAGGCCGATGCTCTAGCCACTGCACAACAGGCTAGGACAATCATTAGTTTTACAAAAGGATAAAAATTCATTTAATCACCATAGTTTTAATGTATTATATAGGATTCAGCACACCTTAAATCACTGTTCATTTCATAAAAGTAAAAAACATTAAAATTATCAAAATAATTTCCAGATGATCTCTATCTATTGTTCTTGAACTGCACACATATTTTGAAGTGGGGTGGAAAATATAGAAGCTACTTTTAGGGTCTTATTGTAATGTTTCAATTTCTCCAGGTAGAATAAAATCATTCAGAGATGCTCCTTATTCCTGTTTGCCCTCTTGCCACATCTGTTTTTCTCACTAAAATTTCCTTTCCTTTACCTCCCCATTGCCCACTCTCCAAATATAGTATGAAATGAAGAGCCAGGCAGGAAATTAGGCAGGAATCAGAAGAGAAAGCGTTATTGCCATCTTATCTAAGACCCACAAAGCAGACATATATGTGGCTGTCCATCAATTTTAAAATTGCTTTGTAAACTACTCAACTATTTAATTTTTTATCTTAATGATATGGTATCCAACACAAATACTGCCTCCTATAATCATACACTCATAATTAATTTGCACAGCCATTTCTCCACTGATAGCTTGAAGAATCATAGTACTGTTCCCCAAAGCAATGCAATGTTTTGCCTTTCACTAGCAAAATAAGGTAGAATCTATTGAATTCACAATAATCCAATTTATTAATTTAGATACTTTTGTTTCAAAACTTTTTTTCTCCCCTGTCTGGACCATCTAGATTGGCTATATCTATAGCTCAGAGGTGCCTAGAAAATTGGGCAGCTTCTGTTTTAACAGAGTAAATATTGACAGTGTTAGCATTATCAATAGTTCCAAGATGTTTTGTTTTGGCAGGGGGCAGGAGGTAAGGGGATCAGTGGAATCTATAATTTGATGTTTATGTGGATTTCCAAAACATTTTCACTGAAATCAGATAATTTAGTCTTAAACCAATCACATCACTATCTCTACACATTTTTTTCCTCTGTCCTAGAGCAACAGGGGATAAGTTGACACAAATAGTTGACCTCATCAGGTCAGATTTTGTAGGGTAGAGAAACAGAGATACCATCAGCATTATAGCTTCCCTCCTTAATCTAAAAACCCATTTACAAAGAAAAATGGTCAGTAATCCACCGCTACATTTTAACATTGAGACTATTCTACACAGCAATGTTTTCCTTTAGGCTTGAAAATACTGCTATCGTTCTGCTGTGAGTGACAGCCAAAGAAGAGTTTGACCTAAATATCTGAGTGATTATGATCATCTTTGGCCAGTCTGTCTCCTCTTGCCACTGCTCAGTTCAACCCCAGACCAATAAACAGGTGTCATCATCTTTGGTGAGTTTAGGCACGTTAGGCTGGGCCTCAACTTTATTAGCATCTATCATATAGCTCTTCTTGGTGAGCATCAAATATTTAATATTGTAATGAGCCTGGAGTTAGGAGTAGATAATAATAATACAATCGTGTTTGACTTTTGTATCATTTGAAAAAGTTAAGCAAAAATAGGCTTTAAAAATCTTTTTCCTTTCAGAAAACAGGAAGCATTCCTTTGATAAGTACTATTGGCAAGTGCTACTAATGTGAAGAGAAATATAGTCTATTTTACTTAAATTTATTTTAACCATGTTATTTTGTGCAGTTTTTTTTGTTTTTGTTTTTACTTTTCTTTTTTGGTCCTCTGTGATTTTCCAGAAACAGTTCATTTCTTTTCTATTTCTTTTTTCTTTTTTTAATATGTCTTTATTGACTTTAGAGAGAGGAAAGGAGAGGGAGAGAGAGAGAAACATCAATGATGAAAGTGAGAGAGTCATTGATCGGCTGCCTCCTGCACGCCCCCCACTGGGGATCGAGCCCGCAACCCGGGCATGTGCCCTGACCGGGAATTGAACCCCGACCGCCTGGATCCTAGGTTGATGCTCAACCCCTGAGCCACGCTGGCCAGGTAAAACAGTTCATTTTTTAAATGAAGAAAGAGATTCTGAAAAGCAGTCATTCCAAACAATCTCTGGAACACAGTTTTAAGCTACCGGTCCAAACTATTTGACACTTTAGGCAATAATTTATAATCCTCCATTAGACCCTGCCATCTGAAATCATCAAAGTTTTGTATTTTATCTTGAAAATTGTGTTCACTGGGACTGCCAGTCAAAGAAAAATATACCAAAATGTAGATAAAACCAATCATTCTGTCATTCCCTGTTCTGCATCTTAGTGGAGGTGATAGTGACAGATGAAAATTCTTTGGAAGAAGTATTGCCTCTGTATATCAGCCAAACGGCACTTGTTTTGCATTGTCAGATAACAATGCTGACTGGAGCAATGAAAAAATATACAGGGACAGGGGCATCAGTGGAAAAGTCCATCACTCAATTTCCACCAATAATAAATAAATGGAGAAAAAATATATATTCATTACATGGTTGAATGACCCGAAGCCCATAACATTTAGAAATGCAATTTCCAAACATCCTGTGAGCATTTTCAGAAGCTGTAGCTGAATATCAATAGGGTGTTTGTTCATCTCCAAAGTCATGTTGTTATTTTTCTTGCCCACATTTCAGTATTGCACATTCCCTTTAGGGATCTAGTTAAACACAAACCAGGGCAAGGTGTGGGTCAGGGCTACCATGAAGTCCAGAAGCATATTAAAGAGCAAAACTGGAGAAACAACGTATCTCTCATGGAGAGACCGCCCATATTCATGTGGAAGCATTTTCAAACCTTCCAAATTAAAGAAGTTTTACTCTTGGTCAGCTGGCATTGTTTATTAAGTCAAAACTACCAAAGTTTTGCAACTATTTTCACAAAATGCACTGAAGCGTCCTGGAATGATAAATGTCAGATAGATGGTCAGAAAATCACCGAAAATGCTGTTTTGCATTTTGAAGATTGTATTCTGGGTCTAAATAGATTAATTAACTGCATTTTTTGACTGAGCTGACCAGTGGTAGTCAGACCAACAGCTGAAATGGAGAGGTCAGCCTTTGTGAACTGGATCCAGTCTCTGAAATCTGGCAACTGAGTGACACACGAAAGCAGAATACTTATTAGACAGTGGGGACACTTTCGATTTTTACCTAACATGATGGTATTTTCTCTACCTACTGTTTCATTTTCCTCAAAATGAAAACAGTCACCTGACTTTCTGTATATCCGTGGAGCATATAACTTTTCCAATCTTAATGTTTACAGTATCATTCTCAGAATATATTTTATTTCATACGTTCTTTATAACAATGGGCAAAATTAAAATTTTCTTAAGGTCTAAACTGCAGAGAAGTCAGTTGAATGGAAGGTAATTGGGATGCTGCTTTTCTGCTTTCTGACTTCTGTTTGTAAGTGCCTTGTGAAACTGGGCAACGCAAGAACTAAATCTATCTCCCACTAATGAAATTTTGGCAGTGGGACCAGTTCCACCATGTCACTCATTATTAAGATTTTCACAGGGAACGCACATTTGGAGCATTCAAGTTGGCTCACATGTCTGCTGAAAGCTCCTTGGCTGCTCACCTTACTCTTGCCACAAAATATATCAGGGTCAACAGCAAACCAGTGGAGAGTATTGCAGAATTTTTGTGTGTTATCTGCTTGAAGTGTAAAATTAAAAGGCTGTATGAAAGCACTTTTCAGATTAGGCATAAAATAATTATTATGAGAGATTTTCAGTCACCTCAGTGATAGGAAACAAGACACTAAAATTTTGTTCTCTTTAGATTTGAAGAAATAACAACTCAATTCAATAAGCAATGGACTCTAATCCCTAAATTCCTTTGCATTAATGTCATATGTTGTGTACAGATTGCAAGGAAACTAAAACTGTGCATATAACCGTAGAGATTAGAGACAGAGGCCTCTCAGAGACAATATGCCTGAAGGTCTTTATGAGGGTCAGCAAGGTTGTGAAACAGTCACTGGAAACAGACCTGGGACACAACCACACTTCCCTCTCTCCAGTATGTGTACCAAAGATATTTATCAGAGAAGAAAAGTATTAATTCAGATTCCATTAATGCGATCTATGGTATAATTTGATCTGATCTTTATGTATATCAGTTTTATGCTCAAAAAGCAAAATATAAAGAATATCAGAAAATATGTTTAACCTACTTGAACAAACTATTTTTAAGTATCTTATCACATTAAATAATTTCATATAACTAGAAACTGCTACTTAGAGATCCTGAAATCATGATCTGGAAAGATGCTGAAAGGTTGCCTGATTTAGCCCTCTACTTCTTAACCAATGAAACACTCTTTTATTTATTTTGCAGTAAAACCTACTGATAAAGAAAGGCCAGCCAGTACCAGAAAATATCTTGTGGGCAATGAGTTTTGTTGTCATTATTGTTGTTGTTGTTTTTCTGACTTAAGAGGACTGTCCTTAAAGTATTCTATAATTCAGATTTTCTTCCAGATTTGATTATCCTGTCTCCTAATTAGTAGAATTTGGAGGAGTCTTACTATATACCTGCCTGCTTTTACTCAATATTTATGTACAGAATGGGACTCTAACTTGTATATCATTGTTGCTGTATTATATCTATTACATTTAAAAACTAGTTGATTTTTGTTTTATAAATGATCATGGCATTTTCATTTTTATCTAATAATCTCTGGACCTTGCTGTTAAATTATGTTATACTTTATATGCATGACAAGTAACATAAATCTGACATGGACAATATGATGTGTATTTACAAGGTACAACCACAAGTTAATAAGATTGGTTGGGTGTGTGACTTGGGAATTCAATTTTATAATTTTATAACCACCCCCTTTATATGATTATAGATGCATTCCCCCCCCCAAACAGTTAATATTTACAGGGAAAACTGCCCTTCTATCTTTTCAGAAACAGAGTTGCTGATAAGTAAATTCAGAAATATAGTGCTGCATAATGCTTTGCAATCATCCTGTTCCGGGAGCAGATCAGGTAAATTGGACTGGACTGGTAGAGCTCATAAAAGGCCTTCAAGCCAAATAAACAAACAACAACAACAAAGCTGCCAGGGCAGCTACTGGTATTTGCTAAATGGTTTTCACTTACTGTTCTACAAACAAAATTGACCCCTTCCTTACTCAGTCACTCTCCTCCCAGGCTCATGGAGAGGAGGGGGGGAAGAAACTTGGCAGATGTGCTGACCCTCCCCATCTTTTTTTTAAGCACATGGATCCCGCTCTAAAGAGTGAATTGGAACAATGACTGGAAAAAGAGAGAACATGATAAATACAATAAGCTCAAGGTAAGTAGAAATTTAAGACTGTTACCCAGGTATGGTGTTTAACTGAGTTTGCCCATGATCAGGGTCTTGGATTACAAAGTAAAGGAAGGAAATGGATAGAATAGCATAAGGAGTAGGGGTGGTGGCTCTTGTGGGTGATGATAAGGCTGGACCTTCAGTGTAGGGAAGCAGCTGATCACGGAGGATTCTGAGATTACAAAGCCCTGTCTCTGAAGCACCTGACCGAGTAGGGTGCAGGATGCCTGTTTCCCTCTAACTGACCTTCGAGTCAGGAGCATGGGCTCCATGCCTGAATACAACTAGTTAGAATCTATATGTTATGGTGTCATTTCCCTAGTATGGGACATCTTCATGTTAACATTAGATTATTGCCACATCCTCACTGCTGACGCTCCCTTACCACCTCCAGCTGTGTGATGATGTTCTCCATCTGCACTGTCCGGTATTGCAGCCACTAGTCACCTGTGGCTACTGAGCACTTTAAATGTGGTTAGTGAGTCTGAGAAACTGCATCTTTAACTTTAGTTAATTTAAAATTGAATAGCTACCTGTGGCTATGGCTTGGAAATAGCATTGGTTTGGCAATGTCACAAGCTATAGTACTTTGAACAGTTTATAGGCTGTGTTGAACCTCACTTTCCTCTCCTATGCTGGAGTGACAAGAGGGCAATTTGTGAAAATTGACTCTGAGTAATGTAAGAGGTCCTGCCTCTAGGGGGAGCTCAAGACCTTCTCTCATGACTCAATTCTCCCCAAGGATAAAACCAATTCCTAGTGAGATCCTCCCTACCCAATGAGATCAAATGTTATTCAGGGTTGAGGATACAGATTAAAGCATTAACCAGTGAATTTGGAGCAAAAAGGGAAAGGTAATAACATATATATTTGTTAATATTCACAGAACCAACTTGGTAAGGGGGCAATTCATGCCTGATGCCCAGAAGGAGAGCTGTTGGCTAGCTCTCACCCCCCACCCCCAGCATACTCTCTATATCTTCTTCCCTCTCACCTCTATTCTAGGGCAGGATTAAGATATTTCAAATCTCTAAACGCTTAAAGACTATGGTGTTTCATTCATGTTTTATGAGAAATGAAAACAGAGATGTAAAGAGGGTCAGCAAAGTTTTTTCAAAAATGCTGTTGCACTAAGCACAAAGGTGAGTCTGCTTGTTAGGGATGTCTCTGTCTCCATCCCAAGGACTTTTTTTTTGTCAATCCAAAAGCTATTGCCTTGTTTTGGAAAGCCCTTTTGGTCTTTTAGGCAGGCAGCCCAAACTAACAACCCTCCAGGGACAGTGAAGTAAATGCTTTCTCTTATTTTCTCACCCTTTTTTCTCTAACTTTGAATCTGCCTTGTCCCCCTTTCTGAATTAAAAACCAAACACCTAGGATTGGCTTTGAAAAAAGCGGGGAGGGAAGACCAAGTGGCCATAGTTTATGTTGTTCCTTTGAGTCAGTGGTTCTTAAATTTGAGCAGCACATCAGAATCAACTGGGAGTGGGGGGTGGCTTGTTAAACCACAGAATGCTAGGCCCTGTTCCAGAATGTCAGACTTAGTAGGTCTGGGGTTGGGCCTGAGAATTTGCATTTCTAACAAGTTTTCAGGTGATGCTTTAAATGCTGGTCTGAAGACCATACTTTAGGTCTTGCTTGGGAATGTAGGGTCCAACCTCCAGCTGGTAATGATAGGTTGTCTGGGCTCCTTTGCCAGCTCTGTCTTGTTTGTATGTATGTGGTGTGTGTGTGTGTGTGTTTTCCCAGGGAACTCTTAGAGGAGCAGCTGTGGCTGAGGGCAAGATCCAGTATTTCAGGGTCCTCTGACGAAAATGCAGCCTTTGAAATAATTGTTCAATGGTACCCAAAAACAGAACCCAAATATTGCTTCTGTTTTCCATTTTCCCTTCTTTCTGTGTTGCCACCTTTCGTTAACTCTACCTTGGCTATCCTATGACTTTCCGTTTTCTGAGCTATGTTTCAGAGTCAGGGATGTTGGCTAAAATAGAAACAAGCCAACCAGTGGCTTCTGTTTTAATGTGCCTATAAGAGATAAGAAAACAGAACTGTCCCCATGACATCACCATTTTTTTTCTGTGCACTGGGGAGAGGCAGAGCCTGAGATGGTGGTGTGTCTGTGATAGGTCTACACAACCAAACTTCCTTCTTAAGCATGGAGGAGCTGAGGTTGAATTGGGGGTCTAAAGGGAGAAAGGATGTGAGGCTGCCTGAGATAATTTCCTAAGCAGAGGAAGAAGTATTGTTAGGAACTTGGTGATCACCTGCTATATGGGGGTCATCTGTGAATGGGCTGCTAATCAGAGTCCCTTGTGGGGCTTTCTCAAAATACAGCAGCTGGTCCTCACTCCTAGAGAATCTGATTCAGTGGGTCTCATTTCATAAACAAGGGACCGCATAAGATTTATTTGAGATCACATGTACTGGAATAGTTGGGTTTGAAATTTATTTGCCTGGATAACCTGTGCTATTTCCACATCTGCTGCCTCTTTTTCAATTAGGTGACACTCGCAATTCTCCCCCAAAAGAGAAAAATCTATCTTTATCCCCTCACTTTAAAATGGCAGTATTTCTGGTGGCTGAGATTGCAGGGGAAATGAAATTTTATCTTTCTGACCCTACCACAAGGTTTAAAAACTATAGAAACAGGAAGAGTGTATCATGCTTACCTCTTCTATGAGAGCAGTCCACTTTTGTAAATAATACACATATCTTAGGACTTCAAAGACACACTTTATAAAAGTCCAGATGTTCACAGACACTCTGCAATCAATTTCAGCCTTGGATAATTGCACTCTTCCTATCCAAGGGCAGTTTCAACAAGATATGATATATTTTGTTTTGGGTTGCTGTAAGTACCAATAGCTCAAGAAGTGCTGTTATAATAACCCACTTTATCCTGGCTGGTGGCTGACCTCCAGGGAGCCCAAAGCATTTTATTATTAGTTTCTTATTAGTTATCGCAACTGAGGTCTTCTGAAGGAGATAGAAAGTCTTATTACTTCCATTGTACAGATAAAGCAGTCAAGGCCAAAGGCTAAGTGATTGTTTTGTAGCCTCACAGAATCCAGAGCCCCTGTGTTTCTGGGGTCAAGGGTCTAAGATCTAGAGATAAAAACAAAAACAAAATCCTGCTGTATGAAATATCTGTCTTGTCATCTCTTAACCTAAAAGATAGTGAAACTTTCCGACAAATTTGTCAACTTATACTTGACTCATGGAATAACAAAACATTTTTCTTTTTCCTCTCACTTTTTGCTGTTTTCTTTTAAAGTTGCCTTAGGCGTGAGCTATTAAATGTCAACTTTTTCAAAAGTTTAACTTATATTTTCCTTTTGTATAAATAATCAGCCATATTCAGAAAAACCTCCTTGGATTTGGAGTTTTGGAAAAGCATCAATGGACCTGGAAACTCTTTGCTACTCCACGTATTTCATCTTTATTCTGCTCTGGTTTCATGACACTTCCTATTATATGTAAATGCTTCCAGTCCATAAGAGAAAGAGCAGCTGTAGGTCAGATCCCTCCATCTGTTCCCAGAGCACCCCATGCTTGCTTCTAACATAATGTCTAACATGCCACTCGGAAGTTACCTATTTACCTGTTTGAGTTCTTTGAGGACAGAAACTGTTCCCTTTATCATTTGTACCCAAGTACACAGCAGAGAGCCCTGTGTGTAGTAGACATGGGTTCCTGATCTAATCCATTTGCCTCTCTAGTTGCACTTTCTGTCTTTATATACTCTGTTCTGTGCCTAGGAGGCCAACCTGCATGGAAGCCATCAAGGAACTTGCTTGAGTTCAACCAGTAGGAGGCATCCACAGAAGATTTAGGGCAGAAAGAATAGTGGGGTTGAGGTAGGTCTTCCTTTTTATCTCCCTCTTTCCTGGGTGTCCATGGGTTAGTGCCATCCATCTACTGAAAGCCACATGACAGTGTTCAAAACCATTTCATGACATTTTGTACAGAAACAAGAGCCATGAACTTAAAAAAACAAAAAGAGAACAACAACAACAACAAAAACACAAAAAGACAACCATTGACATGCCATAGCTTCCAGAAAACTGAAATTTAGTCTAAGCTGAGAGTGAGGAAACTACTTAAGGTAATTGATATTGTTTTCAGTTAAAATACAAATCGATGAGTTCTAATGTGCTCATATTGGTGTTTTCATACTGTTTATTTTTATTTATCAGTGAAACATCCACTTGTATACCTGAAAAAGACCTATGTTCAGGCTGAGATAGGATTAGTTGTCCCAAGCAGGTTAATTTTTTATTGCTCTTTAGAAACTCCCTACAATCTTCCATAGTCACTGGTACCAACCTCTGTGGTCAGGGTGTACCCGTTAGTCACAGGGGCCTTCTCTACTATGTAAGATGATTAGGTTTCAGGTTATTTAGAGTTGACAAATTTTGAATCCTTGTTTTATCTTACTCAATGTCATGTTAATAGCTGTATGGTGCCCGGCCGGGAGTGGCTCAGCGGTTGAGCATCGACCTAGGATCGAGGCGATCGGGGTTCGATTCCTGGTCAGGACACATGCCCTGGTTGTGGGCTCGATCAATGACTTTCTCATCATTGATGTTCCTATCTCTCTCTCCCTCTCCTTTCCTCTCTCTGAAATCAATAAAGATACATTTTAAAAAAATAGCTGTATGGTAAATCTCAAAGGCACTCACAAATCAAAGATTCTTAGCTATAAAATATTGCCCAACTTTGCAACCCCGTGGGATTTTTTTTTTTTTTTTTTTTTTAGCTTTTTCTTTAACATCTATCACAGTTGAGAACACAGATGGTATCTTTTTTTCCTCTATGTTCTTTGTAGCCCTTGGCAGGTGACTGGCATATTGTAGGTACTAAGACCATAATTGCCAGAATGATCTAAAGGGTCATCTAGTCACACCTTCTGATTTAAAGCAAGAAACTTCTGCACATAATTTCTTAGAGGTAGTCATATAGCTTCCATTTGAAGCTTTGTTATGTTGCATGGCAGTTTAAATCTGCCTTGATAATTTGAATAAATTAAATCTTTCTTCTAAGGAAAGATGTATATCTAGCATCAGCCTGTGTATCTTGCTTTTTACTTAAATCTTCTTTTCTAACTTAAAATGTGTAGTTATATTTTTCTTTTTCTAAATGTCCTGCAATATAATAATTTCAGTTCATGTTCATTTTTTAAAATCTGTTTTTATTGATTTTAGAGAGAGAGGAAGGGGGAGGGAGAGAGAGAGAGAGAGAGAGAGAGAGAAATATCAATGACAGAAAGAAACATTGATGAGCTGCCTCCTGCACACCCCCTGCTGGGAATCGGGCCCATAACCTGGGCATGTGCCCTGACCAGGAATCTAACCAGTGACCTCTTGGTG